>NW_022900944.1:16775941-16819966 GCF_012274545.1 Fukomys damarensis
ATATATATATATATCTCACAAATATGAGCGCAAAAATCTAAAATATTAGTAAATCATGTCAAGGAATATATATAAAAATGATAATACATCACGGCAAAGCGTATATATCCCAGGAATGCAAGGCTGGTTCAACATTTGGAAATGAGTCACTGTAATGGCTCACATTAATAGATTAGAGGAAAATCCACATTGTCATGTTATTTTATATAGAAAACGCATTTTTAAAAAAATATCAATATCAAACCATGATAAAAACAAAGAAGGAAACAAAAATTCTCAGAAAACTGGGAATATAAGGAAACTCTCTTTTTTTTCACCTTTAATTGAGTTTATTGGTACATTTTAGGAATACAGTACAGTCACATTCATTGTTGGGATCTTGTACCTCTACATGACAAGTCTTGATTCTCATTTTTTCCCCTTACCTCTGCTCTCCCTTCACCCCCTCCTCCCCTCCCCATCTACAAACACTTTATTTTCATCTTTTCATTCTCTCACATTTTTTTCTTTTCCCTTTTTACTCTTCCCCTACCCATCCCACCTTCCCTACACCTTTAGCACCTTTCTTCCCATTTCTAAATGTCAGTAATCTTATTAGAATCTTATGCATTGTTGCAGAGTATTTACACCAGGGAAACTATTCGGTATTTACACATGTGTGACTTATTTATTTCACTTAGGAGTATATCTTCAATATGTATCCATTTTCCTATGAATGAATCCATTTTCTCGTTCTTTATGGATGAGTAATACTCCATTTTATAGAAAAACCACAACTTCTTTATCCAGTTTCCAACGGATGGACAAATAGGCTGTTTCCAAGATTTAGCTATTACAAACTGTGCCGCTATAAACATGGGTGAGCATACTTCTCTGTGATATGATTCTTTTAGTTCTTTTGGAAAGATACCCAGCAGAGGGATGGCTGGGTCAAATGGAACCTCCAGTCCAAGCTCTTTGAGGTATCTCCATATTGATTTCCATAGTGGTTGCACCAGACTGCACTCCCACCAACAATGGAGAAGAGTTCCTTTCTCCCCACAACCCCGCCAACATTTGTTATTGTGTGATTTCTTGATAGCAGCCATTCTTTGTGGGGTGAGGTGGAATCTCAGTGTTGTTTTCATCTGCATCTCTCGAATGACCAGTGATGTGGAACACTTTTTAAAATATTTTCTTGCTGCTTTTACTTCTTTGTGTGAGAAATGTCTGTTCATTTCGAATGCCCATTTTTGAATCGGGTCTTTATATTTGGGGGGATTGATTGTTTTGAGTTCTTTATATATCCTTGATAATAGTCCTTTGTCTGAGGAACAGCTGGTAAAATTTTTTTCCCACATTGTAGATTGTCTCAGTTCTGCTGATGGTTTCTTTTGAAGTACAGAAGCTTTTTAGTAAGATGAGATCCCAGTTGTTGATTCTATCTGCTAGTTCCCGTGCTACTGAGGATTTGTTCATAAAGTCTTTTCCTATACCAATGTCTTCCAGAGTTCTGCCTAACTTACCTTCCAGCAAGTTTAATGTTTCTGTTTTAATATTTAGATCTTTAATCCATTTGGATTTTAATTTAGTGCATGGCAAAAGATAAGGGTCTAATTTTAATCTGTGGCAGGTTGACATCCAGTTTTTCCAACACCATTTATTAAAGAAGCTATCTTTCCTCCACTGAGGATCGTCAGTTCCTTTGTCAAAGATGAGGTAGCTGAGTACATCTGCGTTTGTTTTTGTGTCTTCCAGTCTGTTCCACTGATCCTCAGGTCTATTTCTTTCGCAGTACCATGCTGTTTTTATCACAGTGGCTTTGTAGTATAGTTTCAAATTGGGAATTGTTACACCTGGTGCCATGTGTCTGTTGCCTAAAATGGCTTTTGCTATTCTAGGTCTCTTATGGTTCCAAATGAATTTTTGGATTTTTTTTTCTAGTTCTGTGAAATATAGTGTTGGAATTTCAATTAGCATTGCATTGAATGTATATAGCAGTTTTGGTAGTATGGCCATTTTCACTATGTTGATTCTTCCTACCCAGAAGCAGGAGATATCTTAAGGAAACTCTCTTAATGTGACCAAGGGAATCCACAAAAAAACCTATGGTTAACATTATATTTAATGGTGAGAAAATGAATGCCTTCATTCTGAAATCAGGAATAAGAAAGAATGTTCCCTCCATGCCACTCCAGTGACTTCATACTGAAAATCCTGTGTCAGGCAATAAGGCCCAAACCAAAAACATCATAGAGTTTGAGGAGGAAGAAAGAAAATTGTTCCTACTCACAAATAATGTGATTGTAGATGTAGGAAATCTATTTAAAATTCAAAAATAACTAAAACTATATTATATAAGTTTAGCGGGGTCAGGAGAGCCAAGGTGACTATATAAAAAATCAATTATATTTTTATTTGTTAGAAATAAATAATTAAAATTGAAACACTAAAAATAACACATAAAATAACTCCCCAAAAAGGAAAACAGCTATGTAAATATAAATCTGATAACATTGTTTTGCTGGATCTGTATGCCAAAAATTACAAAATGATGAAAGAAATTTTGAAAGATCTCAATAGTTGAAGAGACATGCTGTGTTCATGTACTGGAAAACAACATAGCTAAGATACCAATTCTTCCCATGCTAGTCTAGATATTTAATGCAATTCCTATCAAAATTCCAGTAGCGAATTTGTAGATATAGAGAGGTCAATTTTAATTTTTATGTTGAATAGCAAATGAGCTGGGACAAAATTAAAAATTTTCATGTTATCTCCGTTTAAGATTTACTGTAAATCACAATGATCAGGATGGTATTGCATCAGCCAAAGGAGAGGCACTCCATTCTTGGAAGAGTTCATGATAAATTCAGTGATAAATCCGCACCAATTCAGTCCATGGGTGTTTGGTAAAATTTGGTCAATGTAATGCAGAAAGAAGAGTCTTCAACAAATGGTGTAGGAACAAGTGAACACTATTATGCCAAAGACAGAAAGAGAAAAGAATGAACAAATTTTAGAACAAGGAACACAGAAAGAAAGGGAGGGAAGAAAAGTGTTATGGCTTATATCTAGGTGTTCCTTAAAGGCTCATGCAATCACAGGTGAACTTTTTCAGAGTTGGCTGGATCTAGAGTTTAGGGCACTGGGATTGATTCACAGGCAGTACTAGACTCAAGGGCACTAGGACTAAGGATGCGGGTGCTACCCACCATGATTAGCCTGGATAAAATAAAGGGGATAGAAAGAGCTGTGGTCATCCCTTGCTTGCTTTGCTACCTTCTGCCTGCCATGAACAGTGTCTCTTCTGTGATGCCCCTCTGCCATGTCACTCTGCCTTGGAGCCAGCCAACTATGGGCTGAAACCTCCACAAACTGTGAGCCAAATAAATCTTTCCTCTAACTTTGGGTGTTGGGTATTTTGTCTCAGCAAAGAGAAAATAACTAAGACCAAAAAAAGAGAAAAAGGAAATTGGCATTTGCCTCATACTTTATACAATAATCTCAAAGGGGACCATGGATACATACAAATGTAAAGCATAAAGCTAAAAATTTTACAGGAATACATAGGTGAAAATTTTTGTCACCCAGATAAGAGATGCTAGACTTTATGTCAAAAGAATGATCCATAATAGAAAAAGTTGTTAAATATAATTTTATTAAAATTAAAAGCTTTTGGCCGGGCATGGTGGCACACGCCTGTAATCCCAGCACTGAGGCTGAGGCAGGAGGATCACTGTGAGTTCGAGACCAGCCTGGGCTACATAGTGAGTTACAGGTCAGTCTCAACTACATAGTGCTTAAAAACCAAAAAAAATTTTTTTAAATAAATTAAAAGCTTTTGTTCTACAAAAGACATGGTGAACAGATTAAACAGATTAGTTGTTCAGAATTTGGGAAAATATTCACAAAGTACTTAAAAACTTGTACCTAGAACATATAGGAAAACAAAAACTCAATTAAAAAGTGAACACAATATTTGAACACATTTCATCCCCCAATAAAACCCCATTCATTACAAATGTCACATGCAAAGATAGGCAACATCATTCATCATTAGGAAAGTGAAAACTAAAACTGCAATGCAAGACTTCTTCATTCCTATTAGAACAGCTACAAAAAAGCACAAGTATCTGATAATATCAGGTTCTTCTAAGGATGTCTAGCATCTGGAACTCCTGTTGCCTGAATGGAATGCAAAATAACACAGTCACTCTGGAAAACAGTTTGGCAGCTTCTTATAAAGGTAAACATATACTTAATAAGCAGCCAGCAACCCCACTCCTAGGTATCTACCATAAAGAAAGAAAAACTTCTCTTCAGACAAAGTCTTATATAAGAATGGCTTATAGCAATTTTATTTATAATCACACGAAACTGAAAACAATCGTAATATCTTTCAGTGGGTGACTTCGCAAAGAAACTGTAGCACATAAAACCAAATACTACTTAGCAATAAAAATGAATAAATAGTTGAGACAAGCAACCGATCTCAGAGACTTTAAGCTAAGCAAAAGAGGTCAGCTGACAATCGTATTTCATTTATATGAAAGTAAAATATTATTCCATGTATAAGAAAAAACAAAATTGTAGGGGCAGAGGAGAGATTTGTAGTTTCCAAGGATCAGTGAGAGTGAAGGTTTGCCCATTGTGTGAGGGAATTTCTGGGGTGGTTCAATTGTTCCACATCTTGATTAAAACTTACAGACTACATGCCCCAAAAGGGTCTGTTTACCTGTGTGTAAATTTTTTTAAGATTAAAGTCCTTTGATCTGTTCTTCCTATTGCACTGCCCTGACTCTGAAAAGGCAAGTGCCCTTCATGGCAATCTCTGTAAAACTTTGCTTGACAGAGTGTAACGCACAGATGTTTCATCATATCTCCCAGAAAGAATTTTCTTTCTTAATTACAACTATATTTTTAATTACAAAATTGCACTTTTCCATTTTGGATGTTCCAGGTGGAAGGGCAACTGATTGGGTCATAAAGGACTGCGCTTTCTAGCTCTTGCTCTTTGATCCTCCACAACTTTCAAGGTTCCTGCCTGTTTCTAAGCCTTACTCCTCTGCTGTGCCTTCTGAAAATAAGATGGAGGTTGTACGGTCTTGCTTGGCTAGAAGCTCAAAGGTTTAGTGTCCAGGTTGATCAGTGTTGTGAACACATCGACAAAATAGGGGCTATCATTAAGGAAAGATGGTTTCGGGATTAGGCACTCAAGAGTGTCTCCTGCTTCTCATCTTCCACCTACTTTAGCAGCCTTCCAACAAACTACTCTTGCTTAGTGACCTGCATTTGTTCCTGCAGTTTGAAGATAATGGATCCTAACTGATATGCAGGTCTGATGAGAAATGGTACCAGCCCAGAATGGAAGCCCCTGGAAGGGTAGGATCATTTGGATTGAGTACCACCACACTACATCCCCAGCACCCAGACCACTGCCTAGTATATAATAGGAATCAAAAACTTGGTTGACAAGATGTCCAGAATGAAAGTAGGCTGTATGAAGGTGTATATTTATGTTTTGTTCACTGCTAAATTTCCAGGGTCCATAAGAGCGCTAAGCACACAATTAGCATTCAATAAATATTTACGGAATAAATTCTTGAACTTTTGAATTATCAGCCATGGCCTGGCCCTGCACGAAAGCTGGAAATACAGCTCTAAACAAGCCAAACAAATAAGCTCTGTTTCTCTAGAAGTATTTGGGACACACAAATTATTAGCTTTAGAATCTCACTTCTAACAACCACTCTGAAGGACAGAGAACATGTAGCTGAGAATCCAAGGGCAAACCAGCCACTTTCCTTAGCATTGATCTGCCCTTTCTTATTGCCATCTGCTCCCTTCAGGATGTTCCTCAGGAAAAAAAAAAAAAGAAGAAGAAGAAGAAACCAAATAAAATTAAAGATATCTCCAGATGCTCCTAGCAGCAGTAACTTCATGGGTGAAAATTCCACAGGTCCACTGATACATTAGTTGGTGCTGGGAGGTTGGGAACATTAATAAGGAGCAGGTATAAAAGACAGCCTCAGAGAGGAAGGACTCAGAATCCCAAGCATCACAGCCTGGGAATGCTGGCAAAGCACACCGCCAACCTGAAACTGCTCAGATGACTCCTCTTCCCCTTCCTCTTTCCTACTTCACCCTGGGGTTCCTGAAGGGCAGAATCTAGTTCTCCTCTCCACATTCATTCTGTGATGGGTGAAATCCTGCCCCGTCTGCCCCGTCCAATAAACAAGTATCCACAGAATGCCCTTACCAAAGATCTATTCCCAGATCCAGAGGGCTCTTCTAAGTCATTATGTCTGCAGTGGAGCTCTTCCTGCCTCCTCTCTATCACCACACATCACTACTGCCCACTACCCAATAGTAGTGGAGCATCCAGTCTTCCCGATCCTAATTTATGTCACAGTTCACCCCATGCCCCGAGCTAGAAGGTGGAGGCATCACAAATTCCCCTCTTTTCTTCATCCACTACCTACAGGGGGTCATGCATTGTACCCTCTGGAGGCTGCCCTGCCCTGCCCTACCCCTTGCCCCGCAGCCATTACTTAATACTAGTAGCTCTACCTCTCACCTGAACCACCCCAACAATCTGCCTCCATGATCGCCTTGTCCATCCTTCACCCCTCCACAGCCATTCCTCCCAGCTCCCCAGAGTTCTTTTTGTGACGCCCACTCTGATCGCACCTTTTCCCTGCCCTAATACCTGGACAGCTCTTTACCCTCCTTTTTAGGACATCCAGTACTTATCCCAATCTGGGGCCACCCTCTGCTTGCAACTCTTGCCCTCCTCCTGCTCCCTGCCCCATACACCCAGCGCTGCTCCCACCTCTGGCCCCACTGAGCAAAGTTGGCAATGTTTGACCATTGCCCACATACCCACCTCCTCCCTGGATGGTGACTCTTGGCAATTCAGAGCCAAGGCTGTTTCATGTACGCCTCTCCGTTCAGTGCTGCACTGCTTCCAAAGGCATCTAGCCTTACAGGGGTTTCAATCTTCCTCACACATGTCTATTCCCAGATCCATCCCTTTGCTGCTACTATTGCTTCCACTTGGCAGGCTTCTTATTCTTTGTTCCTGTTGCCTGAATTTAACAAGCCCACCCTATCCAAGCAGCCTTCCCCTACAACTCCTGTCTTTTTTCAGCGTGCTCTGTTTCGTCAGAATGTGACCTCACATGGGCAGTTATCTTGTCTGTCTGATTTACTAGTCCATCACCACTGCTTAGAACAAGGCTTATATTGTTGAAGAAAGATGAGAAAAGTAACAGGGAGAAAGGGAGGGAGACAGGTTGGCCCCCCAGCATTGAGACTTGGTATATTCTATTCTGTTTTCCCTTTGTGTTTATGTATTTGTCTGGTTGATTGTAGAAGAGGTCAGAGGTAGGAGAGGACTCTCTATGGTCTGAAGTGGTCAGAGGTACCTAGACATAGGCAGGACTGACCATGGATATTCCACCTCAACGGATACTTACAGAGCATCTCCTTGCAGTGCTAGAGAGTAGTTATGGTGGTAACTCATGCATGGATATGGTATCTGATATGTACAATGTTACAATTCAGCCATCAAGAGTGTGAAATGAGGGGAGAAGCAAGGTAGGTATTTAGCCAGTGTGAACTGGTGGGACTTGTTGGCTATTGAGATATTAAAGCGAATCCATACTCATTCTTAAGTAGTTACTTAGAGCTCCCCGAAGAGTCCTTTTGTAATCTTAGCTTCTCTCGGCTATTAGCTGAGTCCCAGATCACTCTAGAGTTCAGCAGTGAAGGGGTTAACACATGGCAGAGCAGAGCCCTGGTGCTAAAATTGTTTGGCATCCATTCTAATTCAATGGTGCCTTCTGGTGTAAGTTGTTAAATATGTTGAATCATCACCTCTAGGTAGAAGAATAGTTGGGAAGTCAGGGTGAGCTAAACATGTAGGCTTGGACCTCTTTGCAAAATGGTTTGTCTACAACAAACACAAAAGGAAATGATAGGGACCACTCTTTTCTAAAGTACTTATTGAATGGTCGGTTGAAAACCCAACCATCCCCAAGAAGGCTAGAAGAAAATTTAAGATTTTTAGGGTTTCCCACCTTGAGGGAAAAGACTAAAGCTATATTGGTCTATTTTTCATTTCTGGGACAAAATACCTGGTACCTATTAAAAGAGGACAGGCCTATTTTGGCTCAAAGTTTCAGAGCTTTCAGTCCATGGCCAGCAGGGTCCAAGGAAGAGACATCGTGCAGGAAGAGCACGGTGCAGAAAAGCTGCTGAACTCACTGTGGCCAGAAAGCAGAATAGGTTTGAAAGAGCCACAGAGGAAGTGGACAGGAACCAACCCCCACCAAGGTCATGCCTCATGATTCACTTTCTTCAACTCAGCCCTGCCTCCTAGCCTCCTTATAGCCCACCTATCTTAATCCAGTCAAGCGGACAATCAACATTAACCGGTGCACAGCTCTAATGTTGACTTTCACTGACAAATTCCTTAATATGACTTCAATTGCCTTTCTAATCTGGTCACATCCTATATTTTCCTCTCTCAGATTCAGCTTTTTTCCAACTTTGAGTCAGATTTCTTGGTAATTTTTAATCTTTTTTTTTTGTACTGGGGATCAAACTCAAGTCCTTGCACTTGCAAGGCAGGCGGCAGAACCACTGTGCTAGATCCCTGGCCCTTCTTGGTAATCAAAATGAAGTCACTTGATCGTTTGGTTCTTGCTTCCTAGATGGAGAAGAGGTTAAGAAAACTTGGAATAGTGCAAGGACCTGAGTTCGATCCCTGATACCAAAAAAAAAAGAAAAAAAGAAAACTTGGAAAAAATACAAATTGTTTAGCTTTTATTTTATTTTTGTATCAATTTCAATAGCCTGTTGTGATATTCCATGACAGTTTTGCAAAATATTACTATAAGGAAAGCTGGGCACACGGTACATATGACCCCCCTGAATCATTCCTTGCAAATGCATCTGAGTCTATGATGATCTCAATAATAATTTCAATTTTTTAAAATTTAGACCCAATAGCCTCCTCATACACTGAAAGCCTGATCAAAGCCTGACAGATTCTTTCTATGTTTAGAGGATCTGGAGGATAGGGAAGGTCTGAGGTACTCTGGCTAATAGCAAGGAGGCAGAGAGAGAGAGAGAGAGACAGAGAGACAGAGTGAAAAGAAAAGCTTTTGGTAACTGCTAGAGAATCTCCAGCTTGAAGACTCCAGAAACCCTAACTAAAGCCCAGGCCTGATGTCTTATCCACTAAGACCACCTGCTGTGTAGGCCCTCTGGGGCTTTCATCAGCCCTTTGGGTCTGCTGGAGGATATCAATTGCTTTTGTTCCATCCTGCAGCAGCAATGGGTGCTTCAATGGGTGAACTCCCCCTTTCCTACTCCACATGTTTCTGAAGCATCTGCCAATCACATTGCCCTATCCAGAGGGCCAAAAAAATGGGCTTCATTAATCATAATCTCTCTCCCTACAGACAATAGTCCCTGCTGCAGGACTGGTCAGTGACCAAGCTGGGTCAATCAGAGTCCATCGTGGATTTCTTTTCCTTCCAACCTGGCTAAGAAAATATTCTTTCTTCTGACATTGCTGGGCTACAAGACGTTAAGCCCAGAGCTGGATCAGGCAATGACTGCACCCCAAGGAGAGGACATCCCTCAGAGAGAGGAGCAGTTGAGGTCAACAGGAAGAGGAGCCAAAAATTAGAGAGCCAAAGAGACAGAAAAAAACAACTTCACCTGAGCTTCTGGAGACCACTCTTTGGCCTCCAGGTACATGAGGCAGTTTATCCTTTGCACATGAAACAGTTCAAGTTGGGTCTCTACCACTAATCCATGGCTTAGACCTTTATGAAGTGGGCCTGTTGAAATTCTGCTCTCATATCCATCTTACAGCCCTGGCCACTTGGCCCTAGTGAAAGCTATTCAATGTCTACCCTGAAAACACAGACATGTTTCTTACAGAGGAATGAATGATAAATGGGAAGGGGCTTCAGAAGGGCCATGCTGGGCCATGGTGCAGCAGGATGCTCTCACGTACACATAGATCCTGAACTGAAATCTTCACAGTCCTTTGCTGAGGAGGCAGGCTATCCTAAAAGATTAATATTGTTCGCATGAGATATTTGTCTCAATGCAGGAAAAGATGAGCCTGGCAGAGAAGAACTTTTGATGTAAACAGTTCCATCTCTAGCTCAGGGTATGGGTTACTGCTCTAGACACTCAATCCAGGGACAGTTTGTCAAATATCTGCTAGGTGCTGAACAGCATTCTGGGCACTGAGGGAATGGGGAGATAAGCGAGACCAGGGTCTCTTCTTCAGGAACTTGGGCTGATTGGGAAGATGAGCAGCAACAGTGAAGTTAAAAGCACATCTTTGGAAAACTCCCAGTTTAGCCCAACCTTTGTACAGGCAGGAGCCAGACATAGACATTTCTTTAGCAAGCAATCTGACCTCGATGATCTTTGTGCCTCAGTTTCCTTCTTACCAAATCAACTATAACCACAGTGCCTACTTCATGATATAGTGAGGATTGAATCAGATACTAGATATAAAATTCCTAGCAGATAGTACATGCCTGGTTAATGGTATCTGTTTTTGTCCTCTTCGTCAATAATTAGTTATTGTTATCGCCAGTACTACAGAGAAAGCTTTAAGATATAAAGGAGGTCAAAGTTCTATGGGAGTGAAAAGGAGAAAGCTTAACTGAGGGTTCTTAAGAGGCTTTCTAGAGAAGGTGACTTGTGAGTGTGACCTTGAAGGATAGATGCTAGAAGGCCAAGAACTGCAGCTGAAAATATTCCTGCTGACCTAACCATCCAGGCCTGTAGAAGCAAGGAAGATGTCCAAGTGTTCAAGAACTCCAGATCTGAGCCACACTATTGCACATGATCTTGGCTTTGCTGCTAGCTCTAGACCTTGATCCTGAAGGCTTGGAAATCTCACATTTTGATCCCAGCATCCTGAAATGGGAAGCCTGCCATTGCCATTTCCTCTTTCTGGACCAGAATTTCAAACTTAATGAAGCTGTGCTCCCTGTGTCTCCTGCCCAAGTCTGTTCTCCAGAAGGTCTCATTGCTCAGCTTGGTCAACGCAGCCCAACATAGTCCTAAGTGGCATGTGACAGACTCTTAGCAGATACATAATTAAATGTCTGAGTGTGCTCTTATCTCCCTTAATGCTGAGCTATACTTTTAATGACAGATGATGAGATACATGTTAATTTTACATCAGCCAAAGGAAATTTCTGGCACCAGCCCTCTGACACAAGAGCCATGGTCAGCCTGAAGAGGGATGGTGCACAGGAGACATTTAAATGCCAACATTTAAATGCTGACTCAACACTTCCAGGAACTTTCAGGTGCAGCTTCTCTCTATAGAGAATTCTATGGTTAAAAGAGAAAGTAAATGGAAAAATATTTGTCCTGTTCTGGCCCCTTAACAACAGTACCAGGAGATTGCTTAGAATCTACCTAGAGAATCTACTCATTTCACACTTTCTAGGAAGATACCCTTGTTTTCTGATTCTATTCAGCCTGGGAACTCCAGGGAGTATTCAGAACCCTAGAGACAGAAACAATATAAAGACAGTCATTTCTCTCTAAAACAGCAATTTGTACGTTCATATCTTTGATGCAGAGTCTAATTCTCAAATCAATAGGCCAATGGAGATTCACCCAGTGCAAGTTTAATAAGGGAAATAGCTAAGAAAAATTTGGAAAGCTACCAATATTACCTGCAGGTGCGTTAGATTGTGCGGGTAGAGTTAAGTCAGCTTTCTTTACTCCCCAGTGTAATGAAACAGACGCTAAACCTCAGAGTTGATTACAATCACACAAAAGTAGGAGCTCCTGGCTGTTTCCTGTTTTCCCTCATCCCTCCTACCCTTACCCCAATCAACACAATAAGTTTTGTCTTCTCTGATGAAAACTCAACTTTCAGGCTGGTTTTGCAATTTAGGTTTCTTCAAGCCTGGTCCAACTTTGTAGTCAGGCAAGTGCATCCCCAAATCAAAGGCATGGATTGGGGAACCTAAAATTGAGCCCTGTTGCTTCATTAAAATGAAAACACCTGACAGGGTTGAGAAGGCCCAGAGAGCTTGGGCAGCAAGTACAGGCCTGCCCTTGCAGAGATCTTTTCTTACCCCTAGTGTGACTTCACCTGCCAGTGCCGCAATTCCGCCAATGTCAAAGTCAAGCTCAGTGCAACGTCTTGGGATAAGAAACAGGGCCACAAAGCCTCCAAATCAGTATTTGATTGGAGCAACTGCCCTTTAGATCATCTCCATTCAATAAATACTCCCTGAGCACCTACTGTATGCTAAACAGTGTCCCAGACCTCGGGATGTAGCAACAAAGAACACAGACTAGCTCGTGAAGCTTGTATTCTGGTACGAGGAAGCAGAAAGCAAATAAAACAGTAAAAGTGCTGTAAGGAAAAAATGTAAAGGCTGGCTAAATATTGGAATAGCATTTCTGCAAAATGAAAAGAAGTATTATCTGAGCTGAGACTTAAATAAATGTAAGGGGCCAGCTATGTGACTATCCAGGGGTGAAATCCTGCCAGGGAGAGAAACTACAAATTCCAAGGCCATTAAGTGGAAGCAAGTTTTGGTCGGAAGTATAGAAAAGAAGATCTGAATGTCCAGAGTGTAATAAATTAGGAAAGAGTGATGTGAAATGAAGAATTAATCAAGATTGGTGTCATCCATAAATTTATATGCTTTTATTAAATTTTTTGATTGGGAACAATTGCTGCTGATTTATTATTTGGAAAGATCTTTCTGTCTGGCTACTGCATGAGTAATGGACGATAGGGGCTGGGTGCTGTGGAAGAGTAGAAGCCAAGGAAACCCTTGGAAGCCAACTACTGTGGTCTGGGCAAAGGATGGTGGACAGGAGGTAGTGGAGAGGGTGGACAGAATTGAGGTATGTTCTGGAGACAGTAACAGAACTGGGGGATGCATCAGGTAAGGGGGAAATACAAAGACGGGATTAAAAGATGGCCCTTGACTTGAGCAGCTGGTTATGGCAGGTCTTGCTCAGCCCCACGATGAGGAAGACATAAGAGAAATCAATAGTCTTATCTTAGGGATTTAATGTTTAGAACCCCTATTTGATACCCACCAGAGATATCAGGAGGGCATCTGGATCTAGGCATCAAGAGCTCAGTTACAGGGATCAGGCCTCTAGCCCCCAGTTGAGGATTCCACTCTTCAGGGAACATTGTTCACATACTCATGCAGTGTTCATTCAGTGTCTGCGGTGCTCTGGGCCACTGGTTTGGGGCTCTGTTATTACGCAGAGACTAAGGACTGAGGATGACTTGATGTGACAATCAGGACACTGTGCCTCTGACCTTTGGTGTATCGGTGGGACCTGAGACCATCTTGATTTGAATAGCCATGTCAATAAACATCATTTATTCCCAGGGCTCTCAGTTTATGTCCTAGAAGATCACCTGGGAACAGATCTTAAAGAGACAGTGCTCAAACTTCCTCCAAGTGTTTTCCTAGACCAGACTTGGTGTGGCACTCACTGCCTGTGCTCTTTAGGAGTTCAAATAGGTCTCTGGAAGTGGGGCTGTAGGGAAAAACAGAAGGCATGGGTGGTGGCAAAGATGTGCAGCTAAGTGGTAAGTGTGGGGACTTTAAGCAGCGAGGAGCCTTTAAGAGTGCTAAGGATGGTCAGCAGCAGAGTTCCAAACTGTCCACAGGGGCCGAAACACAGCAGCCTGGTTGGCCTCTGGCCTGTCCACGCCTAGACATTACTGGGTTACAGCCCCAGCCAAGTCGTTTCTGGAAGAGGGTAACAAGGGCCCAGTGTTCTCTATATTGGAGGTAATTTTGCTCATGTTTCCAGGTGTCTGTAGAGCTGAAGCTTCGTGTTGATTTATTACCCTCCTGAGATTGGCAGAGCCACACACAATACCCACAAGCTTTATTTATGGGCTTTTGTCCCTGGCCAAAAAGAACAGTGACATCTTCTCTCTCCCTGGAGGAAGAGAGGGGTGTCAATCCCAGGACACCCCTCTTGCCTTCCTGGGAGGCCTGCCTGGCCTGCCCCCCGCCCTCCCACCAGCTGTTTGCAGCCACTGCACCCCCTGCACCTCAGCCCCGGGCCCTGCTGTCGCATCTCAGCTCTCCTGAGTCACTGGAGCCTTCATTTGGGCTAATCTTCGCTCCTGACTCAGGTAGGTGTGGTGGTGATAAATCAAAATGAGGACGCAAGCTGTCAGTAATAAAACAGCAGAGACTTGTCAGTCTAATCAACTTTATTAGTCTCAAGTCCCAGGCAAGCCTCCAGCAGCTTCCCCCTTCCTCCATGCCTCCCTTTAGTCTCTGCGAAGTTGCCGGCAAAGCAGATGTGACCTTGCTGGAGCTAAATTAGCGGTGAGGAGGTGGAGGGGGCTGGCTGTGGGGCTCCCAGTGCGCAGCCACAATGCTGCCACGGTGGGGCTGCTGGGAAGGAAGCAGCAGTACAGCTTTTCCAAACTGGATTCTGAGGGGCTTTGCCATGTGTGCGTGGTGGATGGCGGAGACCATGCAGTTTGGAGACACAGTTTATGACTACTAGAATTGCACAGCCAGGAGGAATGGAATGGAAGGACTCTATCGAAGCCAGCCCTGAGAGAGAGAGAGAGAGAGAGAGAGAGAGAGAGAGAGAGAGAGAGAGATTCTTTTATTCCTAGAGATTCTTTTATTCCTAGTGACTTTGCAGTTCTAGACTTTGTTGAGACCTGGCTATGCTACTTGCCCTGGGGTCTTAGACCTGTGTTTTCATAATGCATCTTCCCTTTTCTGCTGGAGTAGCTGAATAGATTTCTGTTTCTTACAACCAAAGCAATCTTGGTTTTAAAATGTATGTGAAAATGTGTCATTTTACAATAAGCACAAACCGAGTAGGTCTCCAACCTGGCTCTTCTCCGAACCTCAGAGTTATACATTCAGCTGCCTGGCAGGGCCCTCAGCTGAACAGCAAGCAAGCATATTGTGAACATTCAAGCATTAGAGATAGAGCTGAAGTCCCCTCCACCCAGCCACAGCCCCATTCCCAGCCCCTTCCTAGGAGATACTTAACATTAGTGATTATTTATACATTGCCAGACCTTTTGAAGTTCATTTGCACATGTGTACACCCATAGAAATATAAATATACAGATATCCCTCTTTCCACATCAGAACACTTTCTTATCTTTTTAACTGCTGTATAGCATTCCACAGGCCAGACAGACCATCCACATGTCTAGATATTTGTTCTAAAACCTACAAAAGTAGGATACTTGAACTGCATCTGTTAAAATTTCTGTTTCTTTCCCCTACACTGTGCTTCTGTGAGGCAGGCATTTAGGGACCTGGCTATGGAGAGCCTGTATTGCAGTCATGTCCAGTAGGAGTAGAGTGGGTTACATTTACATGGTTTGTGGCTGATGTTGCATAGAGTTAAGCCACAGCCAGCTGTTCCAGCTGTTCCGGGGTAGTAATGCTTCCAGAAACACTCCTGCCAGGTCACTTTGTGCTGTGACACTGCGACGCATGTCCAGATGCCCCGCCCTGAGGACTCTGCCCAGCAGTGCTCAACATCAGGAGGATTTGGAAGCGTAGGAAGCAAGAAGTATCTAGTGTGGTGGCTCTCTTCTCAGCCCACACAGTGGGACACAAGGAGCTGGCTCTTACCAACACTCATCCAGGTGGGAGCTGCTCCCTGTGAGTGAATCTTCTTGGGTCTCTGCAGAAAAGTAACCCTACTTAATCACTGCCAGGTAAGCGGCCGTCAAGGAGAAGGAAGCCAAGACATGCAGAGAATAGAAAAGCATTTAAAGCTCGGTCCACAGTTCAAAATCAGAGCAGATACTTTTTCTGAATTATCTGACGTCTGTCAGCTTTTGAAATCTGTTTCTTTTTTATCCTAAGACAATATTCATCTTTACACTAATTTTGTGTTCTTTTTTCTGAAAGAGGACTCCAGATGTTCAAACTTCCCCATGGAGCCCATGTCCACCCTGGTTATCGGCGGGGGCAGTCAAGATGAGGAGACTATGGGGAAGAGTGTGTGTACATGAGGACTCAGGCGGTGTCCTGGGATGAGAGGTCAGTTCTGCACAAAACCAAACAAGCAATCCATCAAGACCCTGGTTTGCACAGACAAAAGCAGCTGCTGTCCCTTCCTCCAACTCTGATATCCTCATTCTCCTCAGCCCTCATTTCGGGCTGAAGGCCAAATGATTTCCTGTGATTTCTCTGTTTATCAGCTCTCTATTATCATGATGGCAAGAGCCACCCACTCAATAAAGCAAAGCAAACTCCCACAAACACACAAACAGCTCTGAGGATGTAGGCCCCGGTTTTATTTTCTAATTAACAAGTCATTCTCAGCCAATCTGATGATTTGCTTGACATCCCATTTGGATTTGTGGGCAAACAAATCATCCCTGGGCTTCAGGCCACAGCTGCACGGAGGGGGAAGAGTTGGAAGGCCCCTGTGTGGCCATTGCTCATTATTGTGGCTCCTTGTCCCTCCTCCCCTGCCCTTTTCTGTCTGTCTGCAGAGCTGTCTGACATTAGATGACCGGCCTGAGCCCCGGGGAAGCTCCCTCCTTGCAGCCTCACAGCTCTGTCCCATCCCCTCATGCCCTTTGTCAGCACCAAGGCCCCATGGCAAGCGCCACTGGTGATCTCTTGTAGTAAGTGGACCAGGTACCTAGGCCTGCCCTTTTCAGATCCTCCTTAGAGCCTGCTGGAAAATGAAGCTCGGGGACCGCAGCAAGAGAAGCAAAGGCACCTAGAAGGTACATGGATGCTCCTTTCCCTCTTCAAATTATCTGCTGTCACCAGCTATGCTTCAGTGTGCAACTCATGCCCCACCCCGAGGCCTTTGACCCCCATCCATGAAAGGCAGCCATGGGAGCAGCTCTGAGGTCCCCTAGAGGTAGATCTCACACTGAGCCTGGCCAAAAGGCATGTCCTAAGTGTTCTACATAATGTGCTGTCATGGCTTGTTTTAATATTTGGACCAGTTGCCTACGCTTTGAAGATGGGGAGAATCATTTTATAATTGTAAGAATTCAGTCCTTTTGGAAAAATTCAGAAGCTCTAGCATGGTTGGGTCCACCTTCCTTAGTGCCAGCAATGAGCTACCACCTGGCACAGCTGGACAAGGGAGCTGCTGCCCTCGAGAGATGGGCCAGGTGCCCTCCAGTTGCCCGCCATCTTCCCTACTCCCTGTCATATTCTGCCAGCCTGCTCTGCCTGTCTAAGTTATTTGCATGGCCCCTGAAGGTCTATAAGTTTGAGACGATGGCCCTTTTTAAATACTGTTGTTTTATTTCTGCATTTCATTCTTCTGAGTATCACTAGCTCATCCTGCAGCTGTTTCTTGAGTTGGATTATAAATGGATTATAAGAAACACATTCCCTGGGTTGGGGAGGTAGTACAGCAGTAGAGCACTTGTTGTGCATGTTGAAAGTCCTGAGTTCGATCCTCAGCACTGCAGAATAAAACAAGGGCCCCACCTTAGAGAATTCAGTGTGTAGCTGGCTACATGACAATTCATGGCATCGGAGGAAGCCTTTCTTCCCCAAATGGGGGAAAGTCCATTTTAAACTATTCTTCCTGCTTTTCCCTGTACAACCCTGTGACTAACACTTACATGGCATCTGACAGTTTTCAGGACATTTTCCTATCTACTAAGTCTTGGAGTTCTTACCACAACCTGGAGAAGTGGATATTATCCCCAGGTGCTCACAGATATCAAGTGACTTGTTCTTTTCCAGTTTTTTTTTTTCTAATATTGGAGATTGAAACAAGGGCCTTGAAACCCTGAGCCACATCCCTAACCTGTTTTTTATTTTGAGACAGAGTCTCACTAAATTGCTACATTGCCTAGGCTGGGCTTGAATTTATGATCCTCCTGCCTCAGCCTCCCAGAATGCTGAGATTATAGGCATGCCCATCACCCCAGACTCACATTTTGTTCTTAATATGAAGCACAGATTCAACTAGACATAATTTTAAAACCTGGCATCTGATATTCTGAATACTTAAGCCATTCCTATCACAGTTTTTATTCTGGTCACTGTCTTTGTACCTCAGGAAATGGGCCTGGTCCACAGCCTACAGGATCCTGGAGAAGTGAGTGAGTCAAAGATAGAGCAAAGATCCCCTAATTCTCTGCACCACACTTTCCCACATTTTCTCCCCCATCTGCTTATATCACCAAAAGCACTAAGAAAAGCAACAGCATTCCAATCTTCTTGGCTTCCTGTGCCGTCCTGTTTCACCTTTGATCTTGCATTGTGTCCTCACCATCAGAACTGGCCTGGATCTGTCTCCTCCAAGCTTATCCATGTAATAATGTCTTCTGAAACTTTAGATTAGCCAGAGTGATTTCTGTCACTGATACAAAGAGGTCAATCCTCCCTGATTGCTTATATGTACAAGGACAATTACCTTTCATTTGCACTTTGGGCTGGCCAGAGAATAAGCGTTCAGAGTGATTTTGAATGATAGCTTCCTGTTTGCATAGAACTGATCAGAATGATCCTAAGAAACTATAGGAGATATGGGGCCAGGGGTTATAGATCTAAGAGTCCACAACAAGGGTCGAGAGTCTGTCCAGCCCTCAGTGACTGTGCTACAGAGCCTGTGAGCATGGTGGTGATCGATGAGCCGCAGACAGACTTGCCAAGGACGCCGCCAACCACTCCCATCTCCATGGGCAGGTATGGCGGTCCTTTTGTAATGAGCTTCTTGCTGACTAAAAGTCATAAATCTCCTCTGACTTAAGTGACAGGTGGTTGGGATTGCTTCCTTTGGCTTTGGCACAAAGAGGAAACATAAATCCAACCGAATCTAGAGTGCGAGGGTTACATCAGATCTGAAGGCTGGGATTTTTCTGGCTGGGAAGGATTAGGAGACAGTCCTGCTAGGGATGCAGGGTTATTCAGGTGAGAGCTAGGCCCTTGGACTCCAGGTCATGTGTCACTGTCACCCATCATGCTATCCCCTTCTTCCCTATGGGCGTGCTCCCCACCCCACTAGGGGCATGGGATCCTGTGTCACTAGCACTTTCTGTCACACCACTGAGATGCCTTCATTAGCACCCAGACACCAGATCTCTTCTGTCCCTATCTTCTCACCACACCTGATTGATCTCTTCCAAAAGAGGCAGGCTGACTCACTACCAGGTGCCCACGGCTGAACCAACCTTGGAGCCTTTACTTCTACAGAAAGCTGCAGTTTTCCAAATACTTTTTTGCCTTTCCACAGATATGGGCCTAGAACTGGCTGGACTGGGGCATCGTCAAAGAAATGGATTGAAATAAGTGAGGCAAGGAGGTTTCACTATACCAGAAACTGGGAGGGACAGCAGAGGATGCCACCATCAAAGAAGACGCAAAGCCCCAGCTATTACCTAGTGCATGGCCCCTAATAGGTATTCAGTGTGTTCTTATTGGATGAGTCAACAAGTGGATAAGTGAATGAATGAGCAGATGAATGGAGATCTGAGTGTAAAATGTCAAAAGACAGAGCTGCCACATCCAGTGAGCACTAGAGTGGGAACAGGGAGGACTGAACAGGGACAGTGTAGGAAATCACGAACAGGGATGGAGGGATGGTGCTGTGGCTGCCCAGCTTCCATGTTGCCTCCCTCTGGCAACAGATCTTGGTTTTCCTTTGGACAAACTACCCTCCTCTTCTTTGCACATAGTCTGAGTTGGAATGCAACTGAGTAGATTCCAGAAAAGGGCAAGTACACCCATGAAACAAGTCATGCTACTGTGGTGTGTTAGAAGCTCCTTGTTTCCTCACCCACCAGAACTGGTCTGATTTTGTATCTTTGACCTTGTTGTCAAGCTCTTCCTATGAGCAGCCTCATACTATTGTAATAAGATCCTTTTAAAACTTAGATTACTGATGGTGCATACTTATGATCCCAGCTACTTTGGAGTCTGAGGCAGAAAGATCACAAGTTCAAGGACAGCCTAAACAACTTAATGAGATCCTGTCATCTTGAAATAAAATTTAGACTTGCCAGAATGATTTCTATCACTGGCAACCAAATATTCCTGAGTAGTGCAAGATCACAGGTCAAGAAGATTGGCAGTTATAGAGTCTTAGTTTCCTATACAGCTCCCAAAACACTGTGGCTTGCTGTATGGTCTCTGAAGGTCTGGTGTGTAGTGAATCTGAGACCAGGAGACACTGGAGCCCAGTAGGGCTCTCCCTGAGTATTGCTCATAAATGCTGAGCCATCAGGATGGGAGCAGTCACCTGAGCTCCCACCTGGATGCTTGTGTCTCCAGTCCTGCTGCAACTCAGCTCTTCTACAAGGAGGGCTGGGACACCCAGGTGTCAGCATTGATACGACATAGATTCCCTTAGTGCAGTGAGCACAATTAGAAGTTTTCCTTTTGTTTCTATCAAAGACTGACAGCCCAGCCAATAGGGCATTCAGGTTGGTATAAGAAGCTGCTTGGCAGATTTCTCCAGGAAATTTTCTCTCCGGCTGTCTCTTTATCAAGCAGAACCCACCCACACCTTTGTCAGACACTCTTTCTAAAGAACATCACCGCTTCCTTGGCCTGGTCTGGACAGCTCTGAAATCTCATTTGAGAGAATGAGAAAGATTGAGACAGATGGACAGAGAAAGGGGGAGGCAGGGAGAACAGAGAGAGGCCAGCGATGGGACGAGTGAGGCTGAGCTTCACATCAGGTTTTTTCCAAATTCATAGTCTGGCCTGGGAGGCACAGCAGAGGTGATTCGGGTGGACAGGGAGAGCAGCCAGTTCACCTAATGAGCGGAAGTCATCAGCTGAGCCCCCAAATTGTGAACTACTTTCTTGGTTTTTTGACTTCCAGTGCTAGAGACATGTCCCAGCCCCTCACAGAGGTCACATTGGACTCTTGTTAGAGTACAGGATGAAGTAGACATAGACAAAGCTGCCAGCCCCACTGTAGGACCAAAACAAACACTTAAACCTTTTATTATCCCTTCCCAGTCTCAGGTATGCCTCCCATGGTGCTGGTTCACCTGCTGGGCCTCTCTCTTGCCCCTACCTCTGTCTGCCTTTGTTCTCCTGCCCCACATGCCTCTCCTCTCCTCTACATGGCCCTTTTTATCCCATTTCCCTTCTTCTTGTGACTTTCAGGCTCTATAGCTCAAGTTCACAGTCCTCAGAAGAGAGGACATAATAGACTGACTGTGTGCCTTGAGATCTGGGAAGGCTTTCTTGGCAGAGCTTGTACACCAAACTGTTCTCTGGTTCCCTGGCCCCTCTGGGATTGGCTGCTCCCCACCCTCCCTGATTTCACCAGCTGTGTCCAGTGGCAGAGGCATGTGGCACAGAGGACTGAAGAAACCCTCATGTGGAGGTGAAGTTTGCTGGGCAGTGGTGTAACTGGAGGACAGTCTGTTGCACCTTTCCTCTCTGCCATAGAGGCTTCCAAAGGCTTCTTCTAGAGCGGGCATCTCTCAGTGACACCAGAGCCCCAGTACAGCAACTAGTCGCCACTCAACAAAAGAAATTTGAAGACCCAAGGAGGGCTGGGCAGTGGATGAGAGACCAGCTGGACTCCATGGGGCATTTCCATCCTGTAGGTCAAGGAGAGGACGTGTTCAGGCCAGAGTGTCTGCTCTCGGTAGGTCAGGCCTGGGGGCTGGGGCCTCCTACACCTCTGGACTCTGTGTCCTCATTCCTACTGTGGGTGATGACGGGCTGAGCAGGGTGACACAGTGAGGGTCAGGAGGAGCATGTAGGATCCTATTCACAGTCTGCCACCCCAAGCCTCATGGTTGGCCTTTTTAAAATGCTTATTCATATTAAGATGATTTATCTATTAAGACGATAAATATCACTATGAGCAAGATGAGAAGCAGCTCAGGAAGTGACTGCCAAGAGAGTAAACCCGGCCTCCTGTTCGTTCCATCCTTCCCTGTGTGTTCACACTAACAGATCCCCAGGCGAGCGACCCAGCAAAGAGGCTACAGCACAAATTGAAGTGAGAATTAGGAGTCTTCCATCTTTAACTGTTGCAAAACAGCCTTCTTACTTCTGAGTCACCCCAAGCCAAGATGGCCAACCCCTAGGGTAGGATTTTCCACTGCGGTGGTGGCAGTGTTGTCCTGGGAAGGGGGTGGTGTGAGCTGCAGAAAAGGCACAACCTGGGAGCAGGGCTCCCTCCAGTTCGGGCATCTGCTCTGTCCTCACTGCTACCTGGCAGAAGATGACAGCCACTGAGCTGTGTTGGGGGCTCCCAGCAGCAGAAGAGCTTTCAGGAGATGCCACATTACAGACATGGATGTGACTTGTCTGCCTCTTGCCCAACAGATTGAGAGTCCCTATTCCTTTCAGAAAACCTAGTTAGTCCCTTTCTCTTTCTGTCGTCCTTCCCCACCACCACCACCTTGCAATACTTGGGGTGGAACCTGGGGGCACTCTACCACTGAGCTATATACTCAGCCCTTTGTATTTCTTAATTTGAGACAGAGTCTCACTAAATTGTCCTGGCAGGTCTTGAACTTGGTGATCCTCCTACCTCCGTCTCCCTCGGTGCTAGGATTATGGATGTGTCCACCTACCTGGCTTCTTCTTGCCTTAAGTCAGTCTCTCCTCTTTCCTGGCCTTTCATACCCTTTGATTTGTAACTAGGTTGACTGGTCTGTGGGAGTATGGAGTCACAGATTCTAAAAGTGAGAGCTCACCTTTGTACCTAAGGAAAACCTGAGGCCTGGAGCAGGGAGGAACATGAGATGGTCGTGCAATAATTAGTGATAGACAAGGAGAAAAGCAGGGTCTCCAGGTTGGTCCCCAATCTCAGATGCACCCCAGGAGAGTCCCACATACCCTACACCTGCCCAGCACTGTTCAGCAAATGGGCTGTGTCCATTACCAGTGGTTGCACCGGGATGAACAGGGGTCAGCCTGCTGCCTCAATGCAGGACTTCCGGTGCCTCTGATGTGCTGAGTCACATAGGAAATTTCCATGGAGTGGGCAGGAAGGGGTGCTCAGATGTGTAGCATTTTCCGCCCTTGTTTGACTTTCCCTCATTCTGGAAACATGAGCTTTTAGAAGAAAAGCCGCAGGATACAGCAAATTCAAAGTAACCAAATATTCTCTCTTTCACCTTCTTTTGGTTCCAAAACTCTACATTTAATGAAATATTGCAGCATGGAAGCGGGTGGGAAGAGAAGAAATGTTTGCTCTGATCACACAGCAGCCCAGAGCAAATTAAACCAGGGGCTCTTGGACAGAGGATCTGTAATGAGAAGTGGAGAGCCACAAATGACAGGTTCCAGGCTCAGACTGGGCCAGCCACGGTACTCAAACAGCACAAGTGGATGCAGACACTTCAGACCAAATATACCCTGTAGCTATTATCTTCATGAGTTCCCCATATTCTTTTAATCTGGAGCTACTGTGAATCATTATTTTCTCACTTTTGTAATATGAGAAACAAGTTAATTAACATCTGTCCCAACTCCAGTCCCAGAACGTCCCTGCTTTGGCTACAGATCTATCAACAGTGAGTTCTGATACCGGTGCACGCATGAAGGTGGTTGTTCAGAGATGCTGATAACTGCATTAATTTAGGAGACATTAGTGAGGCCCTGCGATTAATTACGTAGGCAGATTTGTTGCCAACAGATCCCTGGAAGAAAAAGGTAGAAGTTCCAGCTCCTTTTATCCAAATCCAAACTCCCAGGACACTCAGATGACTAGAACTGTCTTCCTTGCTCAAGGGTGTTTATCAGGATGATCCCAACAAACCGTGGAAACCTTAAAACAGAACGTAGAGAGCTATTTGTACAATGTTCATTTAAGGGAGTTTTACTGGACCCTAACTCCTTAAAAGCTGGTCATTTCTTAGGGCTTATTTGTAACATATCTCATGAAATCAAATTTTCTAGTTAGTCTTTATCCAATTTCCTCATGCTGATTTTCCCCATTGTTCACAATAGATACACAGAGATTAATATATATGCCCGTACTGTCTCAGTGAATATAAAGACTACATGCTAGTTAAATTGTTAAGTAGATTTAGAAAGGAAAACAGATGAAGTCTTAGCCCAATTTTTAAAAACTTTGATACAAGAAAGACAAGACCGTGCAGGGAGGTGATAGAGGTATTTCCGTTTCTCTAGTTGCAGCCCCACAGCCTGCCTCTCTCCATGTCCTGAAATCTTACCTGTGTGTTACAGCCCAACTTGAGAGTCTTTTCCTAGAAGAGTTTCACAAGTGCCTGGCTGAGATGGCAGAGTTTGGTACCAGTGTTCAATTTTAGACGTTTACCTCATCCATAAATGAAGTGGGAGCAAAGACTGGGGTGTGACTCAGAAGGGGCCCAAAATGGCTGAGCAGAGGCTCCTGGTGTCCATGGTAAAGAACAATCCCACTCTGCCCAACTAGTATGGTCCTCTTTACCATGAAGGCATGGAGACCCTCTACTCATGTGCTCAAACTGTATATTTGAGTTTAGGCTGACCACATGGTGTAAAAATGCAACAATCTTCATTCTTGTTACTCAAATTATATGTGTGTGTGTGTGTGTGTGTGTGTGTGTGTGTGTGTGTGTATTCATTATAAAAGATGCAAGCAAGGGACTGGGGATTTAGCTCAGCGGTTCGGTGGCCTGCCTTGCAAGCACAAGGACCTGAGTTCAATCCCCGGTACCAAAAAAAAAAAGATGGAAGGAATCAAAATATGCAAAAAAAAAAAAAAAAAAAACCTCCTGAACTATCCTCTACTGTCTCTCTAACCACGGTGAACAGTTTGCTTTGTACATTCTTCCGATCATCTCTGAGCAAGCATACACAAATCAGTTTTGTTCTGTGTTATGATCAAACAGTATTTTCTAAGATGCTTCTATGTTTAATAATATGCCCCAGAAATAATTCCATGGTGGTATATACAGAACTACCTCATTTATTAGTATATAGCATCCCAATTCTGCTTCTACCAAATCCACTTACAAAATATTGCTAGTATTGACCATGGCTTCCAGAACAGTGAGGCAATGGGTTCTTATTATTTAAATCAGTCAGTTTGTGGTAGTTTATTACAGAAGCCCTAGCAAACTCCTACTAATATATACACATTTCAGCATGGAAGAATAGTAAGGGCTCCCTACTCAATAGGCACCGTAAGCTTTGCTCACCAGCCAGCAGAAGGAGTCTGGGTCATCACCTTTGTGATCCCATTTGGCACTGGAACTGAGTCTATCCTGCCTGTACTCCTGATTTCTTTTCTTCTTTTTTTTTTTTTTTTTTTTTTTTTTTTTTTTTTTTTTTGGCACCGGGGATCAAACTCAGGTCCTTGTGCTTGCAAGGCAGGCCACCGAACCTCTGAGCTAAATCCCTGGCCCCTGGTTGATTTCCTTACCAAATAGTATCACAACCTGCTAGAGGTAACAATGGTGAAAAATGCCCCATAGCAAGATGGTGTTTGCCTTGTTGAGAGCCACAGATTAGTAGACCTTGATGTGTATGGCAAAGGATGGTAAAACCAAGGGCAGGTGGGACAGCTGATATAATCACCAAGTTGTATTAGGTTTGCTTTCTGCCATGCTATTAGAGAAGCACTGTGCTAAGCAGCATCCTGTGATTTGCAAGTTACTGAGATCTACTCACATTCACCAAGCAGGGCATCTGTGGTCTCTGTCATTTGGTCTCTCTTGTCATCCACCCATCAGCTCTGCTTTCTTCTGTGTCAACTCTATTCAGCCAGACTCTTCTACGGTGGGAGGAAGCCTGCTGAGTCCTGGTTCATATCCTCCTCCAGAAAATCCCAGTGGAAATCACATTTCTTTTCTCAAAATAGCCCAGTAATTATGTAGGAATAGCATCTCACTGAGTTAACGTGGATCATATGTGCCCGATTCTGAATCAGTCACTAAGACCTAAGAGATGCGCCAGGCCCACTGGCCAGACCAGGAGTACATGACACAGACAGTGCCAGACTTGGGGAAGTAGGGCCGGCCCCATGTAGACCACCGGGCCGAGTTGGGGAGGGTGTCAGAGGCTTATAAATAACATTTCTTCTTTTCTGAGTTCTGAACAATCGGGAAAGAGAGTTAGGCAGAAGGAGTGAAAACACCACAATTAGTGCCAATAAACTAGGCTTGGAGAATATAGCTTCATTGCTCAGCAGCAATGAGCTCTCAGAACTAAACTCCCAGAAACCAACAGTTTATCAAGAGGCAGAACTGGAAAAACTGCAGGTCTCCCCAGGGAGCCTGGACCCTGTAAAATCACAGTGTGTGTAAGGGGATGTGTACTCCCTTATGGAAAAGTGGGAGAAAGAGCCTGAGCAGATCTTGCCCAGACCTTCCCTCATGTACACGGACAGATAAGACCCACCCTCTCTCTGGGGAAGAATGAAGGACGAGGAAGAGGCCAGAACCTGTCCCCTCCTGGAAACCTCTGCACTCAGAAACCAGAACAGTGCAGACAACTCCTGTTCCTCGCCCTGTAGCAGAAGAGTTTCCTGGCAGAAAATCAAGGTGGTTTTGCAAAGGAAGAGATGGCCTCAGAGCATGTGAAAATGGCAGCGGTATAGTACAACACAAAAGATGAAATTGCCTCACCCGCTTTTCCCCAAGGATGCCAAATCATCAGTAGTAAACCAACGTGTACCCTTGACATGTTTACATAAATAAGTGGTGTTGCATATTCCACTCTAGCTTGGAGACTGTCAAGATTTAAGACTTTACAAAAATCCTCTTTGAAGAAAAATGAAAAAGTGAAGAAAAATTACACACCCATGTATTCTGGGATCAAGCAGCAAAACCCACAAGTGGCTCACAGGATCGAAAGAGCCGGACTCCAACCCAGCTCAGCCTCCATCTGCAGATGCCCTTAGACAAGGAGTGTCATCCTTAGGAACTTCCATTTCCTCAGTAGCGGACATTCCAACCTTGTTAGCTGGCCTGCATATCGTGGGGGTCACACAGGACAAGAGGAGAAACGCTTCTGATAATGATAATAATGGTTAGCAATGTAAGCAGCTACCATGTGTCTGGCCCTGTTTTATGAGTTTCATGTACATAAACTCCTCTACTCTTAAAACAGTCATACAAAGTATGTTCTCTTAGTATAATCCCCATCTCCTAGATCAGGAGAAGAGGGAATAGAGGGGTGGAGAAGCTTTTGCAAGGGTTGAAAGATTACAAAGGACTCCACGGCTACAGTCTCAGATGATGTTTCATTGATGACAGGTAGAACTCATGGCAATGACCTGAAAGGAGGCAATCAAATGGGTAGGGGAGGTGGCCTTGCTGGCTCTGTGCCTCTTCACAGAGAAGAGATTTCTGAGCAAGAGAACCTGGACATTCAGCACAGGTGCATGGGCCAGGGCAGAGTGCAGAGACTTGGGAGAGGGCTTTATCTGTGTGGGGTCTGAGTGTGAGATTTAGAGTCAGCATGGAGCAAGTCAGAGCTTCATAGTGCACTGCAGACATTAGTACCAGCATGGACACTTCCAAGCTCTCTGTTCACACGATAACCCTAAGCTAGCACCTGCCCCTCTTCAGGTAAGGGAATGAGAGGAAACTAAGGCAAGTTGCCCTCATGAGGCCTGGTAGGAGGTGAGCTAGTGTCACTCCAGATTGGCCTCGGGCTGGTGACTGCCAGCCTTATCAGAGGCCATAATAACTTTCATTTTACCTGGCTTTTCTTTAAACCAAACAGAACTCTGAATTTCTTCAGCAGATTTAAGATGAGGCTGAAACGATTTTTCTACTGAAGCCTGTGCTTTCTAAAAGGGTGGAAGAACAATCTTTGCCAAGGCCTCCCCATTCCCCAAAGAGAGAAGGATATAGATGTTCCCTCTGGCAAGAGAGTGAAAAGAAATCATTTTTTAGCACCTGTCCAAATTGTGGTAGACTGTGTTAGATGATTTAACTTTGTATTTTAGCCTACGTTTGATTTTGCTCTAAGATTTATAGTAAAGCTGTAAAAAGATGAGTCACAGAGTTTCCTTTGCCCAAATAAGGATGAAAAATGGCTACTGCACACAGTTATACCTTCCTTCCCACGTCAGAAGTAGATGTAGCTAATCAATAAGGATATTCCTTCCTACTGACCCCAGAAGTGGCCTTAGAAGCATCAATGCCACCCTCCAGGCTACCTAAGCCCACACATGGATGAAAGCCATTTTTCTATTCCTTCCAAATCAGGAGGAGAACCTGAGAAGAACAAGAAACATCCGAGGAGATAGACATAACATCAGGTGACTGGGAGGAAAAAAAAAATCACAGAGAGAAAGGGAGCCAAGAGCTTTGCCAAGTAGATGGTTCTGAGAGACGAGTGATAGAAAACAGATACAGAGAATGTAAGAGAGCTGTTGATAAGCTGTAACTCTGGTAACCAAAAAAGAGAGTGTTAATATGACACTTAACACATGGACTCTTGGAGAACTAAAACCAAGCTGGGTAGATGGAGCTGTTAAGGGGCCAGAGACAGCCAGCAGATATTTGTAGGACAAACACAATTGCTTAACCTTCAATTTAATAACCATAGAAGCAGATATCATACACACACAGCAAACCCTTTCAGATAATAGTTGACATCTGAGTGTCTATCCTTGTCAAGCACCATGCAGTGTTTTTTGTTTACTTTAATTTAGAGGTTATTATCCCATTTTATATATACAGCAACTGAGGCTCACACTGGTTAAAAACTTGTCCAGATCAAACAGCAAGAATAGTGGAATGAGGATTGGTAGTACCCTGGAACCTCTGTAAGAAATCATTACAGGGTTGGGACCTGCAAAGGATAGAAGAGAATCTCACCCAAAGTTTTCCATGTCTGGGGAATTTCTACTCTTATATGTGTATTATTTGCTCATGTATTCCTTCTTCAATTACTCATCCATCAATTATACAAGTCTTTGTCATGTGCCACTCTGTGCCAGGGTCATGGTAAGCACTGGGAGTACCAGCTAAGGGCCCTTAACTCACATCATTTTACTACCCTTCCCTTGGACCATGCCCTTTGCTTGATAGCTGTGGAGATGGAGTTGGTATCAGGGATGGAAAGGACTGGAAGCAGCCCGAGCTCACCCTGCCCTGCTCTGACTCTTGCCTGGCCCTTGCTGTGCTGGTCCTGGAGAACCACATTACTTTGCTGGTTGGAAAAGTTCCCCTGCTCCCAGATGATTCTGATGTGTGGCCCTGATTGAGACCACCAACATGGGAGAAGGCCCAACAAGTGCATGAATCTGAGGTGCCGAAGGTGAGAGTTCACCCCACCTGGACAATCAGTGGAGCTGAAGAGCAGGAGATGGGTTCACCTGCCAACTGTGGCTTTCTGGGAGTGGGCATGCAGTGTCCACAGCTCTTGGACCTGTGACATTCCCTGTTGGGGACCAGCTCAGGCTTGGTGCTATGACACCCCAGCACCTCCTTGGAAGCCCTTGCACACTGTGTGAGATCTACCCCTAAGCAGTAGACCAGAAGTAGCACCAGTAAACCAGCTTGCGTGGCCCAGCAACAATAGTGTTTGGGTTTATTTCAGAGACTATTTTGAGGAGCTGTTTCCAATGCTTCAGACAATTTTCAAGTTCATTACAAGTTCAAAGTGGCTCAATGGGTATTAGGGTCTTCTGCTGATGTTAGAAAAAAGAAAATTACCTTGGCTCGGTCCATAAATCTATAAAGAGAAAAAACTCTGACTTGGTTTGAATGCAGTTTGGGCTTTTGCAGGTGAATGGATGTTTTCAGCTCATGATTTCACAGGTTCAAGCCCCCAAGGATAGCGTTAACGAGCAACATCAGGACACTTGTCCTGACCAGTACTGGCGGCTACCATAGCCAAATTACCTGAACTCCCAGACTTAGCAACATTCTGTGGAAAGAGGGTAAGATTCTCAAAGAAGAGAAAAGCAAGAGGGTAAGGTCCCCAGAGAACCTCCTCACGTGACTGAATCTCCCTCAACCCCTCTGCATCCCAGGAGCCCCAGAGGATAAATGAAATGTGCTTGCAAATCTACCCTGGTGGAAGGTCAATAGAGACAGTTATAAAATGGAGCCTAGAAACGCAAAGGTGAAAACCAGGGGAATGGGAGGCCTGCGGCTAACTTGGACAGGTGACAAAGGAGGGTTGTGGGCTGACCTTCTGCTCCATTGACAAGTGATCATGCAAGTAGGTGACTTATGACTACTCCCAGAGCAGGAGAGAATGGCCCCTCAGGAAGGGAAGGATGAGCCGGCGCTCCCCTGGGCATGGACAGGAGGAGTTAAATTAACAAAGCTTCCTCTCCCACTAGGTTTTATTAAGTGTGACTGCTAACTCTCCCCTCCTGAGGTCTCCTCACTGACTTGGGGGAGGCAGAAGTGTCAGTAAGAAGGAAGCAGCCTGGAAAGCTTATCAATGTGTTCAGATCATCGTAGGATTATAAGACCCAACAGTGTGTCAACCGAGACCCACTGGGCCCACATAAAGATGCTGCTCAAGTGTCCCTTCTGAAGCTCTCCCTCTCGAGTTCCTCCACATCTTCTCATTGCTAAATAGGTAGGTCCTCCAAGACACTAGCCACAGTCTTATCTACTTATCTTATTTATTTGCATTTTTGTCTGTCTTCTAAACTTGAACTCAGACACCTTGAGCTGAAAAGAGTGAGAATCTTCTTTGGCTTACTTGCTATTTTGTACCCCAAAAACAGACATGGTCCCTAAGAGGAGTAAATTCAAAATTTATTCCACTGAATGAGTGAAAGAGGAAATGAATGAATGGGTAAAGAAGCCAGGACTCTACCCAGAGTCTCACCGAACTGGTAAGGGGGGAGGTTACTAATCAGTGATTCAAGCAGAAACAGCAGGACGTGGCAAACAGAGTCTGAGGGTCTGAGCCGTCATGTTCCAGTCTCCTAGTTGGGACGCCCGGCAGTGTAGAGAGAGGTGGAAGGCAATTTAGAGGACTTGTGGCAGGGTATAGTAGGTACTTTTAGAGAAATGAGCAGAAACGAAGGGAAGAACCCAGAGGAAGGGAGTTGATGAACTGGGGTTGTAAGAACTTCTCCAGAGTAAAGACAGAGTAAAGGCCATGTGGTCAGGCTCCACCTTTCTGGAGTCAGACCCAAGTTCCAGCTCTGCCCATGGGGCAATAATCAACTTTCCTGAGCCTCAGTTTCCTCATCTGTCTTGTGGGATACCGGCATACTTATTTCCTGGGATTTTAGAGAAATAATGTGGGTAAGAGACTGGTGTGGTATGGTACGCATAAGTGCTTGGTTTTGTTTTCATGTCAGATGCTACAATTCTAAGCCAGCTAGTCAGGGCCATCCTGAGTCCCTAGCACAGATGCATCTTCTGCTCACTGCACCGGCATTCTCCCGTAAGATGTCCACCTTAGGTAGGAGCTGCTCCAGACCACTCAAGACTCTGCAGAATTCTCCATCCACAAGTGTGGCCTCCTATCTTCCTTACTGATCTGCAACAATAATCAGCCTTTCCAAGTGGCTCTCATCCTAACTCCAGGGAATATTCCCTCGCTGCTGCCATGCCTCTGACCTTTGAGCGAGTTCTCCTGGCATGTAGGGCACGAGAAATTCTTGTCCTGGACCTTTCTGTGTAGTAGAAGCCACCCTACTTCCAGCCCTAGAAAGATCCTGTCACCGACTGGAGGATCAAGTTATGAGAGAGAAACAAAATGTTGTGGAGAGAAGTTGACTAGTGGCACTGTCTATCTGCCAGGGATTAGCAAATGGCATTAACAAACCCACACCACCACAGGTGAGGACTTCGTGGCTGTCTAGAGAAAGTCCAGTCCCCAGTAGGTGGTCTGGGAGCTTGCTCTGCCTAGGAGCAGTAAGGCATTGGGCATGATTTTGCTACCAATGGTAAGAGCTGAAATAAGGCCTGATGTTTCAATAACATGTTAAGTACCGGTTAATGTTCACCAATCAAACCTGTTATTCCCATGCAGGATATTTTGAGAGCATCCTCAAAGTCAAGGATGCTTAAAACATTCCATGGTCCTCCCATGCAGAGTTTCCAGGATTTGTGGGACTTCTTGCCTTCTGGTTGGGCCGCCCCAGGATTAGGTGGGAGAAGATGCTATTGACTCCCCCTGATAGAGATGCACATCATGAAATGGGAGTAGGTGGGGAGACCCAAAGTGAGAAACAGAGCCTCATCAAACTACCAGGGATCTGGGGAAGTGTGCCTGTCCAAGGACAGAAACCAAGGACACATGGGCCATGAGAGGTCTGGGCCTGGATGGCCAGGGTCCTAGCATCTCTGCATTTTATAATACTTCTCATTGCTCCCCTGTACTCCTCCTGGAGCATCTGCTTTATCCCCTAGTTAGAGAAAATGCAGTCTGCTATTCTCTGCTGATGTGTTACCTCTCTGCTCTTCCAGATCATTAGCTGTGAGGTGGCTCAGCCTGCTTTCCAGTTCAAGTCTGCACCCTCCTGACCGAGATGATGCAGCCAGACAGCCTGAATTCAGATTCCAGCCCTGCCACTTACTGTTGATATACTATTGAATATACTATGACTTATTTTCCTTCTCTATAAGATTGGAATCACAGTTGTTCCAAGATAATGTAAGTATCCCATGAAGTTAATTTGTGAAAAACATTTAAGAGTATCTGGAAAATAAGTGCTTAAAAACATTAGCTACTGTAAACTCCAGGAAGGACACAAATTCATCTGCCCACAACGACCAGATGAACCTCTATAAACCTCTGATTCAGACACTGAATAATGCAATAGGGATAGATGGAGTCCATGCCATACTGAAGAATGCATGCTGAGGTAATTTATTCAAGTATAATTTAAATAGAAAAGTCAGCAAGCAGAAAAGTGCATCTATAGAACTATGGACCACCAATCAACTCCTTGAATACAGTCACTATTGCTCTTTAAGTTAAAAAGAAAGAGAAGCTGATTGGCAGAAAAAAGAAACCACTATAAATGTGTACATTGGATCCAGTCTACCCCCACCTAATCAGCTGTGAACAGAGCTGGGGCAAGAAAGAAGAGGACTTGAACGTAGTACAGATAGGACTAAGGAAGGGCCTGTGGCCAAGGACAGACTCTGAGGAAGGGGTGCAACCAGGCATGCTGCTTTTTACCTCCTCCTGCCATGTTCTTAGCAAAGGATTAGGGAGGCCCTGAGCCAGCCACATCCCTTCCACAAACACACACACAGCCTAGGTGGGTATCAAAAAGGGGATTGAACAAAATAGAATGTTCTCTACCTCTGGCGACCATTGCCTATTTAGCTTTCATTGACTCCTTTAATTGTAGAGATGTAAAAGACCCCAGAAGTTGTTTCTCTCTGCTTTTCCCTTATTCAAGAAAATTCTCTGTAGCATCACAGATTCTCCACTAGATCTACTATGTCTATTTTACTCACCAGTATACTTCTAGCCAAAGAAGTTTCTGACATCATCAAAAAAGCTAAATGGGCTCATGATAGATAACTAAAGAAGATAAGAGCCAAGAAATAAAGACAGCAATTATCCACTGCAGAGATGGCATAATTTCTAATAAAAACTTCCAGAGAGCTCTTTTTTAAAACAATTAAAAGATCAAACAAACCTGAGTTTGAACTGTCTTTTTCAATATGACTTTGTGCAAATTACTCAGTATTTCTAATATTCAGTCTTCTCATCAATAAAATGTGGATAACAATGTTACCTAGGGCCAGAGATTTAGCCCAGTGGTGCCACTGCCTGACTCAATAAGCACAAGGACCAGAGTTCTATCCCTGACACCAAAAAACAAACAGACAAATCAAAACAATGTTGCCTACCTGGCATCATGATAAGGAATGAAGAATATACACAAATAACAGAACTTTGCATTTTCAGACAGAAGAACCTTAAGTCCTTTCACCGTTCCTTGGTGCCACTGCATCTGGGACCTTTCCAATTTTAGTGGATTTATGTTGGCCTTTGCCAACTGCTTAGTATGTATCCCCCTTGTGTGAACAATGGCACCATGTCTTCTTTGGGGGGACCACCTTTGACTGTTGATCAGAATGCCCTGGTATCTACCTGCCAGGCCAAATCAATCAGATGTTCTCCTTTAAACCTTCCGTCTTGAACTGAGCGATACAGTGACCAACAATGATTAGAGCTCATTTGCCTTGACTGGGCCTTTTCTGTCATTTGGGTCCCTTCGTTCCTCACTTCCTTCAGCCTACCAATGATAATACGAGCTACCAATACATTTACTTTGTGGTTGTTAAGTAGAGCGAATTCCCATTGCTTGTAACCAAGGAACATTAATGAAATACAGTCCAGATAGAAAAGTGGGGTTCATGGAGAAGTTGTATCTCTTTGGGAAAACTTAGAGTAGATTCTTTGGATTTCAGGAGAGGTGAAGCTTTGGAGATGAAGACTGGAATGAGAGTAACCAGGAGAAAGACCCATGAAAGGGAAGCATCTGTGCTTATGTGTGATCAAAGGAAGCTCTCAGAGGAGATGGGATTTTTAGGCAAGATCTATCCAGGTGGATCAGTTGGGAGACATCCCCAGATAACCAGCTGCCCTTTCTGCCTGCAGCCAATACAGCACCACACCAAGAATTGAGGGGACATAGGAAGGCTCTTCTAACTGGCACAACTCCCAGGCTTTGAGGGAGAAAGGGAAAAGAAGAGCTAAAATTTGTTTCCTCCAAATGTTCTGGAATACGTCCAGGAGCACCCATAAAAGAAGGCTGGCACCCATCTCAGAAGGGAGGCTATATATTTTTTAAACACAGTCATAATTCCTAATTGAATGTCTCTCTCAAAAATTCATGACATGAAAGGCTGAATTATTAAGTAAATAAAATCATAAATAAGGAACATAACGGAGCTAATGGCTGCACTAAACAGCTTTCTATTGTGTGGGAGCTCCCAAACAACTCCCCAATGGTCCAGTGTAGTTGTATCTGAGTGTAAACTTCCAGGACCGTCCCTCTGCCCAACAGAAAGATGGGCACCCTGCGCTTCAAATTCTGCTCTTTGTGGGTCAGGTTTTTCTGCTGATTAAGATGACTCAATATCACAACCTTTTCCCCCATACAATCAGATTCTGAGCAGCCCCTGTATGCCTGCTGTCATGGAGCTGTCAGTCACGGTCACTGGCATCAGCTTGTGCGGCCCTGATAGCCTCTGACAGCTCTGAGTCAATGCATCACTTAGACCCCCAAATCTGATTTTTATTTCTATCCAGTTTGATCAATTTTTTAGAAAGTTCAGCAGATTTCTTCTATAACCTTTTATGTTAAAACTTAAACTTCAGGGCTGGGGATTTAGCTCAGCAGTTTGGTGGCCTGCCTCGCAAGCGCAAGGACCTTAGTTCAATCCCCGGTACCAAAAAAAAAACAAAACTTAAACTTCAGAAACTAGCAGTAAACATGGGGACTTTTAGTGACCCTTATTCTGCCCATTCTGACCATCATTTATTCAGAAAGTACCTAGTAAGCTCATTTCTGTGCCCAGTATAATCTGGCTCCAAGGCATTCTGTGTTGAACACGGTAGGCACCATCCGGCCTTCTGTGATTTCATGATCCATGCGAGGGAAGAAATTAAGCAAATAGGTCCTCAGGTAAAATAGATTTATAAATTGGGATGTGCACTATGAAGAAAAAGAGAAATAGGTGCAACAAAAAAGGAGTAATTGGAGATATCTCATTCAAGGACAGAGCAGGGGTTGAGAAAGATTTTCTCTGAGCAAAAGATTTTTAAAGTGAGACCTGAGGATGAGCAGAATTGGGACAGGCAAAGGAAGAAAAGGCACAGGATGGAAGGGAGGGAGCCATGCACACCAAGTCTCCAAGGAAGGAAAGAACTTGACCTATTCAGGGCAGCAACGGCCAGGCTGAGCCTGAGGGGAAGGTGGGCAGCTCCCCAACAGATGTGGCATGTTGGCTCAGCCAGGCCCCTCTAGGAGGGGGCGCCCCTTGCCCTTGAGCCATGGTTGCTAGGAGACAGGGATGTGCAGTGTGAACTATCCCCATCTGAAGATTAGGACCCAGGTGCTGTAAATAACTTCCAAGGGCTTTGGCAGAGGTTGAATTTGATGAATTAGGAGAAGTATGAGTACATGATCTCCCACACAGGTAGCACTCGATAAATAGTGGTCCCTGTTTCACTGGTGGTGCTAAATGTCTCCCTTTTCTTGGGTCATAGATCTGTAAACTAAAGAAGTAGACCAAATGTCTTGAAAGGGTCCTTCTTGTAAAATGTGAGTGGGGGTCAGTTTGTACATCGAGGAGGCCGCTGGCCTGCCTGGCAATTCCTGGGTGAGGATGGTACACAGTTTGGCTCCCAGCCTAGGCCGTCTCTGATTCCAGGCACCTCGGCCCTGGGTGCCCGGCTGACTTACTGATAGGTGGCTGGGCCTGCCCTTGACACTGGCATTTATTCAACATGCTTAACATTAGTGACAGGAGCCTGGGCCTTGGTTTTGATGACCACAAAATCACCTTGAATTCCAGAGTAAGTAACAAACATAGATTGTGCTCCTCCCATCCCACCCTGACCTATCCCTTCACCCTCTACCACTGGAATGTCTCTAAATTGTTCGTGGTCTTAAAGTCAAACAGATAAATATACTGGCTGCAAGCTACTAGGTTGATGGACTTGGGTTTGAAACCATGTGTGATCTTGAGCAAGTGCCTTCTCTGGACCTATTTCCTCACCTGACAAATGGGGATTGTAATGCTATCAATGTTTTTGTGGGATTTGTTTTCTGAATTATACCTCTAGTTCTTCTTTTTTCTATTATTTTGAGATAGCATCTGTCTCCCTGTGTTAATAAGGCTGGGCTTGAACTTGTGGTCCTCCTGCCTCAGCCTCCCAGAGTGCTGGGATTACTGGTGTGGTTTAATAGGGTTCCTCTAAGGACTGAATGAGATGCGATACATAGACTGCTCAGGATGGGCCAAACTCACATTTTTGACATGGGCTAGTTGCTGTCATCGCTGAGTCATTGTTTTTAAATTATAATTATTACCAACAACAGGATGAATTGTTTACCTTTTTTGTTTGTTGTTTTCTGGCACCAGGGATTGAACTCAGGACCTTGCACTTGTGAAGGCAGGTGCACTGCCACTGAGCTAAAGCCCTGGCCTGGATGAATTGTTAATGAGAACGATAAAGCTGAGAGCAAAGTCGGGGCTGAGACCAGATACCTGCTCATCAGAAGCCTCCTAAGGTTAAGTCATCAAAAACAAAATAAAACAGAAAGAACATCTGAGTCTCGTCTTGGCTGGACTTCGGGAAGCAGTGGGGCCATGGCTGCTTCCGGGCCATGGTGTGGCTTCTGGGAGGTGAGGAGAGCTTTCACAGATGCCGGCCACTGCTCTGGCTACGAGGCTTTCTGTTATTTGCAGTCTTCCAGCTCTCCACGTTTCCTGTCATCTCCAAACACAAAGGACCTTAGAATTTTAAGCTAGAGATTTCCACTAAGCATGAAGAAGAACTTTTAGCCTGTCCAAGGAGCAGAAAGCCAGGGGAAGTAATACGCCTCCACAGGATTAGGAATGTTGACTGGGACTTATGCACCCAGCTGTTAAGTCCTCAATTTTGAATTGACTAATTTAATCTCCAACACAGCCGTTTTGTTGTCATCCCGATTTTTTCAGAGGGAAACTGAGGCTTGGAGACACTTGCCCCAAGTCATTCAGCCGGCAGGGCAAAGGAGATCTGTTTGACTCCAGACTTGTGCCCTTAACTCCTACATTGGAGAAACAGCTCGCCACCTACTGTTCCTTGGTGCCGGCTCCCTTTGGGCTCTGGACTGCCACACTCAGACCCAGGATTGGCACACAAGCTGTTTGGCCCTAGACCCATGGTACTCTGTGTCATGATGCCCCTCAAAGAAATCCACATGACAAAACTCATCTTCCAGCTTCTTTCTAATTCAGATTCTGGAAATCTCAGCTAGGACCAAGCTCCCCTATGGCAGTGGTGGTGACCTTATGGCACAAGTATTTTTTTTTTAAACAAAAGATGTTAATATATGAGTTGGTGTTTTCAGGTTTAATTGCAGCACTGGCACTTTGGATAAATAAGTGTGTTTGGGGCTGCAGTTTGGGCACTCATCTCAAAATCATTTGCCATCACTGCCCTATATGGTGTATTTAAGGGTACAGCCTTTGGAAATACATGGATCTGAATTCTGGTCCTTCCTCCTCCTCCTGAGACATGTGATTCACTGTCTTCCACACCTTCCAATTTGAGGATAAAATAGCTCTTACCTTGAACTACTTCACCAGCACAGAGTAGGTGAGCAGCCCATAGCTCTGCTCACTGCCAGTGAAACCAGATCACTAGCAACTTGTTTCTACCCAGCACCAGGCCATGTGTGCCTTTAAAAAAGTGATATCCGGCAAGTTTGGGGGACAATACAGCTATACATTTCCAATCTGTTAGCCAACTATGACCTTGTGACTTCCTTGTGGTCATGCAGCTCAGATCCATGTCTTGAAGACATTCATGTTATTCTTTTGATCAGCAGGAGTGCCTTTATTTTAGCCACGACCAGCTCCTTTCATGTGGTCTGGGTTCTGAAAGAAGTAGAAAATGTTCCCCCACGAGTCCATGGCCAGTATCCCACAACAAGCAGCTCAGCCATTAAACAAGGGATATGGGCTGTCCACACCTTCTCTCTTCAGCAGATGAAAATGGATCAGCAACTAAAAGAAGGTCAGTCCTGGCTCAGATAACACTGAAGTCTGGGCAAAGGTATGTCCAGCAGGTTGTCCAAACAGCACAGGGCTGCTCTGACAGCTCAAACTGCAGGTCCCTTTTCTTCTCGGCTAGAAGAGGTCTGATAATAAAGGGAACATCTGTCCCTTTAAGTTTCATTTACAGTTAGCATTAGTTTAGCTACCATAGACTTCCAGACCATCGTGATTGTGAACTCCCCACAGAATGCAATGAATCATAGATACACAAAGGTAAGATACATCCAACACCTCCCACAGTTTCCTTATATACTTTCAGTTTTGTTTGTTTTTTGTGGTGAGAACACTTTACAGATCTAGCCTCTTAGCAAATTCCAAAGTGGACAGTGCAGAATGGTTAGCTGCAGGCACTCGGTGGGACAATAGTCCTCTAGAGTGCATTCATCCAGCATAACTGAAGCTTCACACTCATTGAGCAACCACTCCCTCTTCCCACTCCCAACTCCTGGCAACCACCACTGTGGTCTCTGCTTGTGTGTTTGACCATTTTTGATAACTCATGTAATGGATTCTACGGTACTAGTCTTTCAATGACTGGATTATCTCATGACCACTCTTGCAAGGTCTTGTGAGATACCAGAAATCACACCAGTGAAATAGTGTACTAATATTTTTGTTTGTTTATGTAGAGCCTTCTGCAGAAGAATACCAAATTTAGCCATCCAGGGCTATCAAAGTCTCTCTGACCTGTCAGGCAAAAGCCTTCCTTTATGGTTTCTGGGCCCTATGTCCTGCCGTTATGACATTTCTTGCATTGCACTTAGCTGTTCATGTGCACTGATTTCTCTCCACTAGGCACAGTTGAGAGTGGAAGCTGAGTTCTTATTCAGGATGGTGCCAGCCTCACAGTAGGTGCTTAGCAGATGTGTGTGTGTGCCTGTGTGCATGTGCATGTGTGTGTGTGTGTTTGTTTGCATGTTGTTCTGGTGTGTGTATAGGAGTAACTACAGCTGCTGCTTGCAAATCCTTTCCCTGCACATTACCTCAACTGTACAAGAAAGCAGTGGATGGTATGCCTGTTTATCCCAATACATAGAAAAGAAAACAGACCAAGACAGACTAAGAAGTTGGTGCAAGGACACAAAACTGAAATGTGGGGTCAGCATGAGAATGCAAGTGAGTCTGTATGTTACCTCCAGGAGACCAACCTGCCTTCACAGTGAAGTCAGTGGAGGGCTGCTATCATCAAACATCTCCTTTTTGCAAGTGAATATAGGCTCAGAGAGATGGAAATCCCAAACTAATAAGGAACATGATTAATAAATGGCCTAAGGGTCCTGACTGCCTCCTGCCTCTGTTGTTCCCTTGCCTGGACACTCTGCCAAACTTGCGGGAGCCCAGCATCTCATGCACTGATGCTGGGAATGGAAACTGACCCAGCCTTTCTGAAGGAAAATTTGGCAATTTGGAAACACACGTCCAGAGCCTTAGAAATGTATATGCCTTTAACTGTGATTCCTGTCCTATAAATGTATCCTAAAGCAATAATCTGTGCTATCCCCAGGATTTATGTTTGAGGATGGTCAAGGCACCATTGCTTATAGTAGAAAAGAACTGGACTCACCATAATTGTCTAACCATAGGGGACCAGGTAGAGCAATTATAGCTCACTCAAATAAGGAAATACTAAGCATACAGCACTGCACACTGTATCACAGAGGAAGGAAGACTTGGCAAAGTGAGAAATGCTGATGATGCAGTGTTAAATAGTATCCACATAACTGTTTTGAAAGCAAATATATACAGATAGACCCAGATGTAAATGATCCTACTTACAAGGTTTTGCCTTTGTGATGATGTAGCTGCTATACACATCAGTAAAACTGCACTTCAGACTGTGAGTTTTAGCCTTTTCCCAGGCTAGCAATCTCCTCCCTTGTGAGATGCCAGGTAGGGAGCCATGTGGCCATGGGGAGGAAATGACTGACACCGTGCAATGTGGCAAGGCAGGTTAGGTGTCTTACATGTATTTTGAATTACGATTTTTTTCCAATTTACAACAGGCTTATTGGGCCATAACCCCAGCATAAGAGGAGGAGTATCGGTACAGGAAACGTTTCAATTATATACCAAAAGTTTTGCGAGATTTATCTGTGGACTGTGGCACTGTGGATATTTTCTTTCCTGTTTCTTTCTGCTTTTCCAAATGTTCCAAATTATCTACAGTGAAATATTTTGGGATGAGTGGGCCATGACCTTTATGCTACTTTGTTAGCCAACAAGAGATTTTTGCTTTGAGAAATTTTTGGAAGCTCAATCTTTATGAAAATGTGTATTCAATCCCTGTAACATCACACAAAAATTGTTAACACAGAAACAAAAGCAGCCTGATCCTCCTGCCCAGACATTTCTCATTGACTGCAATAAACTTTTATGATGAGAAATTTTTAAAGTGCTATTTAAAAATAGTTAGAATTGAAGTTGACTGAAACTTCTTAAGAATTTGTGCCAAATAGTTTCAGGTAGATTTCCTGGAAGTCAGGGCCCCAGAGAGATTATTCTTAAGAAAATGTGTCCAATGCCACATACTTTTCCCTAGAGCAGGGAAGTGGACTTCTCGGGGGAAGAATATACCTGGTCCCTGCGCCTGCTCGGGAGATCTGCCTGAGCTCTGTATGACCTGGAGGATTTCTTGGAGCCGTAATTGCAAGGCTGATTCTGCTCTGTCTAAATATCTTCATCTCCGGGGGCAGTTGTTAGACAATGTCTCTACTTTTCTTCCCAAGGCCTCCTGGAAATGAAACCCCTTCCTTCTCCTAGGATAGACCGCTCACCCCAAAGAGCCTCTGAGCCACCCTGTAGGAGATTAGGACAACTAGGGAAATTACGGAGTCAGGAAAGGAGGCCGGGTTGCCCAGAGACCCCCTGGCAGGCATTCCATGTTGGTGCACGAGGTGCTGCCGCATTACTGATTGCTGCACAGTAATCTCCAGTTTGGGTCTCCCCTGGGCACTGGGCCATGCTTTCACATTCATCGCTGTTATGGGCAGAGCTGAAGTGAGAGTCCAACCCAGAGAAGCAGTGTGCATTCACGGTCACCACCACCTGAAGTTTTTCCTCACCCTTAGTGTCCTCGTGTACTCATTCCCCCTGCACAGAGCCAGTCCTCCTCCTACCCTACACTCTTGCCTGCATGTGCTGGGCTGACCTGGGCAGAGGCTGGTCTGGGTGGTAGTACAGCTACCCAGTTGTCACCTAGTTTCTGCCCTCCCTTCTTCTCTGCAACAGACTACAATTGTATTATAACGTCAGTGTGTCCAGCAAAATGTAAGCAGATGCGTCGGTAGGACACAGGACACACCCCTTAAGAGGATGACAGTGATGTGTACCATTGGCTGCCCCACCCTTCGGCTTCTTGGCTTCCTGGCCAGAATGGAGCTCTAGAGGCTCTGCAGGATCAGAGTACAATCTAGGTGACAGAGGATTCCCCTTCACAGCTAGTGTCTGCCAGCAGACGCGCAGATAGGAAATCTGAAAGGTGCACACAGTGGAATATTACTAAACCTTATAAAGAAGGAAATCCTGTCATTTGCAACAATGTAAGCGAACCTGAATGACATTATGCTACATGATTATGTTATACGAAATAGTCCAGGAGCATAAAGACAACTACTGCCTGATCTCATGAACATGTGGAATCAAAACTGGCAAGTACTTAAGAAGTAGAGAGTAGAAAGGGGTTCCTAGAGGCAGAGGTGAGGTTGGGGTGTGGGGAAAGGGGAGCTTGGCAAGGGGTACCAAGTTTCAGGAAGAATGAGTTTTTAAGATCTACTCTATAAAGTAATGTCTATTGTTTTTTTCTTTTTTTAATTTTATTGGTACATTTTAGATGTACAATATAATGACATTCATCATAGGGGTTTTTTGTACCTTTATATAAGATACCTTGATTCTTATTTGTGCTGGTGAGGCACCATAGGTGATGCAGTGGTGGGAAGAAAGGGAGCCAAGCTCTTTATTCCCCCAGATTCTTCCTCCAGATGCCTGGAGCTGGCTGTGACTCTCTGCTGAGGCCACATCTCCTATCAGAGACCCTGTCCAACAACTTCCCTCTATGTTCCCTAGCTTTGTCTCATCAGGAGTAGGACTGCTATTGGCTTCCCACTGTTTCTTTCTTGGGGTGCTGCACCGTCCTTGTTGGTTCCTCTAACCCTAAATCCAAACTTTTGGAAACAGCCCCTCTGTACAATTCCCCCATGTACCCTGACTATGGCAGTTACTCGTTCTTATGACAAGACCTTGCCACGTTGCAATGATCAAACAGTGTCACCAAATTTTCTGATTTTCCCAAGAAAGCTGTAAACCTACATTTTTATGTGAAATGTAGATCCTGAATCATGGCAATCATATCAAAAGTCCCAAAACCTGGAAAGCAAATCTCACCGAGAACTGAAAGTAGACTGTTGTTGGCTACATCCACTCCAGTTTGATGCCAAGAAACCTGGCAGCCGTCTGCTCTGAACACTTCCCCCCTGAGACCCTGGGGTTTTTCCTGATCTCTCTGGGTAGCTACCACTTTGCCCAGGGACAGGAAGGGTTGTCATATTCCACACTCAGCTCCTGCCACAGAGTCCCCATCGGAATCCAGTGTGAGAATTGGTAATGTAAATAAGTATGATAATGTGGATAACAGTTCCTGAGCAGTTCTATTTTTAAAAAGACTAACATTTGTTGAGTACTTACTATTTGCCAGAGCCTTTGCTTCTTTCACATCAACTTAAAAGAAAGATTATGTGATGATGTTTGTTTTTACAGATAAGAAACTGAAACACGGAGAGGACAAGCTCTTTTTGTGGTTTCTATTGCTCGTAAGTAAACGGTGGAGCTGGAAGTGTGGTTCAAGGCTTTCTGGATCTGGTGTCATCCTCTTTCCCCTCTGCTGTCTCTTGGTCACTGTTCCACATTCACTGTGCCTTTCCTGAGTGGATCTGAGTTCTCTGAAGACCCACATCATGCCTGTGCCACCACGTAGACCCTAGATGCTCAGTAAGCGCTGGCTGCTAATTGGCTGGTTGCTTACTTTGGAGGAGGACTGTTACAGCTTGTATCTAGATACCCCACCACTACCCCCGCCAAGCCTCATGCGGTCATCAGCGGGGCTTTTCCCAGGTGGCTGGATCTAGCATGCTAGATAAAGGATGTAATGCTGGGTTAGATTCATGCTGTGATGATTAAGGGTGCCCCACCGTGAGTGTGAGTGCTATCTGCCTTAAGGGTGGGTAGCCTGGATAGGATATAAGGGGGCAGAAAGAAGGCTGCTGTTGTCACTCGCTTCCTCACTACTCTGCTTTTCCTGCCTCCTGCCTTCCACCTTCGACACCATAAACTGTTGTTTCTTTTTTTTTTTTTTTTTTTTTTTT
>NW_022900944.1:16820089-16945621 GCF_012274545.1 Fukomys damarensis
TTTTTTTTTTATATTGAGTTTATTGGTACATTTAGGGATACAGTACAGTTACATTCATTGTTGGGATCATGTACCTTTACATGGCAAGTCTTGATTCTCATTTTTTTCCCCTTACCTCTGCCCAAACTGTTGTTTCTTTTCTGAAATGCCCCTCTGCAATGCCACCCTGCCTTGGAGGTAGCTGATTATGGATTAAAACCTCTATAAATTGTGAGACAAAATAAACCTTTTCTCCTTTAACTTTGGATCTCAGGTATTTTGTCTCAGCAATGAGAAAAATAACTAAGACAAGGACCTTCTGAACGGGCTTAAATCAGACTAGTAGTATTACTTGCAGGGCCAGTCCTCAAGGACTGTACAACTTGGCTAAGGGTTCCCTCTCCCACACCCAGCTTGTTGCTATTTACCTGCAGACATTTAAAGGTCAGGGTAGTAATGTTCAGCCATGAACTTATCACTGCTGCCAGGATCACAGATATTGAGGAGATGGGTTGAGAGGGGGACCACTCTGAGAGATAGCTCCTGTCACCCCAGTTTACTCCAGAAGGGCTGTTTTCTCCCAGCAGGATCAGCAGGACTGGAGTTGCTATGGGCATCTACTATCAAGGTCTCTGCTGGACTCCCAAACCCAAGTTTGCCCTGTCATGGACTCTGAATTCCTGTGACCCTTGGCTATGTGTTAGCCACCAATCTAATGTTGAACTTGTCTTTCACTACTTGCTAATTATTTCAGGCAATCCTTAATTCTGTGACTGGACCCGATCCTTCTAGAAGGTGACAGAAAACTTAACATCCGTTTTTGGATGCCCACAGCCTCCAGCACAGCACTGCACACAGAGGAATCTCAGTGAGCAACCTATGCATCCTAGGCAGAGCCCATAGTCTTGCCTCTGGTCATAGCATGCAGTGGGAAGAGAGAGATGTTCCCTGGGAACATCTTCTGTTGGTGCATTTTTAAGGTACTGTGTTGGCATTGTTTATTGTTAATAATTTTACGAAACAGGCTACTGGAGAAAGCTGAAAAACACAATAATCTACCTCATCTATCAGAAATGTCAATGTCCTGCTTAATATCCCTCTAGAGTTTTCCCCCAGCATCACTAGAGGATTTGAACAGCACATTTTGGCATCTTGGGCTGCCTCTCTCTCCCTCTCTCTCTCCCCTCTCCTGTTCTCCCAAGGCTTCCTCCGGCTGCTCTAGCCTCCTGAGGCCTGTGTGTCTACGTGTATGTACATAACCACACCACCCAAGATAAAGAACATTTTCATGTCTTAAAACATCCCCTCATAATCCTAACAATGAATCCTCCCAATACGTAACTGTCCTAAATACAGATCCATCTGGCATCAGAACTGCAAAATACATGAAACAAACACTGACAGAAATGACAGGAGAAAAAATCTACAATAGCACTCAGAAATTGTAACACTCAGTAATTGATAGAATACAGAAAATCTGTAAAAATACTTGAAAACACTCAACCAACTTGACTGGCTGACATTTATAGAACCCACTACCAATATCAGCAGAATACAAGGTTACATTCTTTCAAACATTTATCAAGAGAGATCATTTGCTGGGCTGTTAAAAAATGCATCCACAAATTTAAGTGGATTGAAATTACATTGGATTGGTACTTTAATCACATGTAATCAAATTACAAATGATTAAACAAATAAGGATTTGGAAAGCACTCAAATGTTTGGAAACAACACACTTCTAAAACCTATGAGTGAAATTTTAAAAATCAGAAGGGAAATTAGAAAATGTATTTGAGCTAAATCATAACAAAAATATATCAAACCTTGTGTGATATAGTTAAAGTAGTGCTTAGAGGGAAATGTATACATTTAAATGTTTATAGTAGTTAATAAAGATTTAAAATCAATGAAACCAACCAATAGTCAGGAATTTGAAAAGACTATAAAATGGTTAAATCTCTAGCCAGGATGGAGGTGAGGGTGAAAGAAGATCTTGCCAGTCAAAAATGACAGTGGAGACACCACTATAGATCCTACGGAATATAAAAGGATAAAGAAATTATTATGGACAATTTTATGCTAATAAATTTTAAAGAATAGAAAAAATGTATCAGATTCCTTGAAAAAACAGAAATTAATGAAAACCCCAAAAATGGAAAATCTGGGTAATTTTATTTCTATGAAAGAAACAATTTTTAAAACATTACCACAAAGAAAACCCCACACCCAGATAACTTTATTAATGATTTGTACCAAATTTTTAAGAAAGAAATTATACCATTCCTGTACAAACTTTTTCAAAAAACAGAGATGGAGATACTATGCCCCAACTCTTTTTGTGAGGCTGGTATAACTGTAATACCAAAACATGACAAAGATTATAAGAAAATAAAACTGCGGACCAGTGTTCCTTATAAGCCTATGGAGACATTTAGAAAAGTGATATAATGGTATATTTATTTATCGGAAAGTTCATTCAGATTGTAGAGCAGTTTATGAGTCTATTATATATGTATGTATATAAACACATGTATGTAGCAATGTGTATGTACATATGTGGAGATGAGAGAGAACAGAGAAAAGAAGGGTGGTAGGTAGGGGAGGGGAAAGGAGAAGAGGAGAGAAAAGAGGAATGGAAGACTTTATGTTATAATATTTCGAATAGAAAATGAGTTCTCTGGTAACTTTTTGTTTTGCTTTTTGCTTATCTGATTTTTGCTTATCTAATTTATTTCTGAAATAGGCATTACATCTTATATGCATCTTTTAAGTTTTATAATGAAAAAGAGAAATTTAAACATATTTTTTAAAAGAGCAAACACCGACCCAGAGGAGCAGCATCACCAGCCCCAGTGCCCACGGCACTGAAGTTGCCATCACCAAGAGCCATCGCAGCCAGCACACACCTCTCTGGGGAAGGAGGCCCCATGCTCATCTCCACTCAGGGGCCCTATGGGTAGTTCAGCATGGTGTTCATTCTTCCCTAGAAGATGTGCATAGAAAGAGCTGTGTAGCTGGCGCAGTGGGGCATGCATGGAATCCCAGCACTCTCCGAGCCTGAGGCAGAAGGGTCCTAAGGTGACTCAAAATAAAAAATTTAAAAAGGACTGGGGGTGCAGCTCGCATAGGCCCTAGACTCAATCCCCCATGACTGATGATAGATGATAGACAGACAGACAGACAGACAGATAGATAGATGGATAGATAGATAGACAGACAGACAGACAGACAGACAGACGGATAGATAGATAGATAGATAGATAGATAGATAGATAGATAGATAGATAGATAGATAGAATAATTATTCAGCTATGCCATCACTTCTCTTATTCACTCTTCTAATGACTTTCTACCTCAACCTCCACAGAAACAGGCAAGGGATATTGGTCTGAATAGCACTTCCAAGAAAGGCCTTTCCCAAACCCACAAAGCAAATTCAGTGAGATTCCTCTGTTACATACCTCTGTCTGCAGCACCCTTTCCCCCCACCTTGCACCCATACCTTTGGGCAAACTTCCCTTTCACATCCCCTGTGGTCGAGATGGGGTTTTGTGTCACAGTTCCACTTTCTCCCAATACCCTGGTCACAGAATTGTGCGAGTGGCTGCTGGAGGGCCAAACTCTTCCCTTGGGATTTTTACAAAGGACAGAGAACTCAGTCCTCCACTTCTCCTTGGACTGTGAGGGCATAGCCTTGTCATGAGGGCTAACCAAAGAAAGGAAGTGAAACAGAGGGCATCTCAGGACCCCACACTGCTCAGCAGTCACCTGCACCAAGTCTTCTCTTCTGTCTGGGCTACTGTGAGTTGGGTTTTTGTGCCGACTAATTGTATGAGACTCCTAGCTAACATGGGCCTCATACAATCTCAGCACCTTTTCCTCCAGAGCCACTAATCACCCAGCAATATATTTGCACTGGGTCCTGTGTTTCTTCTCTTTTCCAGCATCTTTTTTCCCATCAAGGCAAGATCCACATCTGTCTTACATCTGGCATCTGATACAGTTATATAGTAAGATGTCCCTGGAACACAGTACGATGTCAACTAACACGGGAGTGAGTAAGCAAAAACATACACAGGCACCACGAATGAGCTGTGCTGAATTCTTCTCTGATTTCCTATAAACTTAGACTTCAGCTACTAATAGACACTCAGAAGATACTCCTGATCCTCACAAGCAAGGTGCCACACCCCAAATTTAGTCATGTCTGCATTCCACCTGTACACCCTCCTGAATGAAATTCCTCTGAATTCCAAGCTCCATGCTCAGTGGGGTCCCATGGCTTAGCTTTCAGAGAAGTTGGGAGATGAAGAATGGGCCTATGACTACTCCAGTCCTGGCATTCTGAACCAATATTAATGGAGCTGGTGAGCTGGGACCCACGCTTATAGGGCAGGGCAGAGTTAAGTAGGAAAACCAGAGGCAATTTCAGAACAGTGGAACATGGTGTTTTCGGGCCATCCCAGGTTATATAAAAGAGATCCTGTCTCCTCACCAACACTCAGACTTCAAGGAGGAGCTTTGGAACCCCTGGGACCTATGGGGCATGCATCACATAGTGAGCATCACCTGGTCTTGTTAAAATACAGGCTCCAAGGCTCTACCCAGACCTATTGAGTCTCTTGGGTGTAGAGTTCTGGGAAACTCATTTAAAACAAATGTCCCAGATGATATACACAAGTTCAAGTTGAGGTAGCCTTTGTTCCTAGCTTCATGTTCACCCTACTGATGAGGGGTTTCTGCCCTACACTGCTGAGATGGCTAAACACATGACACCTGACAGTGAGCAGATGAGATGCACAGCAGGTTCCAGTCATCTATACTCATGACCCAAGGGAAGAAGACACCACACATCACACAGGAGCTTCTCTCAGGAAATGAATGAACTACAGGGCCTGTGTGAGGCAGGCTGCAGGTGCCCTCATTTCTAAAGGAGAGTTTAATTGGCTTGTTTGAATTCCATGGGCTGGCAGATCACTGAAACTCAGCCACAAGTAGGTGCCAACCTTTCCTGGTCCCCTGATGAAGAAGATTGTTAAGAGGACCTTATCCATCAGACTATAGAACAGAATTTAAAGCTGAGTTTTGAGAGGTCCTACCAGTTTTACCTAGTATAAAGACATTCTCTGGTCACCTCCTCCAGCAAGCGCAGCCTCCCTCAAGATGCCTGATACTGTCTTCTTCAGTGTTGGCCTGCAGTAACAGCAGACATGAACGCACACTAAGTTCAGGACACAGGCTCCCATGGAGAAACTATAGGGCACAGGGGAACACCTTAGATCAGTGGTGGTGAACCTTTTTAGAGACAAGTGCCCAAACTGCAACCTGAAACCCACTTATTTACCACAAAGTGCCAACACTGCAGTTAAACCTTAATGCCGAGGTTTTTAGTTTCTAAAAACAGCGATTATCCAATGTTCAACTGCTAGGATGACTTAGCTTGCTCTACGTACTCACTATGGCACACGTGCCATAGGTTCCCCACCACTGTTTGACCATTAGCTTTGATCCAGACAAAAAGTGGGAGAAGGAGCTGCATTTCCAGGAATTGGCATCTCCCTAGAATATCCAAAGGTCACCAGGAGTGTAAGGTGAGTGCAAGGCAAGTGGGAGTGGCCCCTGGCATCATGCGGGGAGCCTAGCCCCAAGTGACATATGACAGCTCAGTGTAAAGCTCTAGGCTGCACAGGACTAGCAGTCAGCAGGAATGAAACCAAAAAGAGTTTTCACACTGTCTCCAACCCACCATTCGGAGAGAAGGAATAATCCAGACCCCTCAGCACAGTATTCACAGAACCCCAGTCAAGACCACCTGTGCATCATACCAAGAAATAAAGATAAAAGGCTCAGGAAGGCTGGCTCTTATGTCCAGTTCCCTTTGTCTTTTTCCACCTTTCTCCAGCAGGTCTATTGACATTACCCACTACCACTCCAGACTGAATACATATGTGTCACTTCAGGAGGGAAATGCTTCTCACACAGTTGTCTGTTTCATATCCTGGATGATCTAAATAAAATCTGTCTTGCAGTAAAGAGTTTTCATTCATTTGCATGACAAATTTTCATGTGTGCCGGGCTCTGTACTGGGGGTGTTTCGAAATCCAAAATGGATAAAAGAAGTAGGTCCATGCAGTGGAAGCCTATGCTATTCTTTGAATGAGGCAATTCTATACATAAATAATATGAAAAGTCTTTAACATAGATGGTTACCATCTTTAAGGTAAAACAGTGTGGATCATATTGTATTATTTGTACTACAGAGAGGGAGAGGGAAATAGGAGTCATAGAGAGGTACACAGGTGAATGGCATTTTTGTATCAGGTCTCTTAAAAGAATACTCAAGAAGTCATAACAACAGCTACTTTGGAATGGGGTGGGTGAAGAGAATGAGGGTTTGGGGATATTTCTCATCATTTAATTTTTGTATTGATTTACTGTTTAAAATCATCTTGATATGTTGCTTACCTCTTTCTTCAAAAAAGACTTTAAGAAAAAAAGAAGGAAAACTGCAAAGCAGGTAGAGGAGACAAATGAGTAATCATCTAATTAGTAAACAATGTACAGAATGCTAAAATATTCATGTAGCTCTGTGTATGCTTGGGGAAGGACATCCAGTTCAGGTGAAGTCAGGATGAACTTATTGGAGAGGCTGATACCTCGGTTAAGCCTTTAAAAATGGGTAGAACTGAAAGCTTCTGTCCTTCACATCACTTAGTGATAAAGAGAGAGAAAGAGAAGGGGGGTGTAAAAAAATCCAGGGGCTTTCAAGGGAGATTTCAGAGGTCTAGTATAACTCTGGAAAGATCAAGACCAATGCCAAATGCTCACAGCAGAAATGGCATAGCCCCCACATTCCCAATGGTGCTCAGTTATGGAGGGAAAATAGCTGGCCAGGGCTACTGAGCTAACCCAAGTGGGGTACAGGCAAAGTAAGCATTGGCAGGAATCATTTTTTTTTTTTTAGCATCGCAGCCTTCCTGCCCATTACAGATCCCCGATGATGTGCAAAGGTGGTTAAGGTTTTCTTGGCTTTCATATCTCAGGGCCATCTTGAAGTGCTTCATTTCTGTTGGATGAGAGGAAATCTCCAGATTCCCACTTCACAAAGCCTTGCTCCATTCCCTCCCCACCCCCACTCCTGAGCTATCTCTCAGGCTGGGTGTTCTTTAAAAAGAGAGTGGGTCCTCGCTGACATCTCTCTTTAGAGAGCTCCATCAAAATCCTGCACTTGCCCAGTGTCCTTTCCTTGGCCGCTGGTAACCAAGGAAACAAGATGCTATGGTAACACAGGGAGGAGAGAAAAAGAGGCGTCCTGGAGCCCTTCCTTGCATTCTTTCTCTTTGCTCCTGGAATGAAGGCATCTGCTAGGGTGGGGGCCCTGCTCACAGCCTTCCAGAGAGAAAGAACTAGAACAAATGGTTGGCTTAGTGGCTGACGCTCAGCGTTTCCAATTCCACAACCTGCAGATTAATGCCCCAAAGATCACCAGACCATGCTCTTTCCCAAGCCGAAGAACCCAGCTCCCACTAGGACCTAAAATACAATGACCAAAATAACTCATTATGAAAGATGCATAAATTTTATTTAAATGAGTGAACAAAATAAATACAGATTGGGATCATGTATAAGCAAAGCCCTAGACACTGAAATTATAAGTTATGACAAAATTACCAAGTGCTTGCACCATCTTCAACAATACAAAATTTATGGCATGGTTTTGCCCTGCTTTTCTGCCTCTAAACAGCGGCTTGTTCTTCAACCCTCTGACCATCTCTATCCCTGCTTCTCCAGCACACTCCTCCTGAATCATCTCGTTTGCCCACCTCTCTCTCCCTCCCATTCTTCCTTCCTGCCTCCTCCTGTCCTACCTGTTACCTGTCATAAGATGCAGTGACATAAAGAGATTTTCTGCGTTCTGGTGCTGGGGCTCAGGCTCCACTGAGGCCAGACACAAGCCCACTCCATGTCGAATAGTGTCCTTCACTTCCTGTGACCTTGCAGTGGGCAAGCATGCTGGGCACAGAAGGCCTCAAGGTAGGACAAACAAGGCTTCTGCTGGAAGGAACTGGTGTGTTACAATGGCGCTAAGTGTGATGACATCATGAACAATGAAAAAATCTTCCCGCAGCTATGCTCAAGTGCAAGGTCAGAGAGACCTTTTTGTCTCCAGTCTTTTGTTTGTGAAAACTTCTTTTATGCTCTTGAGATTTCTCATGTGAGTTTTAAAAACTTCCTCTCCGGTTTGTTCCCTTGAGTCCACCCCAAGAGTCTCCCAGTGGTGGTCTCTGACCTGTTTTGATCACAAACTCCTATCAATCAAAATGTTTTGAACATGGTCTTCCCCTCAATATAAGTGTATATGTGTATGTGTGCATTTATAAACCATATACATGTGGCTACAATACTAATTTTTATGCATTTTAAAATATACACAAAAACATGGAAATTTAAAAGGAACTGATAACAAGTTACATATGCATCCATAGGCTTCAGGGACTGTCTTTGCACTTACTCTATCAGTCCCTTTAAATGACAAAGTGCCTTTGTTCATTCCTCAAGTCCATAGGACAGGGGTCCCGCAGCACCTGGGGAGGGGCCAGCAGAACAGAGTGGGACAGAAGTTTTCTTCTCAGGGTATTTCACTTCCTGCTCTGGTAAGGGACTACAGACTGAGTGGCTTAATTATTATCTCCTGGTTCTAGAGGCTTGGTGTCTGAGATCAGAGGAGGCAGGGCTGGTTCTTTCTGAGGCTGTGAGAAGGAATCTGCTCCAGCCTCTCTCCTGGTTTCCAGGGGCTCGCCAGCCAGCCGTCTTTGATGCCTCCCGCACCCTCACCCCAGCTGTGCCTTCATGTTCCCATTGCATTTTCCCTGTAAGCACCTCTGTTTCCATTTCCAAATGTCCTCCTATTTATTAGGACACAGTCAGATTAGGGATTTTTCTCATCTCATCTTGACTGAATCAAATGAACTTGATTGTCCGTTTCCAAACAAGGTCACATTCACTAGTGCTAGAGGTTAGGACTTCCAGGCCTTTTAGGGGACCAAACTCACAAGAGGGGCTAAAGGAGAATGGGATCACACATGAGGTCTTTAGACCATAGTATAGACTTGAAGCTTTTGCAGAGTAGGTGAGAAAGGCCAGCCCAGAGGAGCCAGAAAAGGCCATTTTGCTGGCACCACCTGCTGTGCGTAGCTGGGAGGCTCCTCAGTGAGGCCCTGTCAGCTGACCACAGGTTTGTCCCCAGAAACAGGCCTTCGAGCAGCCTCTACTTCAGGGAAAGCGTCCATTCACCAAGGCAATTTCACACTTTCACTGAGATTCCAAACATGTTGTGGCCGTTGTTTCTAGAAGGTTCTGCTGGCTCCAGAAAACAGGAACCATCTGTGTTTGGAACAGTAGCTCGGCCAGGCTGTTGCCAGAAGATCAAGGCTACACCCTCCCAAATGAACTCTAAAGGAACCAACGTCACAGTGTCTGTTTCCTACACAACAATCGAATGTTTGTCACTTGTACTATTTAATTATGGCCCAAGAGACTTGCTAACATTCTGTCTGCTGTGCCCGTTTAATTTGGGCATTAAAGAGACATGGGCACTATATAGTCACCAAGTAACAACTATTAACCTCAATAAATGACATTTTTAATAACAAGGTTCTGAAATGCATAGATCACATCTCCCTGTTCATTTTCTAAGAAAAGCATTTTAATTATCTATTGACACATATTGCACATGGAACAACCATCTTTTTAAAAGATAAATGGGTTTATAGACAAGTTGGGTTAATTAAAAGCCAGTGGAGTATTACAAGTGTATTTACTGGGGAATATTCACTGTAGGAGAGAAACGGTTCTTACACAGTTGTCAGAATTCTGTAAATGTATTGTTTAATAACCACTTGGCACTTAATTATAGTGAGATGGTGAGAGCTTAAATCTAAACTAAGCACACATTGCAGTTATCTCTTCTAAGTGGCTTCTTGTGATGATGATGCAGATTTTCCAGGTCAGACCATACTAAGACAGAATGTGAGGTATGCAACAGCTGGCCAGGAGCCCTCAGGAACATGAGACTGCTGTAAGAAGTGCTGTTCTGATCTTGAATGCCAAGAAGGAAGTTCAAGTTCAACTCCAGGGGTGAGGCCAATTGTGAGGAAGTTCTGTCCACAAGACAAAGTCAAACTCTTTCTATAAACTCCTTACCATGGCATGGTTTCTACTCAGGACTTACCTCATGTAAGGACCCATGGCTACTCTACTGAGCAACTTGTGAGCAACTTGGCTTTGGGGAAGGTGTTGGGAAGGGTAATGGGAGCAATGAGCCAATGCACAACTCTGTGTGTGTGTGCGTATGTGTGTGTGTGTGTGTGTGTGTGTGTGTTAGCCTTCTCATCCATTCTCCCATCTCCAGTAATAGCACCTATGACTGTTAATCATGATATATCAACTTGAATAGATTAACAAGTATCCTGGAGGTTAGTAAATCATACTTCTAGGTGTCTCTGGGTACATCATGGAAGCATGACCTTGGATTCTATATGTGATCCTTGGATTCTTCACTGTTCCCCTGCTCTGTTTCCCATCCACCATGAACTAAGCATCTTTGCTTCCCTTTCCCCATGATGTTTCTTCCCTGGAGCCAGCCCACCATGGGCTGAATCCTCAGAAACCATGAGCCAAATAAACTCCTCCTTCTTTGAATTGTGGATATTATGTCCCATCAATGAAAAGCTAACTAATACTGCACCCTAATTTTTCTCTGAAAATTACTTCCATCCCTACTCTCAGGTCCTGTGGCTTGAGTGAAACTGACCACACCCCAGTTCTAGGGTGTGTATATATTGTCGAGGACATAATGCAATGTAATGATGGCACGAAAACTAGAACACAACCTTGGGCCTCCTTCATTCTTTCATGCCCCTGTGAGCTGCTGCTCTGACCCACTGCTGCTTTCCAGTGAGGAAACCAGATAGACAGTCCCCCATTTGAATGCTCAGGAGTCAATACATGCCATCCCCACCATGGCAACTGCCTCCCTCTCCATCCATCCTTCATCCACCCTTTTATACACACCCAGACATCTTCTCCTCTTCCAGGAGCCTACCTTGACTGTGTCAAACCCCATGGGCCCTTCTGTCTGCTCTGAGTCTCTTCTGCCATAGTTCCTGGCCTGTGAACAGACAGAAGCCAAACAAAAGCAGTAGTTTAGTCTAGGGGATCTGCAGACTACATAAGGCAGGACCAGAGAATGCACTGGGGTTACACTCCTCCACAGTACCCCATAAATCCCGCTGATACTGGAGCTGTTTGTCTCATGGAGGTCCCAGGGCAGGCAGTTACCAAGCTGTCTCCTTCTCATCCACTTCAAAAACTCCAACCCTGCCCCTCCAGCTGCCTTGCTTCTGACCAGACCTTGAAATATGGCTCCTGACTCCAGGGAAGGAAAACAGACAGTCCTAGAAGTGACAGGCCCTAAACCACTTTGGCTGGAAACAGTCTTTGGAGCACAGGGAGAAGAACTGGGCCACAGAGCTGATTGCACTGCCCCTGGCAACCACACGTCCCAGCAGGTCAAGTCGATACTGCAGTGCCCTGGGATGTGGCTTCCTGAAGCTCACAAAGAAATCTATATCATTCTCAGGAGCGACGAACCTTTCTTGAGGCAGCACAAGTCCCCTCTCATCTGCGGGTAGCCTAAAGGACACAGAAACCAAGCTCTTGAGGTGATAAAGGCTCAGGCCCTAGACTGACATCCTAAAAGGGGACACAGCATTTTACCTGCATGCTTGCTCTCTCCTTCATTCCCAATGCTGATGCCTCTCAGCCCCACGATTGCAATGGACTCCAAATTGAGATGTGATTTTTTAAAAATCTTTCTCCTTTTGATCCAGTCTAATAATAGTCTTTATTATGTTCTAGGATATCTAGAAAATACATTACATGCATTGACTCATTGAATCCTCAGCAGTCCCGACCCCAAAAACTAGAATACTATTAGCATCCCCTTTTTTGGCAGAGGACTGTTAAGCACAGAGCAGTTAAGTAACTTTCCAGTGTCACTCAGCTCCAGTGGCAGAAAGTCCAGCCCGTGCTCTTTACCAGAATGCCTTCCACTTCTTCAAGGGTTATAAGACAATACCAAAATTTCAGTTCTAATCCTTGTTAGTTCTGTGACTTCGACAAGCTACACAACCTTTCTGATCCTCATTTCCTCTCTATAATGTGAGCATAACAGCACACCCTGTCTTTCAGGGTAATTCCTGGGTTTTAGTTGGCTGATCCATCAATATTTCCAGCCCCACTGCCCATCCTGCTCTAAGCTGTAGAAATGCCATGTTATTCTTAAAGCTCGTGCATGCCTTTGCATCTCTGCCTCCTCTGCCTCGAGTAATCTCTACCTCCCTCTTTTCTAGCCTGTTCTTCTCACCTCACAGGTCTCAGATGCATGCTGCCTCCTCTGAGAAGCCTTCCTGACTTCCTGACTTCCTACTTCTGCACTGTCTGTTGAGTGTTCTCCTTTAGCCCTGCACATCCTACCATGGTCCTCACATCCTTGACTGTTCGTGGACATGTCTGTCTCCTCCATGGGGTTGTAAGCTTTGCCAGGGCAGTGACTGTGAGCTGGACCCAGACTGCATTCTCAGTGTCTAGCAAGGAGCCTAGAACATGGCTCAGTAAATATTTGTTGCACACAAAGCAAATAAAATTTTCTTATTATTCGTGTTCATATTCTTGCTCATTGCTTCTATGGCAAATATCATGAAGGCAACAGTCGTGTCTCTCTGTCTCTGAATTCCCCTATACACCTGGCACAGAAGAAGCAGAGCTGTGATTAGAGGTAGACCAGTGAAGTGCCTGGGCACAAAAGGTAAGGAGACACTGACTCTCAGCTCTGTGCAAGAGCAGGTCAGGCACAGAAGATCCTGATTCCAATCAATGGGTGACCCAATAGTTGAGTTATACATTCCCACCTTTACTTCCAAGGAGTTCTCAGATTCATGATGGTTCATATTCATCATCAAAGACTGAGCCACACCTGCAAGCTTTCTTTGGGCCCTGGTATCTGATACAATGCCTGAGCCTGTGAATGTAGTGGTTGATGCTGGGCCCAGAACTACCACACTAAATTAAAGCTGTCAGAGAAGAAAATACTAAGATATTCAAGGCTGAGCAGGATCCTTCTCTATGAAGAACAAGGAAATGGAATAGATGATCCGGAAAAGCTGGTTTAAAGTCAGTCAGGGAGGTGAGAACATTCCAGGCAGAGAACTAGATGAGCAAGCGTGAAGTTCTTCAGGGCCTGGAAGAAATGCATTCAACTCAGTCTGCATCTAAAGAGCACAGCCAGAGGTAGCAATAGCCTTTCACTTTTCCACAAAGTCTGAAAATTATGGTCCCATCCATTATTTCATTTGATCCTTACCAAACCAAGAGAGTTAAAATTATTTCCATTTCATTGATGAGAAACCTGAGGTTTAGAAATCAAGTGGTTTAGCTGTTTGCGTGATTACAGGCCTGTGACTCCAGCTACTCAGACAACTGAGGCAGGACAACGGCGAGTTCGAGCTAGCCTACACAATTTGGTGAAGCTCCATCTCAAAATAATAGAGTTAGGGGTGCAGATCAGTGCAAAGGCCCTGGGTTTGATTCCCAGTAAACAAAAGAAGAGAGGAAGGGAAGGAGGGAGAGAAAACCAGAAGGAAGGAAGGAAGGAAAGATGCACATAGCTAAAAAGGCTGCCTTGCTTGGCTTCTTTGGTTTCCCCGCCCCATGGCTGGGTGGTGGCATCCTGTGCTGACTCCCTATCTCTGATGTCACCTTACTCCTGCAGAGAGTTCAAGGGCCCGGTGTTCCATAAGATGGATTTCCAAGAATCATTTTGAGAGTAAATCGGAAGCATTTGGGGTTTAAATCCTTCTCTCAGGCCACTGGACAGAGGTCCAGTGGGACCAGGAGGAAAAAAGCTTGTTCTGTCACTCTGGCTTCTTGCCCAGCCCTGGCAAAATGGAAATGAAATAACTAAGGCCTCAAAGGCAGTGCTTTGGCTTAAGTGAAAACAGCAATTCAAAGGCTCTGGGCAACAATGCAGACAGCGTGTCACCGCTCTCTGATGTGTCATCCAGACCAGGCTTCATTCAGCGAGGAAGGACGTGCCCACTGTCTTTGTGGTGTGGACAGGAAGGACAAAACAGGCTGGATTAGCTAACCCCTGCTGGCGGCGAGATAGAAGCCTGAAATTCAGCTCGCGGACTCCTTGACTCTGGGGGCCAAGAAGTTAGCAGTGCCCAGCGCCAGCCCGGCATGGCTCCTGTCGCTGACAGCCAGCCAGATGACCCAAATGGGCTGGTGGGAGGTCGCAGCGGGGACGTTTCCATTTTAACCCCATTGTTTAGCCAAATGAAGGCAAGATGTTCCTGCTCCCCACTGGAGAAGCCCGCCCGACTTCAATAATTTCTGAATGCTGACAGATAATTCAGAGATATTGGATATTTCACCACCTGGGGACTGCCCTTCGCAACCACGGCAATCAGTTACTGCCCGCCAACCAGGGGCCATGCAGAGGCCCCGGGCCCCCTCACGCCTTTACGATCGGGCTCCAGCGTCTTGAAAAATATTGCTTGAATTTATTTATATAATCGCGTTAGGAAGGCAGTGAGTTATTGTGAAGTCAGCATTCTTCCATCTTCCTTCCCACTAATCCTTTGTTTGAGATTCTGCTCCAAGGAGTCCGATTACTGATGCAATTACACGCTACCTGGTAAAGGGTAATCCAAAAAAAATTAAACCCCTTCACATATTGTATTTTTCACTCAGAGCCACCCTCCTCCTAAAACCAAATGCTGACATAGATCAATTAGTAACTGATTTTGTGACTCCCTGCATTTTAGGACACATAGACATTTGACATTCCCCTCCCGGGCACATAAGTCATCTTAAATGGAAATACTTCTTTGTTTGGAGTACAAGTTTCAGGAATCCCTGAGCAAAAACAAACCCAACAACAACAGAACATGAGGCAGTCACTCATCTAAACAATATACGTGTGTTTTAACCTGACGTGGCTAAAACCAAAGGCTTCAGGCTGTCTCCTTGGTCCTCATGGGTCCCTCTCTCTTCCATCCACCATAGAATCAATGCAACAATGAACGCAACAGTGCTGCAGACCTCGGAATATTCTTCTTGGCGGGGCGTGGGAGGCATGACATTAAACCTGTGGAGAAGAATCTGCAAGCCTGCAATGCTGCTTGCTTCTGCAAAAAAAAAATGATGTGATATTATAAAAATGACCTCAACATGAGTTTTAGGCTTTCAAATATTAGATCAACCTATAAACAAACCACACAGATCGGACCGCAGTCAGAGAACAAAATGCAAATGTTATCTGACTTAACAATACAAAGGTAAAGAGGCATAGCCCCCTGCAGGGGTGGAAAGGACTTGGAAGGACTGGGGAAGCAAAAGTGTTATCTGTGATGAACAAAAGAAGATGTGGAAGTCTTAGAATGTGGTGGAGTTGCACAGGTGACTAACAAATGGAGGAACAGAAAGAGTGATTTAGTTATATGTGGAGAAGAGAGGACAGAATGGAGAGGGGCTGCTGCTATAAGGGAGAGAAATCTTTGGCTTCCTCATGGGAGGAAGCCAAAAGACCATCTAGAATTGATCGAGTAAAAGCAACTGTGCAATTACAGAATTTAGACACATGGGGTAATCATCAAAGCAAGTAAAAACAGAGACTACAAAAGTGGTGCCTTCAAGATAGTCCATGGTGTGGGACAAGACAAGTACTAATTGTCAGGGGAGGGATGAGTAGTGGCTTTGGGGGGTTCCGTAATGCTGTAATCTTAATCTGGATGATGGTTACAAAAGATTCCACTTCATAGAAAGTACTCTGGGAGGCTGAGGCAGGAGGATCACAAGCTTGAGCCCAGGCCGGGCAACTTAGTGACCTAGCAAGAACCTCTCTCAAAACAATAAAAATAAAAAGGGGCTTGGGATGTACCTCAGTGTGAGGGCTCTGGGTTCAATCCCCAGTACAATCAATCAATCAGTTTTTAAAACATAAGCACATACTTAAGACACGTGCATTTTCCTGCTTGTAGATTGTTTCAGCTAAAGGTTTCCCTAAATAGAAGTGGCCTTCTCTGGGCAACAGTACCAGGAGAAATCAGGGAAAAGATGAAGCACTATTGTTTTTCATGTCAGTCCAAATAGTGGCTCCGTTATTCTTAGCCACATGCATGTATTACTTGGATGAAAATTAATTATTTTCACGCTGTTTCATGCTGGCCCCTCAGGTGATTTCTTATTTATAAAGTTCCATGTCCCTAATGGAATGCTCTGAGTGATGTGTCCAAGATTCAGGCAGAAGGCTACCAACTGATCCAGGGAAGTGACTTTTTAAACATCAGAATCTCCAGTGATTTCAGTAGGGAGTTCTGTTATTGGAGGAGCCCGACGCAAAGAGATGGAGAAGGAGTTTTGTCCAGGTAGGTGCAGAGGCAGTCTGATCATTGCTAAGACTCTGAAAATCATTCTGGAAGCTGCATACGCTATGGTTGGAGATGCCTACCTTTTATTTGTTTGGATATTTTTACCTCAATCCAGAAGAAAACTTCAAAAGTCAAGAATTTCATTGGGAAAAAGAATATTGTATACATCCTCGACAAAGTCAGAACTGGAAGGAGGACAAAGGAAGCCTTTTCTCTAGCTCGCCATTAAAGGTGAGCAGCCAGTGATGTGGCCCCATGGGAGAGAAGATGCCAACTGGACCCAGTCAAGCATGGATACTCCAAGACCCAGGCACTGCACTTCACTACCAGAGTACTTACAGTCCCTGGCCAGGGCCATGCAGATGGCCAGTGATGTCAGCCTTCTGGGATAGGAACATCGCCTGCCCTAGCAGAAGCCAGTACTCCACGGACCAGTAAACTACAGCCCACAGGTCAGATCTAGCCTGCAACCTGTTTTGTACACCCCATAAACTAAGAATGGTTCTGACATTTTTAAATGGTTGGAAAATATTGAAATAAAGATAAAACACATCATGACACATGTAAATAATGTGAAATTTGAATTTCAATGTCCATTAATGGAGTTTTTATTGGAATACAAAAATGCCCCGTGCTGTATAGTCTACAGCTGCATTTGGTATCACAGCACAGTTGAGTGGTTTGAAAGATCATATGACCCACAAAGCCTAAAATACTACTATCTAGCTTTTACAAAAAAAAAAAATGTTAACAAAACTCTGCTTTATACCATGACTAATAAAAACAGCATGAATTTATCTAGCACTTTTCTTAATGCTTTACTAAGGATTGAACCCAGGTCCTTCTCACTCAGCTGCATCCCCAACCTATCTATCTCTGTCTGTCTGACTGTCTACCTATCTTTTTTTTTTTTTTTCACTTTGTTTGAGACAGTCTTGCTAAGCTGCCCAGGTTAGGCACAAGCTTACAACCCTCCTGTCCTGACTCCCAGAGTGCTGGGACTCCAGGCATGTACCACCACGCCTGACTTAACTAGTACTTTTAACTCTCAGAGTACTTGTCTCACTTTTCCATTTTCTTTTCTTGTTGAAATTCTTGTAAAATGGGCAAAAGACCTGGGCCCAGGTTTTCAAAAGAAAACGTACAAATGGCCAACGAGCACAGGAAAAATTCTCACTATCACTAATTATCAGGGAAATGAAAATTAAAAGTACAATGAGACATCATCTTGCTCTGATTATAATGGTTATTATTGGAAAGTCAAGAGATAAATACTGGTGAGGATGTAGAGAAAAGGAAAGTTTCTACACTTTTAGTGGGTATGTAACTTTAGTGTAGCCGGTATGGAAAACACTATGGAGATTCTTCATAACATTAAAGTAAAACTACCCTGTGATCCAGAAACCCCCCTACTAGTTATAAATCCAAAAGTGTTAAAATCCTTTCATTGAAGAGATACCTGCACTCCCATATTTATTGTGGTACTATTCACAGTGGCCATAATGTAGAATCAACTGAAGTGTCCATCAACTGGTTAATGGACGAGGAAATTTGGCAATATATATACAATTACCAGTCATCTACACAAATGACATCTTGCCATTTGGGAAAACATGGATAGACATGGAAGACATGTTCAGTGACATAAGTCAGGCACAGAAAGACAAATAGCAAATGATCTCATCCGCTTGTAAAATCAAAAGAAGTTAATGTCATAGACACTGGGGCTCAAATAGTGATTATCCATGGCAGAGGAGAATAAGAGAGAGGGGAGAGAGGTTGATCAGTGGATACTGAGCTGCAGTCAGGTAGTAGGAGTAACTTCGGTTGTCTTATCAGAGAGGAGGGGGCCTATGGTGAACAATATGTGATGTGTAGAAAGGATTTTGAATGTTTAAGGTGATGGATATACCAGTTACCCTGAATTGATCATTACACAATGAATACATGTATCAAAATACTATGTTGTAAATTTGTGCAACTATTATGGGTCAAACTAAAATAAAAGGAACTTTTAAAAAGTCAAAAATAATAACAACCATAAAATGTAAAGAAAAAAAAAACTTCATTTACAGACTCCTCATTTACATGGGGGAAAAGTGAAGCTTAGAGAAAGTTGCCCCTACTCCACTTTCCTTGCCTTGAGGCTCTTGCTGTGCATATTTAAGTCTTTATTTGTCTCTCTCCCAGCATGGGGTTCATAGAGGAAGTCCTAGGACAACTAAGCAAAAAAGCCAGTACATGGCACATACCTGTAATCCCAGCATTTAGGAGGCTGAGGCAGAAATATCGTAAAATTGATGCCAGCCTAAGATACATAGCAAATTTGAGGCCAGCCTGGACCACATAGTGAGGCCCTGTCTCAAAAACATAGCCCCTCCCTCCAGCAAATAAGACAAAATTGTTCCTACCTCAACTCATACACCAATTCATTGAACTCACTGAGGTTTTCATTGAAGGGAAAATGTGATTTTTCTCCTGTAATCTTGCTGTTGCTTCTAAAAGCAAGCAGGCTTTCCCTTAAGCACACCTTGTCTTAACCTCGTCTTCTCTGTCAGTACAGGTGTATGTGTATGTTTTGATTTGGGATGGGAAGCAGCTAGGGAAAATGCCCTAGAGCCAGCCTAAGGCAGGTTTCACAGCCTGTGGGGCAGAGGCAGGAGTTAACAGTGACTACAGATTCCTCAGTTACTGGCTCACCTGAACAATTGGAGAACCATTTTGCTTGTTTGACAAATTGATTTCTGGTGAACTGACTCTGGCCAGCTTCCAAACAAAGCTCAAAGCTGGGGCTGGGTTTTGGGTCCCAGTCATCTGGGGGATTCTCTGCAACACGCTAAAGCCAGGGAGTGAGGCCAGGCTCCCGTGGAGGCACTGGCCCCTCAGCAACACGTAGAGAGCTGCCCAGGACTCAGCTGGGGGCCTTGTGCCTGGACATAGCCTCCCTGCGGACTGGGCTCTTCTCTCAGCCTGGTGGTTGTCTTGGAGACCAAGCACTCCAGGGAGAACAACAACTTTCAGCCTCCCAAACACTTCCCTAGGGATGAAAGCAGATTTCCTCAAACGGCGGGTCTTTAAACCCAAACAGTATCTCTCTTCACTGCACAAAGAATAGCATTGGTCAGATAAATTCATCTTGGGGAATTTGTTTGAGGATGGCTAGGAAGTTTGGAGGGCTCTTCCCCTCTTGGTCTCTCTGTTCACAGCCATGTTCTGAAATCAAACTTCGAGATTAAATCCTTACTCCTTACAAGGCAGATGTGTCACCTGAGTGATTTCACTCCTCTAAGTCTTGCTTTCCTTATCTGCAAAATAGGGATTTTAAAAAGCAGGATCTAATTCATAGCATACAGAAGATTCACTGAGATAGTGCATCAGAAGCCCTTGAAACAGGGTGTGGCTGAGAACTGCTAAACACCATCCTGCTACTAATTCCTTTGGAGAGAGAAACTGTGGCCAGGGTAAATAAAAGGTGCTGGCTGGAGGAAGGGCTAGAGCCTGCCGGGCTGCCCTGCGCTGCAGGCCCAGGGCTGGTAATGATAATCCAAGAAGGGCGGCTGTTTGCTTGGCCAGTCCAAATGACTTATTACACCAGCCCCCGGCAAGGGAATAGAAAGGAAGAAGATAAAAAATCATATCATCGATTTTTCCAGCACGTGAAACCAGCAGTGTTATTTCCAGATCCATCCTTTTTTGAAATTAAATTAAATAAAGTTTAGCTCAGTTTGTCAATTTGCTGAAAACCATCTCCGTCCAACTCTCTCCTTCGAGGTGACGGGCTCACGGAGGATTTTTTTTTTTTTTTCCTAGGAAAGCATTATTGCATTAGGAGAAGCATGAGCTTGTGGTGATGTTCCAGAATTTTAAGAGCTTTTAAACCCAATGAGGTGTCAATTTGCAAGTACATTTTCCATAACCATTAGGTAGGCATTTTAACAAATGGGGGCTGTGGTGAGGGAGAGTCCTCCAGGAATGAGTTACAGCTGCAGGATGCTATCCTTATTCAGAAGCACAGTTCCCAAGGTGGTGAAATTGTCTCCTTGCCTCATAGATACACTTTTTTTAAATTTAATTTATTGGTACATTCTAGGTAGATACACTTTTGATAAACCAGAAGCATATTCCTCTTTTACTTCAATTATGAGATTTTTTTTCTTTCCTTCAAAAATAATAAAGGTGCCAGTTATTTCAGGTGAGAAAACATAATCTCGAGGCTGCCTCAAGGAGAGGTGTTTACCAAGCCTAAACTCACCCAGGTGAGGGGCTAATAAAAGCCTCTGGAGGGACCAGGCAGGGGCAGACAGGAGTAGTAATAAGTGGTCTGTCAGTCATCCTAACCAGCCAAAACCAATTAGAGTGAGTTGGGGGGAGGTTACCTGCACTTAACAGGCTGAGAGTGAGGGGTTAATAAAAGCTGGTTCTGTATCCCCTGGTTCATTGGGAAGAAGGGTCAATAATTGCCTCTACACTGTCTAGACTTCAATCTGCCCCTAAAATGCCTGATCACTAAAAGGTCAGGACCACAGTATCCAGGAAGAGGTAAAGATGATCCAGGGACCAGTCTTTAATAGAAAGTCATGGGTCCAAAGACCTGCAGCCTGTGAGTCCTTTGGTTCTCTGGGGCTTGGTCCTAGGTTCCGTGTGTTGTCCAGGTGGCTTACACAGGGCTAGGACTCACTTCAGCCTTTCAAAGCCAAGTTCTGCCTGCTTCTTCAAAGCATAGTTGAGTGGCCCCTCCTATTGAGACCATCCTCAGCCTTTCTGAAACAGAGCTGGGCAACGCACTCTCCCTACTCCTCGGACATGTCACACATTCCCCAGGGAACACCTCCAGCTCCCAGATTCCAAGGGTAGGGTCCATTTCCAGCATTCCCAATGATGCTAGGTACAAAGAAATGGTGTTCAGAAAGTTTTGGCTGATTGCACGAAGAAAGGATCCAAGAGAGATCCCTCCAAGAAATAAGGACAATAGATTGCCAAAAATTCTGGCCTGAGTTCATTCTACAGCAGTTCAGAGTTGCGGGAATCTTGGAGAAGTACAAAGGACTGTTTAAGTAAATCATGGCATATCCATTCAATATGGTATTACTCAGTCATCAACAAAGATGTAGCAGGTGTATATTTAACCCTGTGAAATGATGTTCGTGTTACATGATTAAATGGGAAAAGGAAAGCTACAAAACAGTTTGAGCTCATCTTTATGGAGTAATAAAGATTCTCTCTCTTTCTCTCTCTCACACACACACACACACACACACCCCTTGGTCATATCAACAGAAGAGAAGTACCAGACCACAGGAGCTGCTGTTGAAGTACCTAATATCAGAAGAACATTGAAGAGATTGTCTTCAGCCAGAAGAAGGTGGCTAAACAAATAAATCCAAAACGCTATCATTGGAATAAAGATTGTATGAACTGAGAGATCTCCTAACACACAAAAACTCCAACTCTGGTTAATGATAACACTCACAGCATGAGCTAAAGTCTTCTAAGAAGCAGAAGGACTCAGGAAGGCTTCACAACTAAGGGGTCCAGACCTGGGTCTTTTTTACAGGTAAAGGCGGTTGTGCCTTTCAACTTGCGGCCACCGGCCAACCAACTTCATTCAGTGTTTTGGCTTTTCCTCTTGCTATCTGTGCCATTATTTACTCAATATTCTTCTTTTAATTTGTCCTGTTTCTTTGAAAATACGTTTTGAAAAAAATAGCTTTTTTCCCCACTAATTATATGGAAAAATAGAACTGCCTTCACAAACTGAAGAAAGCAATAGTAAAAATGCATGTTTTAAAACATTCTGAAGCTGTTCAATTCCAGTTTAATGTCATGGAGGGAGGCTCTGTGCTGAGGGAGCTACTTTCTCTTTGTTATAAAGGAGAGGGCAGTGCACGTTCTACAGGTCCAAATGACGCCCTAAGATGTCTGGGGTGTAGCTGAGTGGCACAGCACTTGCCTGGCACTCCCTAAGCCCTGGGTTCCATCCTGAGCACTAAAAAGTTTTTTTGAAGAAAGGACACACTCCCTCCACACCGTCCAGGCACTCTGTCCTGGCCAGAGACACAATGGGGGGATCAGCTTCCTTTGCCACCAAGGGATCCAGAGTAATGTCATGCAGCATCCTGGTAGGTAGAGGAGAGCAGGGTGAGCTTCGAGGACTTAGGAGAGTGTGGCAAAGGCAAGATGGCTCAGGCTCACCAAGGCCATAGAAAAGGCTATGGAGATCTAGAGGGGCAGGCTGACACCCTTGGCATGACTGTGCCCAGGAACAAAGCATGCACCACACTACAGAGGGCAGTGGAACAAGGTAATTGCTCACTGTAATTGTGTCATCATAGTGACTCCTGTGCTATGTATATATTAGCCATTCAAAAAAATAAAAGGCATATTCTAATGTGTATGCACCCGCATGCACAAACACACATGCCCCCCAATCCTTTGGACAGCAGTATTCAAAATAGCCAAGTGGTGCAGGCATGGTAGAGAACAAAGACCTCGGAGTTGAGCAACCTGGAGTCAGATCACGGCACTGCCACTGACTGAGACTGTGGTCGTGAGTGTCTTCACTTCTCAAGCCTCAGTATCTTAATCTGTAGAAGGACATGAACAGTGCCTGTCTCATTGGGTTACTGGAGATATCCGTAGGGTGATCAGTGGAAAGCCTTTGCCCTTCACCCTTCTGTTATGACCTCCACTCCTGTTTCTCTAATTCTTTAAGTGCATGTCTGTCTTTTCTGTCTCTGTATCCACATTGCTTTCTGTTATAAAATAAAACTGAAGCATATTTTATGTCATTTATTACGTGTAGTTAATAGACTGTCATTTTCCCTGCTCTTAATTTTAATAAGATAACAAGGAGAACATTCCCATTTCTAGGAGCAAATAGACTGGCTCCATTAAATTGCTTTTTACTTCTCTCAGCTTCCAATCGATTTCAGGAGTGAGGGCTAGTGACTTTTGCTGGCTGGCAAAATTGATCTCCAGCCCCAATTCAGACTGTGAGCCTGTTCTCCTATGTAGGCATCCGCCGATGCTCACATGCACACCCCACACACACACACACACCACACACACGAAGTATAATGGTGATGATGCACCCTTCCAATCAAGCACCTTGCAGACAAAAATGGCAGGCAAAGAGCCAAAGAGAGATTGAAATGTTTCTGTTGTTTCACTTCTTTGAATATTGCTGTGGCCACTCTTTATAGCAGTCAGTAAATCTCAGTTTAACTGCTTCTATTGATTGGGGAGGGCACAAACAAAGGTGCAAACTAGTTTGGGCTACCTCCTGAAGTGTCCATTGTAGAGGGCATTAAAGATGTGATGTATTTGTTATGTGTTCTGCAGACCCTGGTGTGGCTCTGTCACCCTCTGCGCTTCATCATTCACGCTGCTTTCTAAAGATAGACAGGAGGGTCCTGCAGGACTCTCACTCTTCACTCATTAACAGTAATCAGTAAGCCCTGTGGTGTTCATTAAAACGTTTCTTCGTGGCACTGCAACAATATCTTTTTTCTTGGAAAGCCAACTTTAGCTGCTGTGAGGTCAAAGAAATATATAACAATTATGAAGAAGGTAATCTTTGCTGTACTTTTTTATTTTGAGTACGTCCTGTGGGTGGTCGAGCAATTGCAATTTATTGCCACTCAGACCCAGGAGCCTCAGTTGAATGACATTGACTGGGGTTGTGCTAGGTACTACTGAGGCTGTGCAAATGTGAGGTAAGGTAAAAAGCCACAAAGTGACAGCCCTCCACTCAGAGGAGCTGGCGACTTCTGACCCTACCTGAGTTTGGTTTATGACTTTCATATCCTTGAAGTTATTTAAAAGAAGATAAAATATGACAGGTGCTGCAGTTGGCAAAAGCAGCCAGTTGATTACATTCAGAGCTGCCAGTGGGAACCCCCTCCTGGACGTTGTCAGCACATTTGAAAGCAGTCAGATCACTGCCGTCCTCTGCATTTCTCCCTGACCTGCGGAGCAAACCCGGCATGCAGACAGGTGGAGCTGGATGTTGGATTTTTGCTGGCCAACGTGTGCCTCCAACCCCATCTCAGCCCATGGGTCCACCCCACACCATCCACAGCCCAAACTTTCTGTGTGCCTGGCTCTACAGCCACACCCATGGTCCTGGAGGATCTTGGTGGAGATGAGTGGAGAGCCCGAGCTCCCACTGTGCCCACTGTAGTGATTGTCGTGGCTAATTTTGGCTGTCAGCTTGACTGGATTGAGAGATGCCTACAGAGGTGTCTGGACCATGAGGACCTTAATCTCATCCATGTATTAACCCATTGCTCAGTCCGTAGCTGAATGGCCTAGCAGGAGGTGGGGCCCAGTTCAAGGAAGAGATTGCTGGGGTATAGGTCTGTGAAGGGCACTTCTTTTCTCTCTCTCTCTCTCTGTCTCTCTCTCTCTCTCCCTCTCTCTCTCTCTGTCTCTATCTCTGTCTCTCTCCCACCCAGCTGCCATGAGATCTCCTCCACCATACCCTTACACCATGATACTTCTGTTCACTGCAGACCTACAAGCAACAGAGCCAAATGAGCATGGACTAAAACCTCTGAAACCATGAACCACAACAAGCCTTTTCTCCTTCAAGTTATTTTTATCTCAAGTTTTGATCACAGTGATGAAAAGTTGATGCATGCTCTTCATATATGGCTACAGATGCTGGGGGGGTGGGAAGTGAGCCATGGTAAGAAGAGAAATACAGCATCTGTATGAGCTGGAAAGAAAGGTACAGTAGTTCCTTTCTCATCCATCCACAGGGGATACCTCCCAAGACCTCAGGGGATGACCTGAAATCACAGATAGAACCAACCCCTATGTACACTATGTTTTTTCCTATTAGGTCAAGAACAGGCACCTTTAATTTAAAGGAAGCACTATATGACTTCTCTTTAGCATGTTTAAACTTCCAGCATCATTCCTCTCATACTTTAGGGTCAAAATTAAGTAAAATAAGGGTAACCTGGAAACAAGCACTGTGCTAGCAAAACAGCTGACATGATTATGGAAGTAGCTCCTAAGTGGATAAAGGCAGGGAAGTGTACCCAACATGGATATGTTGGGCAAAGGGATGACTCCCATCCCAGGCAGGATGCAGCAGGGTACTGAGATTTCATCATTGATTGTTCTATAAGAAGAGTATGCAACTTAAATCTTAAAATACTTACAGGGATGTAGGTGGACAGGAAGAATGACTTCTAATGCTCTGTAGCACAGTTGGGTGACCAGGGTTGACAACAATTAATTATCTCAAAACAGAGAACACAGGATTTTGAGTGTACTTAGCACAAAGAAATGTCATATAAGCACATGGTCCCTAGTTCGATCCCCGGTACCAAAAAAGAAAAAAAAAAGATGTGTTATGTATGTGCATGAACTCCCTACAAGGAATGTGCTGTACACAATAAAAAAGGAAGGGCTGGGGATTTAGCTCAGTGGGGCTGCTGCCTGCCTTGCAAGAAATGGTATATATCTGAGGTCACATGCCAATTACCCTGATCTGATCAGTACACATTGTACACATGTATTAAATGTCACACTGTACCCCATAAATATGTGCAACTACTATATGCCAATTAAAATACATAGTAATTAAAAATAAATAAAACTCACAAACTGTTTAATGTTTCCATTTAATAATTTCAGACCATGATTGATCATAGGTAACTGAAACAGAAAGCAGATAAGGGAAGACTTGTGATTTAGGTGCGTCTGTGTGAGATGAAGCTGAATAAGGATAGGCAAGAAACTGAAGGCTGGAAAGCTCTTTCAGGTAAGATGGAGATGCCCAGCCCCAGGAAGGCCCCGGAGAACCTCACCAAATTAGGCTGCTATTCTTTCCCATCTTTCTGCAGCCCACGCTATAGACACTTTCATAGTCCAGGTTCAGAGCCAGTCAAATTCAAATTCTGGTTCTCCCACCAACTAACCATCTGTATAACTTGAAGCCAGGCACACAACCTCTTTGAGCCTCCATTACCCCAACCTTAAAATGGAGAGTGATCTTCATACTATAGGAGGCTGAGCAGTAGCAGAGATGGAGCCTTTTGTAGACTCCTTAGCACAAGTCAAGGGTCATGGTGGGAGCTTTGAGGCAGTCTACTTTCTTCCCCCCAGTCCTAACTGGCCAGAAGCCCAATATCATTCATAGATCATCAATGAGAAGGGCTCTAGGCCCTCAATCCAGGGCCTCAATTCTAACTGAGTTTTGTCACAATTTTCCCTTCCTAAATTAGCCAGCACTATATCATACAGGCTTTCTGCAGGAGAGTCTGCCTTGGAGATTAAACCAATCATATGGAAGTAGGTGCCTAATATGGGACACTCAGCATCCCCATACACAGGTACCATGGTTTGAGTTACAGATGCTTCCTAGAGCCCACTGAAATACCACCTGCCACGGGTGCACTCCCCAGTTCGGGCCTCTGCCTCCACAGTGACCGTGCCCTTGGGCTTTGTTTGCTGGACCCCCAGCTATGATCTCTGAAACTGGCTCTCCCCTTGGTATTTTTATTCTTCCACTCTCCAAAGAAAGAGAAAGTACTTAAATTCTCTTTGGCTGACACTGATCAGGTAAACATCAGGACTTTGTGCTTCTATTTCCTTCACAGTTCCATTCACACTCATCACTTCATCCAGTCCCAGCCGCCCCCCACCTGAGGGGCAGTCAGGACAGATGTCCCTAGTGGGGGGCTACACTGGAGGATGGAAGTTTTGGTCTAAGGCAAAAAGCTGCATAAGATTGAATGCAACACAAATGGAAGTAGAGAGAAATGATGGAGAAACAGCATCCTAAAGGCACTGTCTGAGCCTCTGGCTGTTAAACTGATCTACCCTTAGATTGTTCTGGAGTGTGTGTGTGTGTGTGTGTGTGTGTGTGTGTGTGTGTGTGTGTGTGTGTAGTCGTTTTGAGTCGAGTTTCTGTCCCTTCAATTTGATAAGCCCAGATAATGAAGCCCTGTCCACCTGACATTCTGGGATCTACTCACAAAGATGCTCGAAATTTTAGAAACAGCTTTTGATTCTTATTCTTTCAGTTCCCATTTGGAACCATTCACTAGTGATGTCATTAACTAGGTTTGCCACTAGGGTGGGAAAAGTCTAGAGCTCGAATATCTGAGTTCAAACCCTGGTTCTTCCACTTATTAGCAATGTGACTTTGACAAACTAAATTAATCTCTCTGGTTTTCATTCCTGTATCAGGATAGCATGGAATATGTGGTAATAACAAGTAATCCAGAAAAACAATTATTTTATATAAAAGAGCCAGGAAAGGAGTGCCACACACCTGTAATCCCAGCCTTCTGGGAGGTTGAGTCGGGAAGATTCCAAATTCAAATTCAGCCTAGGCAATATAGTAATTTATCAAGACCTTGTCTGAAAATAAATATTTCACAAAGTGGAAGGGCTCAAGCTGTATTGTAGCTCAGTGCAAAGGCCTTGGGTTCAATCCCCAGTAGAGTGGATGGATAGATAGATAGATAGATAGATAGATAGATAGATAGATAGATAGATAGATAGATAGATGAGACAGATAATGGATAGACAGAAAAAGCATTTCTCATGCTCCACATCCATCATGTGTTTTCTGGGGCTTCTGCTGCTCATCATCCTCACTTAGACCCCAAATTGATAGAGTATTTGATATATTGAGCATTGCCAGTCTCCGTGACAGAGGAAAAGCAACTAATCACTAGCTGGCTCTTAAAGCTTCTTCCTGGAAAAGACTCATGCCACCTATGCTTACATTTCATTGGTCAAGGTAAGTTCCGTGGCCATTCCTAACTTCACAGGGGGCAGGGAACTGTACAACTCAGGATATGCTTAAGAGAAAAGTCAGAAAAAAACAATAAGTGCCGCGGTTATCTCATGAAATACAGATTTACTCTATAAGGAATTTAAATTTATTCTAAAAGTTAAATGAGTTAATCTACAGAAAGCCCTACATCTGTGGTTGACACACAGTAAGTATGCACTTAACAAATGCTACTTAGAGTTGTCGCTGTGCACCACAGCACAGCCCCTGGGTCTCACATCCGCTACACCCATGCCATATGAGAAGAGGCTCACAATGCTGCTGATCGTGACCTGCCCACCAAAGAGCTAGAAAAGTATGCCCATGTCATATCTGACACCAGAGACAAGAAGGAAAAGCCACAAAGGACAATTCACAGCTTCATAACAAACTACAGGGTGGCTTTGTAATCAGCCACCACAAGCCCTTCAACCCTTCCAATACTAAAGGAGCAGAGATCAACTAGCTACCTTAAATTGGGCAACTTTGAGTTGGCTACATTGTCTCTGCTTCTGAAACCCTGCTAGGGTAGGACTCAACCTTGCATGATGGCGACCTGGAGAAGGGACCCAGCAAACACTTCCTTGCAGATTAACATTACCAAAAGGCATGTGACATCTCAGGAAGGACATACTGAATGTTCCCAACAAAATACTTCCTCATCCTAAGGGCAGAACACGTGGTAATAGATATTTATCTTTTAAATTTGGAGCTTTCAAATAAGATTATGTCTAGGAATCGATCCTAAGGATATGCACTCACAGGTGTGCATTCAAAGGTGTTCATCCTCACACCTCATTGTTTGACAGCAAAAAGTTGGTCTGGCCATCAAGAGCTACGTGGTTAAATAAGATTTGATGAACCCAGTAATACAATTAAAATTAAGCAGAAGTGTTTAAGAGAATTATAAATGAATTAAGCAATTAAAAGAGCGAGACTAGAACTAGAAATTAAAGTACATCAAATACTTCTACATGTACTAATAGATATTTATCAAATATTGAGTGAAAGGATGGGATGCAGAGGTGTACATATGTTATAACCCATTTGTACATATTTTAAGAGTATATTCATGTGTGGGCTGGTGGAAATCACAGAGAATTATTAACAGCACTTTCCCTAGGGAATGCACTTCTGAAAGGATGGGGAAGGAGAGGGAGTGTCTAATTTTCACGATTTACCCTCTCACACCATCTAAATTGTTTTTATCGTGTCTGTGTTACACTCACATTTAGAAGCTTATTTTAAAGAATAATCATTGTGCACACAGGAGGAGCAGTTAACCCTCTGCAGATCCTGCAACTCTGATGGAGCTAGGAATTGGCCCTGTGAAGCATCTTGCCAGGATGGGGAGGCCACTCCTGACCTCGCCAAGGCAGGCTTCGTCCTGGAGGCCCCCAGCAATGTGAGGTGTCTGTGTCCAAGCCTCTGACTAGGTCTGGTGCTGTGGCGATGCTGAAGGGCTCTTTCCTGTGCAGGAATGAAGGAGACACTGACTTCAGGCTCATCCAGCTCCAAGACTCAGCAGTAATTCATTGTATGGCTGCTCACCACAAGTGCCTGTAGTGGGGCTCAATTTCTGACCTACCCACCCACCTCGCAGGGGCATGGTATGCGGGAATGCTGATGGAATAGGAAATAGAAGTCCTGTGGGCACTTTGACAGAGAGGGAAAACAACACAGAGAAAGGGAGACACACGCCCTCATTCTCACAATTTGTAAGGACAGCAGCCAGGCAGGCTGGTCCTCAAACCTGGACTCTGAAACCATACCACTCACTGTCTTTGCCTCTTGAGAATTCCCACAAAATCTCAGTGCCTGTACATCAGGGACCTTTTTAGAACATCCCAAAGTCCGTTCCAGCCACAGAGCTCCCGTGGGATCAGTGGGAACTTTCTTGTGACTGAATCACAGCCCACTGTCCCTCTCCACTCAATCCAAGCTCTTGTCATGCCCCTCACCTTTCTCAGATGTGGATCTTAAGATTGCTTCCCACTGAACTTTGAAACTAAGACAATGGACAAGCCATTTTTTAAAAATTGAAATGAATTAATCAGTAAATAATATTAGTGCATTAGCAAATATTAAGACAAAAACAAAACAGAGTATATAGCATCATCCCAACATACATAATAATTCAAAGCATATTCAATCATGTATTATTAAATACATGGGCAATTGATAAGCCCTTAGAATAGTTTGCTCTTTTCCTCTTGGTCTTTTTTTCCTATGCATATACTTTTCATACTGTTATAATCAGATGATATTATCTGTATAATTTTCATTCTGCTGGCTTTTGTTTAGTATATTATGGGTATTAGCAATGTTATTTGAGTCTTTTGAAATATTTTAATAGTTGCATCATAACCCACTGAGTTATTGTTAGTGGTCTTTCCCCAGGAGTACACATTGTCTGAGATGTTAAAGTATAAATTATGTTGTGATAAATGTTCCAGGAGTATAGCTCTTTGAGTATTCAGGATACTTTTCTTGGATTAGACTTACAAAAGTAGAATGAGTAAATGTACACCTGGTGCTTTTAGAACTATTTTTACAACACACAGACCCCCCTTGACATCAAATCAGGAGACCTGAGTTGGTCCAGTTACCTGCTTTTCGGCTTGGTGGTTCTGGACAACTTGAACGACCTCTCTGGGCCCCAGTGCTCCTAACTGTTTCAAGCCTGCATGGTGCCGGGACTCGGCAACTGAGAATGACCCTCGAGAGATAGCAGAGCCTGTGCCCCAGAGTCTCACCTGCTGGCATGTGCAAGGGAGGATTTGCCACTCAGAGATGGCGGTAATGAATTCCGTTCTGTCCTTTCAAGTCATCGCAAGGTTTATGGTTGGATTAATAGTGTTATGAATTGAGTTAAACAAGGCTTTCCTTCCCCCAGGACTTCAAATAGCGGAAATCAGATGAACCTATAATCCTCTTCCACATGCAGCAACTTTATTAAAATCTGTTTTAGGATAAAGAGAGGAGCCAAGTTGAGGGAGCAGAGGTCTGAGGCAAAGGAGTTTCAGGTGCAGAGCAGAACACTTGAGGCAGGTGAGAGCTCTAGGTGTTCATAGTTGTTGAGTATAAACTTCCTTAAAATTAGGGTGTTTGGATAAAGCTTTGTCATCCTCCCAGGTACAGCTCCCGTTTTCCATCAAGGAGTCAAGATTGGACAGTAAGTGAACAAAGGTCTTTATCTATAATATTCTTGCACTTTTAAGCTATCAATTTGATGTGTAATGCTGAACTGTTTTTATCTTTTACCAGAGGACAACTATATACATATATGCATGTTTACATACAAACATATATAATCAAATATATACATGCAGTCAACCATATATAGTCAAATATATACATATAATTAAAGATATGTGTTTTATATATATATATAGTAAACTATATATCCACACTCAAAATATATATGCATATATATATACACACACACACACACACACACACACACGCACACACACACAGTCAAGTGTACTTCAAGCTTTACTCACATGTTTGTGGAGATGCAAATGTAAACAACCTACTGTGCTGCCAGTTATATAAAAGTTTAGCATATACTGCTGCTCGTGGTGGCACACGCCTGTAATCCGAGCACTTCAGAGGCTGAGGCAGGAGCATCAGTCTGAGTTTGAGGCCAGCCTGGGCTACATAGTGAATTCAAAGCAAGCCTGAACTACACAGCGAGACCCTGTCTCAAAAATAAAAAAAGAAAAGCATAGCAATAAAATTACAAGCAGTACATAATACATGATGATCACAATAAATGTCTAAGTTACCATTTATATGTTTACCATACTCTACTTTTATCATTCTTTAGTGTGTACTCCTCCTACTTATTAAAAATCCTGCTATAAAACAGCGGGCTGTGTCACACGAGCAGCAGCCCCTTAGAGCTGGTGTTTACTGTGTCTTTGGGTCACACAGAGGTTATGTCATGTGGTTGACCTGTCCCATCTAGGTTTGTCCAAGTATACTCCATGATATTCACACAACAGTGCAATTGTCCGATGACACATTTTTTCGAATGAAGCCCATGGTTAATGTTTGACTATGTGTAGTCAAACATTATATATAATATAATATATTATATTATATATAATGTTTAATTATATATATATATATATATCTACACACAAGTGTTAATATATATAGAGAGAGAGAAAGAGGTTTCTCCACAGGGAGCATGATTACATCAGTATCTTGACATAAGTGAAGTCCTACTCTATATGTTATTCATGTCCTTGCCACCATCCATGTGATAGATGAGGATCTAGATCAGTCCTTGCGACTGCTTGGTAATAGTCTAACTTTTGAATATACCATGTTTGATTTAGCTGCTCCCCTGTTCACAGGCACTGAGTTTGCCTGAGGTCCTTTGTTAATAACCTCCATGGTGCAAAGACTGTCCCAGAGAGCATCCTAGAGAGAACAACATGGACAGAGACCCCTGGGTCACCTGCTCTCCATGTGCACAGGCACAGTGCATCTCTGGGTTAAACAGAGTCACTGGGTTCTAAGGACTGGCCTTTCCCCTACCCTCTGGGGAGTCGGGAGCAAAGCAAATAGCCAGTAGTTGTAAATTCATAGTCCATTTTCTGTCCAGACAGCCAGCCTCCTGCGTGCAAGCAAAAAGAGTACATAATGCCATTTTGCACACAGGATCCAGAGAGAGATGATTTACCCAAATCCACGGAGCCGGTAAGGATGAAGTGAGTCAGTAAGTGGCATGGCTGGTGAAGGTCAGGAGCATCAAGAGAAGCACCAACTTGCTAACAAGGCAAACACAAGGGGAAACAGAGCTTCTCTTCCCCAGAAGGTGCTGGCCTCAGCAGCTCCTGTGTTGTCTAAACACTCCCAGAACCTGACAGGAGGGGCTCCAACAAGCCCTGCTAATTGCTATCATCTAAATGAAGTGATTCATATGCCTTTGCCCACGCATAATTAGCTAATAAATTACAAATGAGTAATCATTCCTCAAGAGACAGCAGGAAGGAGAGAAGCCATCATACATAGACCCTAATTTTCCTTTGGGACTATCACTAAATCATGACTCCCTTTGGAATCTCAAGCAGTTTTTCCCCTTTATTATTACAAGGATATTCTTGGCTTTGACAAATCAGAACTTCCAAAATCAACAAACTAAGCACTTGCTTCCCTATCTCCTTTATCTGGGAAGAACTCTATCTTCATGACATACATCTGGTTGTGATGTGACCTTCAACTGCCCTCCTCAAAGGGGAAATACAAGAAAATACAATAGCCTTAGTGCATCATACGCCCTCGAAAGCAGCCCTTCTCCAGGCCTCAGAGAGTCTGTAAGAAGTTCTTGGTAAAGGAAAATAGTAGCTTCAACCTCTGCCTCTGGGGCTTGTTTATCTGGGCCTAAGGCACGTCCTATTGAAGAATCCCCCATTCTGAGAAGAAAGGGCAAGGCTAGGGCATCTGAGTATTTGGTAAGTGTCCCAGAGGATGCCAGGATTAGAGTCACTTGACTAAGAAAATGAACAATTTATTTTTGTTAGGCTAAAATATCATTTCTCTGCATCAGTAGGGAGCAGAGGTCTATATATATGACTTCACATCTCTGAGCACTCTGGATTATTCTACACACACAGAGAGAGAACCCTGGGGTGTCTTCTCCAGTCTCTTGGAGGTGTTATCACTCCATTGCAGACATCTTCTGGCACAGCTTTCCCCAGTCACCCAACATCTGCCCACTTACTAAGAGTATTCCAATGTGTGGGTGCTTGGAGGAGGAGGAAGAAGATGTCTCACTTTTTCTCTCTCCAGGGAACTGGGATGCACTTTACTGGGGTGCAAAAATTGGGGATATTTTAGTGCAAGGGCTGGAAACACAAATCAAGTAGTGAAGCTTTTGGCAAGATGAAAATATTCTGAAGATTGGCTCGCAACAGTATGACCATACTTAACACTACCAAACGGTATGCTTAAAAATAATTATTTTTAATCTGGATTTATCATTATAAGAGAAATCATCTCATATTCAAACTTTAAAATTCTTCTCAAAGGGAAATAGGATCCAGAGATGGTGGGAGGAGCAGGGAAGGGAAGGGATAAGGGATCTAAAAAAGAACTTGGGGTGTGTTATGTACATTACCAGCTCCGGACAAGAAATATAAACATTATGTACTGCAAATATGCCCCAAAAAATGGAAAGGGATCAAGCTGTGGGTAGAGCGGGGAGGGACAGAAGGGAAAGGGGATGAAAAAAGGAATTAAGATGTGTTATGTACGTGTACTGACTCCCTACCTGGGATGTAAACATTATGTACTATGCACATATACTAATAAAGTACAATAAAATTTTAAAATATTTATTAAGGGGTGAGGATGGGAGGAGGTTGGAAGCCTTGTACACTGTTGATAAGAAAGAGAATGGGAGAGCAGCCATGGAAAACAATGAGAAAACCTCTCAAAAAAAATTAAAAATAGAACCACCATATGGTCCAGCAGTCCCACTTTTTGGTATGTATCCAAAAAAATTGAAAGCAGAATCTCAAAGAGATATTTGTACACCCATGTTCATGACAGCAGTATTCACCATGGCCCAGAAGTAGAAGCAATCTAAATGCCCATCTACGGATGAATAGATAAAAAAAATGTGGCATATACATTGGATGGACTATCACTAAGCCTTTAAAAAGATAGAAATCCTGTTACATGCTACATTGAGGATGAAATTCAAGGACACTATGCTAAACAAAATTATCCAGTCCCAAAAGAGAGCAAATATTGTATGATTCCACTTAGATATGAGTTCTCCAATGTACTGGAGCTCACAGATGCAGAAAGTAGAAGGTAGTTTCCAGACAATGAAGACAGGATAAGTAGGGAGTCAATTTCCAATAGGTATAGAGTTTCAGGCACCAGAGACGTCCAGCAGTGTTCACCTGGTTGACAGTATTGTACTGTACATCTGGAAATGTTGACACAATGAATTTCATGTCATTTTTGCCACAATAGAAAAATAAATTATGGAACGTATTCACATTTCAATAAATTCTGCAACATCAAAAGTATGATTAAAATAGCAAAAATTTTGTTAGGTATATTGTGCCATGATTTAAAATTTTTGTAAATGGTTTAAGGAAAAAGGAAAATTTTAAAACTTATGTAATTTAGAAGAATGCTTTGGGGTGATAGGCTTGGAGAACTGATGGAGAAATGATTTGTTTGTTAGAAGAGAGCAAAAAGCTAAGGCCATAGATTTGACATTCTCAGTAAGGAAGTCCTGAAAGGGACGAAGGAAATCCAGAAACCAGAAGTTATCCCTCGCCAGAGGGTCACGTGAGATACCTGACTCCCCCTTCCACCTTTGGACATGGGCACATTTCCTTGATACTTTGTACCTCAGTTTCTCCACCTGGCCTTTTGGAGGCAGGAGCAGTTAGTAGATCGTATGACTCTTCATCAGCAGCCTTTGTATCGGTCAGCTTTTTGTTGCTGTGACCAAAGTAACTGACACCTGCAAATTAAAGGAGGAGCAGTTGATTTTGCCTCATGGTTTTAGGGATTCAGCTCAGTCTGCTGGCTCTGAGGCAGGAGCATCATGGTGGAGCAAAGCTGTTCAACTCATGGCATCACAAAAGCACAGCAGGGGAACAGCACCAGAGAGGAAGGTGCCAGAGATCCATACGGACCCCAAGGCCATGCCCCCATAACCCACTCAGACACACACAGAAGTGCGCTTTACTAATCCCGAGCAACTCTCAAGCCAAGCAAGTTGACAATGCAGCTTAATGGTCACAACCTTGTAGAGAATTTTCCTTTCTCTTTTTTCTTTTTTACTTCTGTTGTTTTGATAAAGTCTTGTAAAAATCCCCACATACCTTCCATATGGTGCCCTTCCTGGAGGCCAGCCAACTCCCCGGCTCCCCAAGGCTGGTGTAATGCATATGCATGGACCAAGAAGGCTGTCCAGCCACCTGCAGTGTGATCACAGCCTGTCGCCAAATGTGCCCGTGTCAGCCAACCCAATACCACCCTCCCTTCCTGTCTGTCCCCAGATCTCCACTGCGCTGTCAGGCCTCTGAATTAGCGGCACTCAAAGTAATTCCACAGGCCCACAGAAGCATAGATCACAGTGGGTGTGGGCAGGTAGAGAAGAGAGCAGGTAGGAGGAGCCATCCTGCCTGCTGCACATTCACAAAAGACCTCACACTTGGACCTGATACTTTCACCCAGCGAGGTTATGCACGGCCTCAGCAGTGCAAAAGAGAACTAAAAGTAGACCCTTACCTTCCAACTTTAAACATGGGTCCCCTTGTCAGACTCTGCTGCCTGCCATGTGCTGTGAATTAAGCTTTTAAAAAAATAAATCCTATAATTATCTTGTGAATAGCAAATTACATTGTAGGACATTGCCACCTATGGTAGAACAATAAAAACAGAAATAAGTCAGGAGATTATGAGTGGTTAGTATTCAAATAATAATTGCTATAACATTGTCTGTTTTATCAAAACTCCTGAATTACCGTTCTTTTGTCATACTCTGACATTTTGCATTTGTTGGAATTATTTAGTGCAGCATAACTTATTGTGCTATATTTGCTTTAGTGTTAAAGTATTAACTTGGTCAAAGAAAATACTGAAATATAGAACAATTTATCTTGCCTTGTTTTAGCATTTCTCCTTCCTTTTTTTAAAGTAAAGGAAGAATCTAGAGGCATAAATGTTATTCAGGTCTCTGAATCCTCTGAATCCTCTGAAGTCCTGAGAGTCTTGTGAACATGACTGCAAGAGATGCCCTCCAGAACCAAGGTTGAGTCACACATGATCCCTGCCCTCAACTACTCACAGGGTGGGAGGGAGGCAAAATGTGGATGTGAGCAGCCAGTGCTGGAGATAAAAGGAGCTGTGTAGATGGAGAAGTGACCGATGGAGATGGCCTTTCCATGGAGCCCTGGAGGACAAAACTAAATGTTCAGAAAACTAAATGGCATTTGGGATCTGGAAGGACCCAGGGAGCCTATGTATCCTAAGCCCCTCTTTTAGTATAAACCAAGGCACAGAAAGAGGATCTCTCCGTGCAGCACACTGGCACCACATTAACACTAGACCCAAAGAGATGGGAGGTGAAGGGCAAGAACTCACTGCAGAGAAGAAGGATGAAGGCTCCAGATAGAACTGGCCTGAGCAAATGTAGGAGAGCTGGAAGGCTCAAATGTGTGCATCAGCTCCTTTAATGAGCATGCCTTTGATCCCTGCCTTACCCCAGCTGAGTTCTCTTCTTCATGGGGCACTGGCCCAACTCCAGGGTTGGACACATGACCCAGTTTTGGCAAATCAGCATACTGCGATTGGCTCAGGAATAAGCATGTGACCTAGGTGAGTCCATTGAAATTCAATCTCCAGAATGTCATCAGAACAACCAAGAAGATATGAGTTAGAGGCTGCCATTGGCACTGGTTGCAGTCATCTTGCTTGAGTGAACCTAGGGGAAAGGAAAGCTGAGAGGTAGATGAGACCAAGTTCTGCACTCAGTGTTTGAATCCCACATTCTGTGGTGTCAAACCCACAACTGGACTTCTTGGTCTCATGGGCCAATGAATTTGCCTTTTGGTTTTAAGCAGGTTTTCTTGGGTTTCCATCATTTGTTTCCAAAGAAGTCTGACTGCCCAAATCCATTTAAGGATTGTGCAATTCCTGGGAAGAGAAGGAGACCACTACAACTTCCTTATGGGCCATTATATCCGTTAAGTCAACTGATCTCTAGGAAACCACAAGGAACAGATGCACAGGACATTGACACTTCCATGAACCAGGATGATTTGCTCATCAGCCTGGAGTTCACTAAGGGCAAAGAATACCCAGGTGATCTGAATTTGGAGCCAAGTTGGGGATGCTGGGTAGTTTTAGAATTCCCCTTCAAGAGCTGTCTTTCCTAGTTCCTCTCTCCTCTGCTCAATCCTTGGTATCTTTGTGGCTAAAACCCCAGAGGACCAGAAATTTTACTCAGATTTAATAAATGCAAGTGGAAGTATAAAGCATGACAGACTGCTGAAGGCCAACATTCAAGATAAACTTCTAAGCAGCCTGCAGATGCATGGATTCAATGCCATGAGACCTCAGCTCTGCAAAAGACTGAGTCAGTCTAAAGTAGCTAGCAGGCAGAGAACAGCTGAGCAGATTACAAGGTTCCGAAGCCCCAGGAATTTGGTGAGGCACTTAGGGCTTTCCTGGGGATCATGTATATTCAAGCTGAATAAGGGCTGCCAGTTTCCTGGAGGTGAGAGGTGACCCTCCCATGACCATGTCCATGAGGCTAGAGGGACTCCAGTGCTTAGCTGGAGTATGTGCACCTGAGAATGCAAGAAAATTAATGAGCAGGCCAGGGAGCCACAGAGATACCCCCCGTGAGTGCTCACCAAGAGGGGTGCTGGAAATAGGGGAAAGGATGAGTTGGAGGAGACTTTGAAGGCTATGGATTTAAGGACAAGGAAACATACAAGGAAGAACAGATTTTTCTATAAGACCTTCCAACCTCAGCAGAATCTTCCTTGGAGACTGGTATTTACCGACTACCATGGCCACCTCTCTCAGCCAGAAATGTAGGAAGAGGGAGTGCTCAGACAGAGGACGAAGCCAAAGCTTTTGGTTCTGATCTTGAGAGTTGGAAACTGGGCATCCTGTACCTCGCCCTACCACCCAGGACACTCCTTCCCTACCCAGAGCAGTTTCCCACCCCCAAGAGCCAATTCTGTATCTAGGGCATCTGTCCAACACTCAAGGAAGTCCACCCAGGGCAACCCCTACTATCCAGGGCAGTCCTCCACCATTTAAGGGGGTCTCCCACAGAGTAGGGTAGTCTTTACCATCCACAGCAGGCCCCTCTATCTAAGAAGCCCTCTGTAAACTAAGGTAGTTCACTGCTGAATTGATCCTCCATGGTTTGGAGAAACACTTCACAGCAGGCTTGTTACCATGAGTCTTTCTAGATCAACTTTGTAGCTCCAATCCCAAGAAGAGTCCCTGCCTAGTGGGAATTTTGTATGAATCACTGGCATCACTCAGCACCAATGATAAAAGAAATATCACCTTTCTTTCTTGCCAAGGGGTCACCCAAAAACATTCTGCAAGCAGGTTTGTAGAGTTAGTTGATGATGACCTGGTATTATATTCCAGTTCTACCCTGCCACAGCCACTTGCAAGCTGTACAACTTTGGTTAAACACCTTAATACAGTGCCCTCAGATGTCAACTGGGGACCCTTAGGACAACTGTGGCATCACCATGAGTATCGTCCATCGATGAGCATGTTGCAGATGTTCAGCAAACACTGGGTGCGTTAGCACCCTTCACTCCAGGATAACCCTCCAAGTCAGATCCTGATATTTCTCCCTACCCTACAGATGAGTACTCAGAGGTACAGAGAGACGAAAGCATTCCTCCCAGCTGGCAAGTGGCAGAGCTGCGATCTGAGGTTAAGTCGGTCTGGCTACTCCATAGCTGCCCTCCCCATCTCACACTGCCCCTGGCATGTGAAAGGGCCTCAGGGAAGTTTGCTAAACCGTCTGGAGGGTAAACACAAGGTGCCAGGAGGCCCAAGCAATCAAATGGCTGGTGGTGCTGTTAAACCCTGGAGAGCAGAGCTTGCCCGGGAAGTTGGAAGGCCACACAGCAGGCCAGGGTGGGGCAGGGTCCGCAAATGCCCCTGTCCCCCGGAAGAACCGCCACACTGAGGCTGGTGTCCGACATAGCCTGCAATCTCTCCAGGGTCCTCAGTTCCCCGAGACCCTGTCCTTCTGTCCAGTACCCGAGCTCTACCTCCATCCTCCACTGCTGGTACCTTCCTGGAAGGAGGCAAGCACCCCTTTTCCAGAATTGACATACTTGTCCCTGTTGGTGTTTAACAAATAAATCCAACTTGCTGAGCGGCATCCCTGAGCCACCTTACAGATAACAAATCAAATGCTCGGATCCTGTACACGCCCACCCCAGCGTCCTCCACCCCTCTTCCTTCCTCTGTAAGCCTCGGGGTAGAAATTGAGACTTCATCCCTGGCAGACCAAAATAAGCCCTGCAAATGAGCCGCACTGCCCCTCTCTCCTCGCTTTTCGAGGGTCGGAGCAACAGAGCGAGGAAGAAGGACGAGGCTGGGCCAGACAGGCAACGCGGCGCAGATGGGCGCCTACAGGGCTTGCTCATATTTAAAACTTCCTTTCATATATTTTTAATAAAACAACTGATACAAATTCAAAACCAACTTCATAAATCAAACATTATTCAATGTTGGCGGCTTCAAGGTTTCCCTGGCTCTTGGCTGGGAGCGTGCAGTTCTCCCGGACGGGGGCTTCGCGCTGGAGCGCTTGAGGTTTTGTGAAAGGTTTATTGGATTTCATAGTCCCTTAAGGGGAAACCCTTTAAATGTCTTCGCAATTATAAGTCTAATAACACTTTCAGCCCTTGGACATAGCCTTGACTTGACAGAGATAAGGAACTGGAAGTTGCTCAGTCAATACCGAGCTATTAATCTCTGTCACCTCGCTGTCACTGCGGCTCAGGAAAACAATGTCGTTTCTTGACCTAGGTGAAGTCATGGAGTGATTTTATTCAGAATGTCAGCATTCATCAAACCAGATTTTGTCACCCCTCACTCCCCTCAAGAACTCCCAGTTCTTCATCCAGCTGGATCTGACACCCTTCCAGGGGAAAGAGTTTCTTTCCGTCTTGGCCTATTGTTATTATTTAGCACCTACTCAAGTGTAAAAAGCCTCTAAGAATAAACTTTTTCCTCCTGTAAAGAAACCTGGCAGCTAACTTACTTTCTGCCGCTCTTTAGCGACCCAAGCCAAGGACGGCTGGAAATTACCAAATGCCCGGGTTTGTTTACTTATTCAAATGAAGGTTAATTTTTGTCCTGTCTTGGCTCAAATTGGATTAGGGTGGGGCTCTTCCTCCTCCCCCAGTGGTATATTTATATCCGCATCCTCCTCCTTGACCTTGAAAGAAACTCAAGAAATTGCTTAAAAAGAAAGCCAACAAAAGTCCTAATGAGAAACTAAGAGAAAGAGTCAGGCGCTCCTGGCAGGGCTTCCGGCCAGCCTCCTTCTGCAGTCAGGATGACTCAAAATGCCTGTTCTGCCTCTGCCGCAGAGCAGGATGAAGCAACGCTGGTGGGCACCTGCCCTAAAGCACATGGTGCCACCAAAGTGAGAGAACTGCCAGTCAGGCTTCCAAAGACCTGGAGCTGCCCCTGGGCGGCACCGCAGAAATGAGGCTGGCAGACTTGACACTCCAGGGTCTGTGGCCATCCGTGGAACCCTCAGGGGCTCTAGTGGGATGGAGAGGACGAGGCAGGCTCCCATTCCTATGCCTCCCCTGCTCCTCCTGTTCCATCCAGAGCACCTCGGAATCAGAGTTTATTAGGATTATGTTGGAGCTCTTAGAAATCTCAGGTTGGTACAAAGAACAACCATGGAAACATGTTTCTGCTTTTTTCCAGAAACTGGAACTGTGTACTTTCTCCTGGTATTGGAAAGTAGTTCCTAAGTAAGGACCCAGAACAGATAATGATGCAATTTACAGAACCAAACCAAATAACAGCAGCATCAAAAATCTCTGTTTCTCTAAGAAAACTATGAGAGTTTTCATTTTATACTGTGGGGCCAGGAAGCTCAAGCCCAAATTACCTGTTAAAAGTGGTACTCTGCACAAATCTCTCACCTCCTCCTCCAGGTGTCCTCCATGACTCAGCCCACACATGACCAGAGCACAGATTATAAGAACAGAAACTCAAAGCCAGACCACCCCAGCACAATCGACTCATCCCAGTTTGCCCGGGACTTTCCTGGTTTTGGCATTGAAAATCTCATGTCCCAGGAAACTCTTCAGTTCCAGGCAAACCAGGATGTTGGTCACCCTACAGGTTCACCCACCAGCCTGCCACTTGCAGCTGACCCTTGACTTATGAACACAATTCATTCCCAAGGGCTGGTTGTAACTCAAGTTGGTCAATTGCCTTCTAAGTCTCTCTCTCCTGTGTAATTTTAGGTCACATTTTCTTCTGGGCAGATTTCAGTGTCCTTAGAGAGACGTTGGTCCAGAATTTCTCAATTAACCACACACAGAAAAGGATGCTGTAAGTCCCTTCCAGAACTCTTTAAGGGTTAAATCTGTATCTCAGACAGGTAGATGTACAAGTGGCTAGCATTCAGGTCATAACTACATTTTGACCATAAGTTAAAGCTAAAATTCTGGTCATAAGCCAAGTTGTTCGTATGCCAGGCCAGTCATAACTTGGGGGCCCACTGTATTAGCTATCTCCTTGGACACCTTACCTAAGTATTTGTGCCTCAACCTCCTCAAACTTTAAACTGGGGTTAAGAACAGAACTACCTTCTGGTGTTGATGTAAGTCTTAAGCGTGTTCATTTTGGGAAAGCACAAAGAACAGTAGTAATTGGTACATAGAATAAATTATGCATGTTTATTTAATAAATGCTACCTTCATTTGCTTTCTGTTCAAGTTGGGGATTTTTCTTGTTTACAAAAAGAAATCCACAAAACAAAAGTAAAGCCTCCCCTGAGACACACGGAGAAGAGGAGCTAGTCCAGAGATAGGAGACTCTCTGAGCGCCCCCTAGATAAAGTAGATACATTGTTACTGAGAAGATCCAGGACTGTGAATGACCCAGGGAAAGCCCTCAGCCAGGACAGAGGGACCGAACCCACCCACCCAGCTCAGAGGCCAGCAGGCCAGACGTCTCCTTGACACTTACAGTTTTCAGGGATAGGAGCTGGCCTGCACTAGGGATTTCAGCCAGATCCTCGCATCTAGAAAGTGTCATGGAAAGGAACTAAGTGTCATTGTCCATTCCTGCTGAGGACCAGACTGTAGCTGCTGGGTGGGTGGAGGGCAGAGCCCTGGGGTTTTCTCTGGGCATGAGTCTGGGTCTCCACAGGCCTCTGCTCCTCACCTGAGACAGAACTAGAGCTTACCTCCCTGGAGCTGAACCAGGGAATCCTCAATTTCATACACACCTGGCCATGCCAAGATGCCCAGGCAGTGTGGAGTGAGAATTTAACTAAAGACAGCATCCCTCACAGCACATTTGCTCTATAAGGCAGCTGCTGGGTTCCCAGTCCAGAATGAGCCAACTCCTTGCCTCTAGGAACCTATTCTCTACCTTTCATCCAGCTTGCTTCTGCCTTTAATTGCTTTATCTTTCTCTCCTTCCAAGTGAGGGGTAAAACTTTTGCAGCCACCCAGCCCCAGACCAGGGTTGTCCCCTTAGAGAACCTCAAGCAACTCCTCCTGGGTAAGTACAGGCTTATGATCCGCAGAAGACAGTCAACAGCTGCACTGTCCAACTTGGTCATTCCCTAGGCACAGTGTGGCAACTGACATGAATTGATATTAAATTGAAACTACAGTTCCTCCGAGATAGGAGCCACGTTTGCTCAATACCTGCATGTGATCAGTGGCTACCACATTGCCTAACACAGGCATAGATGCTTTGCATCTTCACAGAAAGCTTTTCTGGACTGTGCTAATCTAGACTGTTTGGAGATAGAAGGGTTATTAAACCAGGTTCCAGCTTCTTTGAAGCTGTAACCTGCAAGATCTTGGGAATTTAAGACTGAGACCATCCACAAGTGGCCTGACAGGCTCTTAGGAGGTTATGTTGATCCAGAACGGCTTCTGTATCCTAGAAGTTACCTGAAGTCACAGGTAAAGAGTGATTTGGGGAGAGAGGCTTTTGCAAAGATGTTAACTTCCTCAGTCCATAAAATCTAGCCATTCTCCTCCCCGTGTGACATGGCATGGTGGGAAGATGGTAGGGGAAGCATGGAATGCAGGAACACCATCTGGAAAGCGACAGAAGTATCTCCCACTCTTAACTCCCTGCCTGGCAGTGACCTTTGCCTTTTGTCCTGGGAGCTCTTGCTACAGTATGGCCTTCAGCATCCCCCAAACACTGAAGATAGAGAATGCACTAGCCCTCTGGCTCTTTCAGTCTCTCCCAGACGTAGCATTATTCAGTCAGCAAGCAGATACAAAAAGGAAGTCTAGATTTCAGTGTGGAGAGAGAACCAGGCAACCATATCAGGGAAATAAACTAGAAAACTAAAGACTCCTTAATCTTGGTGTGGCCAAGGCTCTAGATTCTAACTTCAAAGTGGGGCTTCCCTATAACCCCTCTAAATATACTGAAGTCATCTGATCCGAGGAATGCCCCCGACTCAACTCCTGCAGAATTCACCTGGGAGAGCACCCAGGCAGATGAGACCCCACTCTGCCCCATCACCCAAGGACACAGAAGCCACAAGACCTAGGGTGAAGAAGTTAGGCAGAGGACTGTGAGAAACCTGTGTAGTCTTGAAAATCAATGCAGACTTTATTTATGAAGTAATGACAATAGCCAGCCTTTACATAGGGATCTGGCTTTCACAAGAAACTTCCACATATAGTGTTCCATTTCTTTCAGGAGCTCTGGGAGGAAATTGCTATCCCTGCTTCATAGTTATAAAATATGAGGATCCGTTTGAGTAAAATACCTGTCCTAACCCACCTAGGTAGAAACTCAGCCAGCCTCCTTTAGCCTCCAAATCACAGCTAAATTAACAAAGGGAAGTTGGCTGTGAGAGGAAAGACACTGACAATATTTTTAAACACTACTATTAACTGGCAACAGTTCTTGAATATTTATTATATGCCTGCTATGAAGCTAAACATTCACACACACTATCCTGTTTAATCCTCGCCATGATCCTAAGAGACAGGCACTATAAGCTATCTGATTTTACAGCTGGAAAAACTAAGACTTAAAGAAGTTCAACAACTTGCCCAAAGTCACACAGCTAGTAAGCAGGAAAGATGGAGATTTGGTCCAATTTGTAGTTAGAATGTAGGTTTATAGGCCACATTGTGGGGTCATAATCTTTTCAAGTTTGAATGAGAGAAGTGAAAATTCAATAAAAAATGTCAAAGAACAAATTAGCTTCTGTAATAACTTCTAAAAGAGCCAACCGAGCAGCTCTCTGAATGCTCAGATTATTAAAGATGTGGTCAAGTGTTTTCCTTTGGCAGGAGGAAATTGCCTTGTCTTGAGAAACATTGTCTGTACCTCCTGCTCACTGGAGTGTTACCACAGGTAGAGGCCTGGTGGCAGAGACCCCAACACAGACACAAGGTAAGAGAAGATGAGGCATTGTTGACCAGGTGACATGTCAGCGCCTAGGGTCCCCATCCCCAAAAGGCAACCCACACAGAGTTGGGCCAGGCAGCATCCTATTCTGCCAGCTGCAGCTCCAGGTAGGGGCACTGGACTGGTTCCTGTGGCCCACAGCCCATAAATCAAGCCCCTAAGCCTGCTGCACAATTGCAATGCATCTCTTCCTAGCAGCTCTGAGAAAAAAAATGGCTCCATCTGCTCACTGGTAGGTAATAAATAAAACAGAATTGGAGCAAAATGGATGGAAAGCAATTTTTGGAAGATGAATTTCCAAAAGAGGTAGCTACCATTTGCACACTTCTTATGGTGCTGAGAATAGCTGTCTGAGACCCAGCCAGGGTTCAAGCCTACAGGAGGCACTAATGGGCAAAATAAGAGAGAAGGATAGCACCTGGATAGAGGGCTGGCTGGGAATGAGCCATTCCTGAGTCCCCCTCTTCCTCTTCCTTATTTTTCTCCATCTTCTCCTTCACTATCACCATAATTGCCATCACCATCATCACCATTGTCATTATGTCATGTGAATCGGCTGATTGACTTATTAAAGTCTTCCTCAGAGTGCCAATACTGCGCTGAAATCTGAAAATCTTTTCCTCCTTTCAAGTCTTACTGAGGTTGTCCTAAGATTGCAAAACCCCTCCCCGCTGGCATTCCCTATAGCCCTTGCTTTGTTTTTATTTTTCTTTCTAGCTTTTTTAAAAGTATATTTTTATTTCTAATTTATATGTAACAATTGCACACATTTATGAGGTGAAGTGTGAAATTTCAATACATGTAGAGTATATAATGTTCAGATTGGGATAATTGGAAAATCCATCACCTTAAACATTTATCATTTCTCTACTTTGGTAACATACAAAATTCCATAGCTGTGATCACCTCGCAATATAATCAATAATTTATTCTCATTGCATGTCTCCTCCATCTGGAACAGATGCTGCTATTCTACTAACTCTATTCCCAGTGCTGAGAACAGTCAGCCCTCAATGAGTATTTGTTGAATGAGTGTATGAATAAAGGAATAAGAGATTCCCTAGAATTCCCACAACCCTAGGAAACATATCTAGCTGGTGTCCCTTTCCACGCTCATCTCCTCCTTCTGAACTCACTACATTTCACACACAACCCACTGAGTTGCAATCCTCCTGCTGTAGCTTCCAGACTCTGGTCTTGGGACGTGCTGCTCCTCGTATCTGACATGCCCCAGACACCCCCAGCTCTTCCTCAGGTCTCATTCCCGAACATCCACTGCAGCTGCCCCTGCTGTTCTTCGAGCTGCTTTGCAAAGAACCTGTCAGACTGTGATGACCTACACTCATCTGTGAACTTGGGGAGTCGTCATCTGCCTGAGATTCCCAGGGTAGAAGATTTGTCCCAGTCATTATTGCAACTCCAGTACCTAGTATGAGGCCTGGCTCTGAGTAGGTAGGTGCTCAAGAAAAATTCTCAGTCCATTTTATAGATGAGGAAATTGAGGCAAAGAGCAGGATCTAAATCCAAAGCCCATGGAATGAGGCACCATCCTAAGCTGTTCAATGAGTTTCGTTGGTTCTTCGTAAGCCATGTCCATACCCAGGGCCATCATCTGCCCTGTTTTCCTGGTGACCAACCTCAGCACTCCTTTTAAGTCATTGCTTCTTTTTTTTAAATTAATTTTATTGGTACATTTTAGGTATACAATATAATGACATTCATCATTGGATTTGTACCTTTCTGAGTAGGTAGGTGCTCAAGAAAAATTCTCAGTCCATTTTATAGATGAGGAAATTGAGGCAAAGAGCAGGATCTAAATCCAAAGCCCATGGAATGAGGCACCATCCTAAGCTGTTCAATGAGTTTCGTTGGTTCTTCGTAAGCCATGTCCATACCCAGGGCCATCATCTGCCCTGTTTTCCTGGTGACCAACCTCAGCACTCCTTTTAAGTCATTGCTTCTTTTTTTTAAATTAATTTTATTGGTACATTTTAGGTATACAATATAATGACATTCATCATTGGAAATTTGTACCTTTACATAATCCATCTTGGTTCTTATTTTTTCCCCATCTCTCTGCCCTCCGTTCAACCCCTCCTGATCTATAAAGACTTGTTTTCCACTTTTTCATTTTCTCATATTAATTCCATTCCCTTCTTGAGTCATTGTTTGTTTGTTTGTTTTGTCATTGCTTCTTTATTCATCTGCATATCAATCATCTCTGGACCATGCACATGGTCAAGGGAGATAAGACTCTAGGACTCACAGAGCTTCATCCTCGTGAACAGATGATGACGAGTAGCGGACTGAGATGGAGGGAAGGAGAGGGAAGGAAGGGGAAGTAGAAAAGGTTAAGATGAGTCCTGTACATGTACCAGCTCCCCATGGCAAACGCCATAATTACATACTACAAACATGCACTAATAAAAATAAAGACTAATTCTGAAGAAATTTCAGAGGAGGATAAACACTTTGAAAATGATAGAAATGAGTAATGTCCAGAGCGTAGTAGTGAGGTTAACGCCACTTAAAGTGTTCCACACCATTCGCCTAGCTTCGCTTTCTCTGCTACCAGTGGCCCCTCCTTAGCTGCTTCACAGGCAGCTTAAAGGGACTCACTCTCTTGGTGGGGGATTTAGCTCAGTGGTTCTGACACCTGCCTTACAAGCACAAGAACCTGAGCTTGATTCCCGGTACCAAAAAAAAATTAAAAATAAAGGGTCTCTCTCTGCTTAGGTTGATCCTTTTCATCAGCCCCCAAAATGAAACCCTGTGTTTACCACAGTAAGGAACAGAATGAGAAATAAGAGCCCTGCTGGCCTGGGTCAAAGCTCACAGCTGGGTCTAGTGTCTGTCTCGTGTCTGTAAATTCCTAGTGTATCTAACACACCCATGACAGATCAAGCCCAGAAACTGTCCACAGCACAGATGGAGAACTCTCACATGATCTGTCCTTTCTGATCCCTGGCAATATGTGGGCAATTTAGAGCTGAGGTTTTACCTGTGCCCTAAATGGGTTTAAAATGCAACTATCTACCTGTGTCTGAAGAGTCCACTGAATGGAGCTACAATTTCAATAAAGCATAAGGAAGTACAGCTTTAGGCTGAGGGAAGTATACCAAAAGGGTCCCTCTGAACATGGAGAGCCAGCTGCCTGCCACTCTCTTCCCCAGACTCACCTCAGCAATCCAGATTATAGAAATAAATATTACCTACCTGTTACACACACACACACACACACACACACACACACACACACTGGACCTGGTTAATTATGACAGAGACTTATCGTAATAAATTAGAATGAACACATTCTATCATTAGCTATTAAAAACTCCTTCCTCCACATACCCCTTAAAATCTTATATACTCAGAGTGGTCTCCTTCCCATATCTTGAGACTCGGGAATGAAAATCAATCCCAAATCAATGTGGATTCACTTCAGTATGACTTTCAAAGGCTCAGGTTCTTTTAGAACTAAGGTGAACTTCCTTGTCAAAAATCTCACCATGGGGCTGGGTCTGTAGCTCAGTGGAAGGAGCACTTGCCCACTATGTTTGAGGCTCTGGGTTCGATCCTCAGCACCATGAAAGGAAAAAAAAATCTCATTCTGTAGTATTATTTATTCATGCAATCATTAAGGAAAATACCAAGCACCTATTTTGTGAGAGGCTTTATGCTAAACACTTAACATAAAGAGTGAGGAGAATGGACCCAAACCCTGCTGCCTTGTTAGAGCTGATGCTGTAACAGGCAAATCAGACAAATAATGAATATAATAAGCAAGCAAGGAAGTTGTACAATAAATGAGAAAGTAGTCAACCTTGTGGGATTGGAGGATTCTGAAGGAAGGGACTTCAATTTCAAATAGATGATGAGGTTGGGCCTCACTCAGAAGGTGAGTGAGAAGGGAGTCAGTAAGAGAGGGTACAATGTGGTTGTCCAGAAGAAGAGGATCCCAGGCAGAAGAACAACCATTGCAAAAGCCCTGGGAGAAAGAAAACTGAGGAGGCCAGTGTGGGTGATGCTGAGAATAGTAGAGAAAGGGGTAAGAGGTGGTAGGGACCAGATTGGAAGGACCTCGTGGCCAGTGGGAGAACTGAGGTTTTACTTGTGAAAATGGGGTGATATAGGAGGGTTTCAAACAAAGGCAACTGAAGATTTGCTTCGCAATGTACCAGTATCACTCTGGCTGATATGTTCAGAACAGGCTATCAGGGGTGTGGCTGGGTCAGGGATTGAAGCAAGGAGGCCTATTATTCAAAGACCATTGGAATAACCAAGTAGAAAGATGTTGGTGGGCAGAAAGGGAGGTAGTAGAGGAGATGTACCAAGTACTCAGATTCTGGATCTACTGTGATTGCCTGAAGAACGGACACGGGATGGGAAACAGAGAAATCAAGTATGACTCTAAGATTTTGGGCCTGTATAATGACAAATATTGAGCTGACATCAAATAAAAGTGGGAAAACAGAAAGGAGCAAGCTTCTACAATGAGGAGTTCAGTTGAGGACAAGATAATATTAATATGTTTGGGCATATCTGCTAGAACGTGCTATTATTCACAAATATTTACCACACTTTCCCACTCATGGATGTCAGGATGAGACTTGATTTAGCCAATGAAATGTAAGCACATGTTTTAAGAAGCAGGCTGTGGTTTGCTGTGTTTTCTGTTTTCCTTTGCACTGTGAACACCCACATTCTAGATCACTGGTCAGGAGCCTGAGTCCTGGTGTGATGATGGCATGGTGCAGAACATGGGAACTATGCAGTATGAGTTAGAAAGAAACCTTGTGGGGATATGCCACTGATATTTGAGGTCATGGTTAACAAAGCTTAACCTAGTCTTTCCTGTCTGATACAGCATATTGGTAGGAATGTCGAGCCTACAACTGAGTATACTTCTCTTCAGTTTAAGAAAGAGGTCCAGGCAAGAGATACACATTGTGGAGTCACTGACATACAGACAGTATTAAAATCTTAGACAGTGAAACTAACAAGGGAAGGTAGAAAAGAAAAGAGGTCCATAGTCTAAGCTCTGGGGCCCTTAACCTCACACGTGATGAAGAGAGAGACAGAAAAAGAATCTGAGAGGAAGTAGACAGTGTGATGGAGGTGTTGGGAGCTAGGGGAAGAAAGTGCATCAAAGAATAAAGGTTTACACTAGGGAAAATAGCAGTCAGTAACTTGCATTTGTGTCTTTACACACTACTGAATAAGGGACTATTTTTGTCAACCTTTCTCTTCCTTCATATGTGCACATAGGAAGTACATAAAGGTGCCTTTACTACATAGATTGTGGCTACTCAGAAGAACTGATTTCAAATACTTAGTGAATTTCAAATGGACCTTAAAGGAGTAGTCTTATCTTGCTGCTAATAAAAGTTGCCTAAAACACTGGAAAGACAACAGAAATTTCTCAGAGCTTTCTCTACCCTAGGGTCCAGGGCACAATCTCTACCTTAGCATCTCTGGAGGTGATGTCTTTTGCAGGAAAAGTGCCCTATTTTCCTCTCTTTCTTTCAAGGAACTAGAAAGCAGTGGTTTGAATCTCTTGGTTTGCTAGCTATACTTCTCTAAACATGATTGTTATAGCTGAAGTCAATTGTAATTTGTGCTTTGAGAGTACTTATTGGAGTAAGGATATGAGTTACCTGAGGAAGATAAGATCACATGCTGGTAAATGGTAGATAGTCCAGTCCAGTTTTATTTCTGGATCTCTCTCCAGATGGTAGCTACCTACCCTGGAGTGGAATAAACCTTGGGGGATGCCCTAAGAGGGACAGGAATCAAGTAGAGACTTATGGGACACCATATTTGTTTCGCTCGTTTCAGATTAGGAACTCCACATCTGAACCTCGCACTCCTCTTGAATGTATTGAGGAGCAATTTAGTATTTCTCTACACCCTTGTGTGGTGTGCCTACCTCCTAAGGCCAAGTACCCAGAGGAAAGTACTATGATGTTATCTCACAATTAGAATTATACTGTAAAAGAGAGAAAATGGTCAAAATGATTTTTATGTTGAGATTTTCTTTACATTTAGAAGTAATTCTTGCTTGTATTCAAGTGTAAATGTAATGAGAGAAACTTCATCCTTATTACATCCAGCACTTCTAAGCCTGAGGCTATTCCTCACCCTTTAGAACCTGAGAACTAAGTCTCTAAGACAACTTTAAACCTTGACCACCAGGTGCTGAGCATGGAGTATCTAGGCCAGCCATAAGGATGGTTACATCCATCCTTAGCTAAGTTGTTCAGGCCCCTCAAAGACAATATTCCTTGCAGGAAGTAAATGGCAAATATGGGACTATCTATGTTCATGAGTCTTTTTCTCAATGATCTAAGACAGATTAAATGAGTCCTAGTAAAGCTTTTGGATGACCCTGATATGTACATTGAGGTCTTTAAAGAATTTACTGAGACCTATGGGCTAGATTGGAAAGATGTTATGTTGCTCTTAAATCAAATATTGGTTTTTAATGGGAGACAAATAGTATTACATTTAGAGACAAGTATTATCTTAATTTTTGAAGCTCAAAAGACAGGCAGCCAGAGGAATAACTAGTTTCTACTGGAACACAAGCAGTTCCTATACAAAACCCCTCCTGGCTTGCCAATCAGATAGGCTATTAAAATGAAGACATTTTCAAGCATGCATTCTTAAAGGTCTAAGAAATATGAGAACTAAGCCCTTCAGTTATTTTAAATTGTCAACTATTTATCAGAAAGATGTGAAGACATCCCTAGATCCCAATTTGATAAAAGAAAATACTATAGTTTTTCCCCAAACCAGCCTTGCAATATGTAGATGGTATAGTGTTATATGTCTCCTAAGAAGAGCTTTCTAGCCAAGACACCTGTGTTCTGCTGAACTTTCCAACAAACAGAGATTATAATGTTTCTAGGTCTAAGACACAACTTTGAGGCCTTGGGGTAAAATACTTAGGCCTTATTATATCTAAGGGAACCCAAAGACTGGGGAAAGAAAGAAAGCAATTATTTTCTTTCCACAGCCCAAGACTCTAAAACAACTAAGATTTCTAGAAATTACAGGCTTTTGCCACCTTTACATAGTAGGATATAGTGAGATTGTGTGACCCATCTACCTATCAGCCTATAGAAATACCCAAAAGAAGCCATATTTTAACCTGGAAATCTGGTTCCCAGTCCACATTCCAGAAGCTCAGATAAGCACTTCTCTAAGTGCCTATCTATAGGGCACCATTCCAGTTTTTTATGTTAATAAAAGGTAAGACGTGGCTTTGGGAGTGTCTCTACAAGATCAGGGAGCTGCTCAACAGTCTGTAGGGTATTTAAGTCCCTAAAATTAAATATAGATTCAAAATAATTTATTTAAAAAGAAGAGCCCTAAAACAATATAGTTAGAACACTTTCATTCTCTTCCAAGAGACAAATAGCAACCATTCAGGTTCTTTGATTATTGATTTAATTTTCTGCTTGCCAATGCAATTGGAGTCGGTCATAGCCTTTGTCTCTAGAGATATGTTTTGCTAAGGATTGCACATCCATTTTGGAAAAACTCCTGATTTTAAATGTCTTTCTACACCTGAGATGGTTAAGATTTAGTTTTTATGCCACACTTAAAGGCACTCTTCTGTTTTTTCTCCACTGCCTTGACCCTGAGAAATAACAGTGCTATCAACAGAGTTTGGTTCAAGGCATCTCTCTCCTCTGTGGCTGCTGGATTTCAAGACAAAGCTTCCAGAATGGTGAGCTTCGCCTCCCTGGAAACCTTTCAGAGTAAAGCTGAACTTCACTTGTTTCTGGGCCACATAGAAAACTGGTTTAGGCTTAACCCTGAAACTCTTGAAGACTAAATGTAAGTTTTAGTCCAGAATTATCTGTCTTTCAGCCCTCAGGTGAAATTAGAGAATGAAAAGAATAGCTAACCTGGCTCTGGCCACTTCCCTGTACCTCTAGTCTGCCACCACTGGCCCTGGACAAGACAGACCATAGAGACACTTTAGATTGGATACAGAACAAGACAGAGAGTCAGAGATGCCTTCTTTCCCTTTGTTTCTTTTCAAAATAGAAAAAAATTGTCATAGGTAGACATCTGCAGCACAGCAGATTTGGAACCAGGCCTTCTTCCCTGACTGTATGGAATTCATACTTAGCTCCAAAGAGTGTCACCCAGTCTCTTCTATGTACAAACCTGACCTGAGTGGACCCACACTGGAGATAGTTAGAATTACTTGTAACAGTCTGTCCCTCTGGAGAGAACAGTCATATGCAGCTATCAGGAACCATGAGAAGCCTGTATATCTGGGTATTCCAGCCAGATGAATTGTTAGTTTAGGGCCCATCTTAAAACTGATTTTGCTTTCACCAGTGTAGAAGATTTTTATTCCTTTTGATTCTTATTACAATACATCTCTTTTAAATGATCTACAAAGTTCTGACTAGTCTTATTTATAGTTATAAACCTAAGAATCATAAAAGTTATTATAATTCAACTTGGCCAAATACATCTAGGTGCCTCTGGTTTATAAACAAATTGTCTTATGTGTATATGCATCTGTCTGTTCAATTTGTTACAACATGTACAGCTGTTTTTAGTTTTTTTTTCTTTTGGCATTTTGGATTTTTAAAGATGTTTCCTGTAACTCAGGTTAGCTTATAGATAAATGTTACTAAAGACATACTTCCCCCAAGTTGCCAGATTATCCAAATAATGTCAACTGGTTTTACAAATGTAGTACATATTGTTATCTATATATAATAACTGAGGAATCCTTCATTAGTCAAAATAATGTATTAATTATTATGATCTGGCTCTCATAGATCATCTAAAAATTTGTTAAGATAATTAAATAAAGACTCTTGGGCTTAGGAAAAGTACTGGACAGGATTCCCCTTAGTAAATGAAGGAGCAGCTGCCTGGAAAATAATTTATTCCAGCCTTTGTTCACAAATGGGACCCCAATAATTTCCATGGCCTTGTGGGAAATACATTGCTAAACATATTATTGTGATATGTGTACAATGGTCATGATCAAATGGCTAAATTTTCTTTGGGAAAACAAAAATATCCCTGATCCCCACCCTTACAGAAGATCCTTGTATATGCTTGCTATTTGACTTGCTCCCCCATTTGACCCCCATTTGATCAATATTACCTGGGGGACTATACTTGTAATCTTATTGGTTGGTCATGGTTTTGCCCCACCTTATGCCCACCTTGTAATATTCCATTGGGTCTTATAGTTTTGTCCCACTTTGTACCTGCTTCACCACATGGCTTTGCTGTATAAAACATCTTTGAATATTAGGGTGAGTGGGCAACACATTTACCAGTCCCCCTTCTGTCTCTCTTAGACAGAAGCTTTCTTTCCCTCAATAAATTTTTCCTACTCTTAAAAGCAAGAAAAGAAAAAAGAAAATGAGAAGAAAGGAATCAGGACTGCAAATATAGACAACTCTAAGGGCTTGTACTTCAGAGGTATGCAGAAAGATGAGATTGCAGCTAATAAGGTAAATGAGGGCAAGATATTTTAAGTACAGAGAAACGACAGCATTGCTTATGTGCTTTAGCAAAAGATCAAGTAAAGAGGAAAAATTTGAAGCAATAGGAGATACAGGGGAAATCACTGGAGATATGACCATGAAGAAGCAAATAGAGATAAGATCCAGTGCACAAGGAAAGAAAGAGGCTGGCTTCACAGAAGGGTCCTGACCATTCTCGTGGTACCAGATTACATGGGCATGGAGTCTTTCCCATTCTAAAATCAGAGGATTCCTTGGTTTACTTAAAGGACTTTTCACCCAATTCCGGTTACACAAATAATAGCATTGCAGCAATGTAGGTTTACTCCTGTAAATGACTTTTTTCCTTTTATCTCAAACTTGATTCAAATTTCCCCTACCTCACTGCCCCAGCCATTGTCAAGCTGTATACAGGAGAACAAGGTCTAGTTCTGAGATATCTCCTCTTCTGTTCTCTTCTAGATCCTGGCTCTTCTAGTTGGGAAGAAGCATGGTGGTAGGTGTTTTTTTTCCCTCACAGTTCTGCTGCTTTATGGTATAGGGGAGAGACTAGTTCAGGTTACTTCCCTCAGAAACTGTAGATTCCATATATGTGTTCATAGAGCCAAGTTTACCTTCACTTTGGCCTTGTGTGATCCAGGACTTCCCTCAAAACAGCTGGAACATCTCCCCTTCATCTGTTTTTAAAATCCACTGTCCACCCTTTCTAGGTCAGTCATTCCTTTACATGGCCCAACAGTATCAGGACACCCAGGGCCCTCGCTCCTGCTAATGTCATATTCTGCTGGTTCATCTCCTATAGCACCACAGCCAAGAACCCTGAACTCCCTCCTCTTCCTACAGTATTTGTCTCCTCTTTCTACTGACTACATTTTTTTCCTTTTGTATATTGACTGATTCCCCTCAATTACGCTGTAAAAGTCATGAGGCTTAGGATGTCACTATAAAACCTCCTTGTCCATTAGTACCTGGCACCTAGATGATATGCAATAAATATGTGTTGAATATGAAAGAAAAGGAAGGAAAGAGCTTTTGTACCCAACTTCCTCTTAAGCATACTGGGGGATATTGTAATATTAATAACCCAATGAATTATGTTTCTCTGTACAGTATTCTTGACCATATATAGGCACTTTCCACATTGAACCTGGACTTGGCCATGATGCTTTCTCTGGATACTGAAGCACTAGAAAGAATGGCCTAAGGAGAAGCTTGTACGCTAGGGATTATCTTATTTCATGTCCCTTTAGGAACACAGATATCATGTAAAAGTCCAGGATAGCCTGCAGGGGAAATATAGCCCAGCTGACTGCCAGCACCAGTCACCAGATACAAGATAAAGACATCTCAGACCCTCCAACCCCAGCCAAGCCTCCTGATGACTATAGCCACAGACCCCATACCAATCTGGTGACCCACAGAAGCACGAGCAAATAAAATGATTAGTGTTACATGTTGGGGAGTAGCTTCTTAGGCAGCAATAGGTAACTATTACGGTACATATCATTTTTCCTTTCCATCCTGATGGCACAAGATATTCCACAAGGGGCTTTTACTAACAGCATCCCTCTCTCTTCTCAAAGCTATCCAAACTTGGAAGTCCAGAGCTTCAAGAAAAGCTCCAATTGTGTGACCCCAATCACAAAAGTCATTGTGGAAGTTGATATAATTTAGCTCTCAGAAACTGTACCTACTATCCAAGATGACCTTCCAGAAATAACTAGGATTACTTGCATGTTTACTCTGCTGGGACACAGGAGAGAGATTTATCCTGCCCTTTCCCAAAAGCCAAGGGAATCATCAGTCTTTTCTAAGAGGGAGTGGAAAAGACAAGGAGAGATGGCTTCACAGCACAAACCCTTGGCCAATATGCTTCAAGACTCCCTCAGCCTACAGAGTCCCCTGTGGCCTCTGTAGCCCCTGCCCAGAGGGCACAGATGGGTTTTGTTGAGACCTGTCATGCATTTATTTCACCCTCAGTCCCTAAGGTTCCTGCTTTTCCCTCCTATCAAGCAGATATCTGCCTGGCAGTACTCACTAGGGAAATCATCTGCTAGCATCCTTACCCCATAGAATTAAAAGCCTGGCCTGATAAGTTAGCAAGAGTGAGTGGACAGGACCTGCCAAGCTGCCCCAAACACCTGCAATCCCAGCTCTCCCAGCCCCAGGAAAAGTGTAATTAAGGCATACAGGAGCAGATGTGGCCTCATTTTGCAAGGCCACCAATCCCTGAGCATTAAAACCCAAGCATCCAGGGGCCCAACAGGGGTTGCCTTCCAAAGGAAGCTGCCAAGGTGCAGGCTGCAATAAAAAATATTGAACAGGAAATACCTGGAGGTGGTAGATGGCCAAAGAAGAGAAATACCTCAAAAATGCGTGTCCCTTAAAGCTTCTGTCCAGCCTTATCTCTCAGGAGCTCTAAAGGTATGCAGGACAGCTCTGGACCTACTTAGGAAAACCTTCAGATTGAAGGCCATGTCCCAGAGGCATTCAGATGTGTTATATTTGGATAACCACATGGTGGTCTAAGAATCCAATATTTTTGGCATTTGAAATGAACAGGCCTTTTTCCAACAAAAAAGTAAAAGCATCAAATAAACACATGAAAAAATGTTCTACATCACTGGTCATTTGAGAGATGCAGATGAAAACACTGAGATTCCACCTCACCCTAGAAAGAATGGCTGCTATCAAGAATTCAACCAATAACAAATGTTGGTGGGGTTGTGAGGAGAAAGGAACCCTTCTCCATTGTTGGTGGGGGTGCAGACTGGTGTAACCACTATGGAAATCAATATGGAGATACCTCAAAAAACTAGGATTAGAGACCCAGCTATTCCTCTGCTGGGTATCTTTTTTTTTTTTTCAGCTTTAATTGAGTTTATTGGTACATTTTAGGGATACAGTACAGTTACATTCATTGTTGGGATCTCGTACCTCTACATTACAAGTCTTGATTCTCATTTTTTCCCCTTACCTCTGCCCTCCCTTCACCCCCTCCTCCCCTCCCCATCTACAAACACTTTATTTTCATCTTTTCATTCTCTCACATTTTTTTCTTTTCCCTTTTTACTCTTCCCCTACCCATCCCACCTTCCCTACACCTTTAGTTCCTTTCTTCCCATTTCTAAATGTCAGTAATCTTATTAGAATCTTATGCATTGTTGCAGATTATTTACACCAGGGAAACTGTTCGGTATTTACACATGTGTGACTTATTTATTTCACTTAGGAGTATATCTTCAATTTGTATCCATTTTCCTATGAATGAATCTATTTTCTCATTCTTTTTTTTTAATTTTATTGAGTTTATTGGTGCATTTTAGGGATACAGTACAGTTACATTCATTGTTGGGATCATGTACCTCTACATTACAAGTCTTGATTCTCATTTTTTCCCCTTACCTCTGCCCTCCCTTCACCCCCTCCTCCCCTCCCCATCTACAAACACTTTATTTTCATCTTTTCATTCTCTCACATTTTTTTCTTTTCCCTTTTTATTCTTCCCCTACGCATCACACCTTCCCTACACCTTTAGCTCCTTTCCTCCCATTTCTAAATGTCAGTAATCTTATTAGAATCTTATGCATTGTTGCAGAATATTCACACCAGGGAAACTATTTGGTATTTACACATGTGGGACTTATTTATTTCACTTAGGAGTATATCTTCAATATGTATCCATTTTCCTATGAATGAATCTATTCTCTCGCTCTTTATGGCTGAGTAATATTCCATTTTATAGAAAAACCACAACTTCTTTATCCAGTTTCCAACGGATGGGCAAATAGGTTGTTTCCAAGATTTAGCTATTACAAACTGTGCCGCTATAAACATGGGTGCACATACTTCTCTGTGATATGATTCTTTTAGTTCTCTTGGAAAGATACCCAACAGAGGGATGGCTGGGTCAAATGGAACCTCCAGTCCAAGCTCTTTGAGGTATCTCCATATTGATTTCCATAGTGGTTGCACTAGTCTGCACTCCCACCAACAATGGAGGAGGGTTCCTTTCTCCCCACAACCCCGCCAACATTTGTTATTGTGTGATTTCTTGATAGCAGCCATTCTTTGTGGGGTGAGGTGGAATCTCAGTGTTGTTTTCATCTGCATCTCTCGAATGACCAGTGATGTGGAACATTTTTTCATATATTTTCTTGCTGCTTTTACTTCTTTGTATGAGAAATGTCTGTTCATTTCGGATGCCCATTTTTGGATCGGGTCTTTATATTTGGGGGGACTGATTGTTTTGAGTTCTTTATATATCCTTGATAATAGTCCTTTGTCTGAGGTACAGCTGGTAAAAATTTTTTCCCACATTGTAGATTGTCTCTTAGTTCTGCTAATGGTTTCTTTTGAAGTACAGAAGCTTTTTAGTAAGATGAGATCCCAGTTGTTGATTCTTTCTGCTAGTTCCCGTGCTACTGAGGATTTGTTCATAAAGTCTTTTCCTATACCAATGTCTTCCAGAGTTCTGCCTAACTTACTTTCCAGCAAGTTTAATGTTTCTGTTTTAATATTTAGATCTTTAATCCATTTGGATTTTAATTTAGTGCATGGCGAAAGATAAGGGTCTAATTTTAATCTGTGACAGGTTGACATCCAGTTTTTCCAACACCATTTATTAAAGAGGCTATCTTTCCTCCCCTGAGGATGGTGGTCTACTTTGTCAAAAATGAGGTAGCTGAGTACATCTGAGTTTGTTTTTGTGTCTTCCTGTCTGTTCCAATGATCCTCAGGCCTATTTCTTTGCCAGTACCATGCTGATTTTATCACAGTGGCTTTGTAGTATAGTTTCAAATTGGGAATTGTTACACCTGGTGCCATGTGACTGTTGCCTATAATGGCTTTTGCTATTCTAGGTCTCTTGTGGTTCCAAATGAATTTTTGGATTCTTTTTTCTAGTTCTGTGAAATATAGTGTTGGAATTTCAATTGGCATTGCATTGAATGTATATAGCAGTTTCGGTAGTATGGCCATTTTCACTATGTTGATTCTTCCTACCCAGGAGCAGGGGATATCTTTCCATTTTTTTATATCCTCTTCGATTTCTTTTTTCAGAGTGCTGTAGTTTTCAGTGTAGAGATCTTTTGTTTCTTTTGTTAGATTGATTCCTAGATACTTCATTTTTTTGGATGCTATTGTAAAAGGAATTTTTTCCCTTATTTCTCTTTCTGTCTGTCTGTTATTTGTGTATAGAAAGGCTATTGATTTTTGGGTATTCACCTTGTATCCAGATACTTTACTGAATCTGTCAATTAAGTCTAGAAGTTTTTTGGTGGAGTTTTTTGGATCTTCAATGTAGAGTATCATATCATCAGCAAATAATGATAGTTTAACTTCTTCCTTTCCTATCTTTATTGCTTTAATTTCTTTCTCTTGTCTAATTGCTGTGGCTAATGTTTCCAGAACTATATTGAAGAGAAGTGGCGATAGTGGGCATCCTTGTCTTGTTCCTGATTTTAACATGAAGGTTTTCAGTTTTTGGCCATTCAATATGATGTTGGCTGATGGTTTTTCATAAATAGCCTTTATTAAATTGAGGTATAGACCATCTATTCCAATTTTTTGCAGGGTTTTTATCATGAATGGGTGTTGAATTTTATCAAATGCTTTTTCTGCCTCTATTGAGAGGATCATATGGTTTTTGTCCTTGACTTTGTTAATATAATGTATTACATTTATTGACTTTCATATGTTGCATCTCTGGAATAAATCTGACTTGGTCAGGATGGATGATCTTCTTAATAATCCTCTGTATTCTGTTTGCTAGTATCTTATTAAGGATTTTTGCATCTATATTCATTAAGGAGATTGGTCTGTAGTTCTCTTTTTTAGTTGTATCTTTCCCTGGTTTGGGAATCAAAGTGATACTTGCTTCCAGGAATGAATTTGGAAGTATAGCTTCCCTTTCAATTTCATTGAAAAGTTTGAAGAGTAATTGTAGTAGTTCTTCTTTAAATGTCTTGTAAAATTCTCTGCTGGGTATCTTTCCAAAAGAATTAAAATAATCATACCACAGTGATATATACTTATATATGCCATGTTTATAATGGCACAGTTTATAATAGCTAAAACTTGGAAACAGCCCAATTGCCCATCAACTGGAGACTAAAGAAGTAGTTTTTCTATAAAATGGAGTACTAATCAGTCATAAAGAATGAGAAACTAGAGATATTTATAGCTAAGTGGGTGCACACTGAGGCCATACTCAAGTGAAATAAATAGGACACACAAGTAAATATTGAATAGTTTCTCTGGTATGAAAAACTGAAAGTGTAGATAAGGTTCAAATAGTATAATTGATAAAGTGAAATAGGAAGAAAAGGTCTAAAGGAGAAGGGAAAGTGGGAAGGGTAGGGGAAAGGAAATAAGGGAAAAGAAAAAATATTAAAAAATGAAAACAGTCTTTGTAAACTGGGAAGGGTGAAGCGGGTGAAGGGAGGACAGGGGAATGGGGAAAAAAGAAGAACCAATATACATCATGTAAAGATGCAAGATCCTGATGATAAATGTAACTGTATTGTTTACCTTAAAAGTACCAATAAACAGTGAAAAAAATAAGAATCCAATATTTTATGGAAGACTCACTATTACCACTGTGTCTTTAGTTTGGGCAATATTATACCCATTTGGCATCGGTCAACTGTAGTCAAGTAGTAGCTGTACCTGAGGCCAACAGTGCTGCCATGAGTTAGCATGCCTTGCTCATTGACATCACTGAGTGGGACCATAAAAGCATTTCAGTTTGGGTCCAGGAGCCTGATGCTCCTTCAAGGTCTGCCCACCCTCAGAGCCATCATCCCCAGGGTCTCACCCTTCATGGTGGCTCATATGCAGCCACTTGGGCTGAATGAGGTGGTAGACACACACCCTGCCACCTTGGATTTATCCAGAACAAGTCCAAGAGACAGCATGTGTCTCTTGAATCAATATTTTCTCAGGCTTCTGTTGCTGTTTCATTTCTTTCTCTGATCAGCCCTATTTTCTCCTACTTCCTTTCACAAAGATTGACACTAGTAAATATTTTGTACTTCAAACCATCTTATCATAGCACTGACTTGCAGAGAACCTGAGTTTTCCAAGGTCTCCAAAAGGGAAAGGGTCAGAGCCATGGTCTCCTGACTCTCAGAATAGTCTGACTGGGAAAATTCCTCTTGCAGATCACTCTAGACCTACTGCTTTTCCCGTTCACCATAGAGAGGAAGGTGTGTTATATTATGATTTCCCTTAAAACTGGAGCCCAAGATGAGGATTTGGGTGCAGGTAGTATATTTGAGAGGAGATCTTAGAAAGCTGGAGGGTGGCTCAGAAAGGAGAAAGAGACAACAGCATGTTGCCATAACTGCTGCTATGACAACCAGCTTTCTATGAGAAGTGTCCAGTCCACCACCCACAACTATCCACCAGCAGAGCATTTATCCACCTGCTCCTGGGTCGTTCCCCCACTTGAACACTAAGCACTTGCTTCTGAACTTTGCTTTTGCATGGGCCTAGCTGGCCCCAGAATGTCATAGAAGACCCCTGGACAAAAAGTTGAAACCCATGCCTCACACAGAGAAGCTAGCAACAGATCACTATAATGAAGTGCAAGACATAGTAGTAAAAGAATTGACAAGATTTAGGAGAAGCACAGAAAATGTGCTTTAATCAGCCAATGGGGGAAATTCAGAAAGATAGATGCACAAAGAAGGCTGGTTCTGAATAAAGCTTTTAAGGATAGTTAGGAAGGAGTTCACCAAAGGCAGAAGGCTCAACACGAAGTGCTGTAAGCATTTTGGTATTTCTAGTGCACCAAAGACAAATTCATGAAGACAGAGGCTAGACCTGAGAAGCTCTAGTATAATTCCAAATATTTTAAATAATAATATTTTAAACTTTGTTCAAAGGGTAATTTTTTAATTATATTTTTAAATTGTCATATAGCAATCTCATGCTTTTTTTTTTTTTTTGGTACTGGGGATCAAACTCAGGACCTTGTGCTTTTGAAAGGCAGTTGGTAGACCCACTGAGCTAAATCCCCAGCCCTATTGTCATATAGTAAATTTGACTTTTTTCTACTATTATACAGTTCTGAGAATATATAAATATTCATACACCAACCATAACCAGGATACAGAACAGTTTTACAACCTCAAAAAGCTCCTTTATAATAGTATCCCATTCCTAACCCCTGGAAATCACTAATCTAGTCTCCACATCTATATTTTTGTCTTTCTGTAAATGTCATAAGAATGTTACCTATACCATATAACCTTATGAAACTGACTTCTTTCACTCAACATAAAATCTTAAAGTTCATCCAAATATCTGCCTATACCAACAGGTAAGCCTTTTAAGTACAGTTTCCATCATTTAGACATTTATTCCACTGTTTGAGGCCATTTCAGTTGCTATTACTTTGGGAAATTATACATAGAGTTGTTATAAACATTTGTCTACGAGTCTATTATGAACATGTAAATTTTCATTCTCTAAGAAAAACAACCAGGAGCTGGGTTGCTGGGTCATATGTTAAGTGTGCTTGAACTTTTCAAAAATCTGCCAAACTACTGTTCAGAATTCCTGTATCATTTTGAATTCTTAGCAACATTGCATGAGAGCCCCAGTTGCTCTCCATACTCGTCAGCACATGGACAGTTTTTTATGTCAGCCATTCTAATATGTAGGTATTGGTTTGCACAAAGGGTTTCAAGTGAGAAAATAACATGATCAAATTTGAAAGAAAAATAATTAAAGGTAAGGAAATTAATTAGAAGAGTGACACAGTGATGTAGACAAGAGACCCTGGTGGCCTGGACAGGGTGGCAGCAGTGGGGATGAAGTGAAAGGGACAAGAAAAGACTCCATGGGACTTGGATTTGAGAAAGGGAGTTGAAAATGACTTTCAGGTTTCTGCCTTGTCTGGATCCCAGAGTCCCACATAGGAAGGAAGCTGGAATTCCACTGTGAGGAATGGGGAGTTGTTAGAATGTTCAGCAGCCCCTCTCCCCTGATGACTGTAAACCATTCAGATGATTGCACCAAACAACTTGGCTCCACATACTAAAGAAATTTACATCCAGCTGTGTGAGGGGAGACATGTCTATCTGCTAGCCTGTGTCTGCAGAATTATAAACCTGCCAGCAGCCAGCATTCTGGGAGTGACCTACACAGGTTGAGAACACAAATGCAGATGTCTGATAGTGAATCAGACAAGAGACTCAGATGTGGGGCAGCCAGGAAAGGAGGCAGAAAACCCCACCACATGTCTACATGCATGTTGTCTCCTTCCAGGAGTCTGAATTCCTGCTGAGTATAGGGAGGTCTGTGCTGTTGATCCATCCCAGTGTTCCTTAACCCTGAGTGAGATAGTTTTGAAGCCCCAGGTAAAATAAAATATGAATAGTAGGACATGGAAATGCCAATTAAAAGCTGCTACTCTGACCTGATAGTTGAGGCTTACATTTAAGATGGCTTGGGTGGATGGTGCCAAGGTTATGATTACCAGAGGAAAAGAAAATTTGGAGAAGCTATTCCATGGTTCCTCCTGAAACAAGCTCCCAGGGAATGCTGGAGCCCAAAATAACAGAGGTGAGCAGAACTGGCCTCTGCAGTGAGAAAGGACTTTGCAGAGCTCCCCACAAATCTCCTTCCTCTCATTTCTGCACTATCCATTCTTCTCTAGGAGCCCCAAATATCAATACTTGCTGCAGAATTTTCTAAGCCCCTTCTTATCTTTGCTTTTATCTGAACCTAACAATAGCTTTAATATTATTATCCCACTTCCCCATTCAAGAATCTGAGGTTCTCTGGGAGTAAATTATTTATCCAAGCCCACACAGCAGGTCAGTGGTAGAACTGACACCAACACTCCGGTCTTCAGATTACATATCGAGAACGACGTCTAGCATACTTCATTGCTACCTCCTCTGTGGAGTTACTTCAACCCCAATTGGGTGTCATGACCTCTGGTCCATCTGTACGACGAACTTCTGTTGAGTTGGCTGTTCCCACCTCCACTCTCAGGGAACTGCTTCTTCTGCCTTCTTTCCCCTTGGTTACAGCCTTATCTGCACAATAGAATACACACTAGTTAACCTACAGTGAATTGAACCAGGGTAGACACGTGAGCCAATCAAAACTTGGGTCAGTCGATCAAAATCTCAGCCAAGGGAATCAAGTATAACAACTGAGAAGGAGCCAACAGGTTCTTTCAGGAAGGCTGCCACATGCAACATTTAATCACATTTTTTACTACATAGAATGGGAAGCAGAATCCACAAGGACAAAAAAAAACTAAAGCCAAAGCCCAGAGAAGGTCGGAGGAACAGAGGTGGAGAAACAGGAACCTTCTAGAACAGAGGATCCATGGGAGCTGGCTTCAGGGTACCCAGAGTCTGTTTCTATGATTTACTGAAGTTTCGGCATTCAGCTCTTCTGTAAAATAATCCCACCAATAAACACCCTCTGCCCATTTTTCCTTAAGTTTGTTTTTTTGCATCTTGTAGAGGAGAAAACAAAAGGCTTGGTGAATACAGACTCTCTTCCTTTGCTTTGCAGAACTCATTGACATGTGAAATCATTTCACTTACTTGCATATTGTCCACTTCCTTTGCTACAGCAGCAGCTCCCTGGGAGCAGGGACCTTGTTTCTCAAAGCTGTAGCCCCAGAGCCTAGCACAGCACCTGGCACACAGTCAACTCTCAAGACGTCATCATTGAACAAATCAATAAATGAATAGATGGGGTAGAGTCCCTTCTGTCCTCCTACATAATCTTTTAGAGTAGAAAACCAAAGTCTGAGGAGGAGGGTATTGACTGGGGTCCCATAATGTCCTTGCAGCTGACCCAAAACTGAAATGTTGGCTTCTCACCTCTACGTCCAGTGTTGGGGGAATAAGATACCCAAGACAGGAGTAGCACCAGCCACCAGCTGTCAGCCACACCCAAGAACTTTCCTCATGCTGGCTCAATTAAGCCTCACACATGTCTGGAAAGTTGGGCTTTTCATTCCCATGTCGCAGATAAGAAAATGGAAGTCTTGGAGGCATTACACCATCTTCCCTATGTCCCACACTTGGTACATAGCGATACACTCAATCCATAACTTTTTGTCCATAATTTATACCCTTTTTGCCTTAAAATTGTTCATGTGCCAGTACTTTAGTGCTGCCCCTAGTAACTCAGGATCCCTATTCTATCCATCAGGACTCTCTCTGCCTGGGCCACCAGCTCATACCTTTATTCTCTCTGTCTTACTTGTCAAAATGTATCTGTTTCACCCATCCGCAGATGCCTGTAGTCTGTGATGCCGTCTAAAACTAAGTATGTACTAAAGTAAGAATTCCCAAGAGAGGTAGACAGTGTTTGCAATCCTGCCCCTGCCTCCAACTCCTAGGAGTGACTCCCTGAGGTAGAAATCCAGCACTTGGTAAATAAGTAGAGGTGACTTTTTAAACTGGAGGCCTTTTGGACACACCCCATGGCAAAGACTTCTTCTACCAATACAGCCAGTCAGCTTGTTTACTGAGACACAGAACAGAGCCTATAATGGGAATCAATAAATGAGTGTATTGGATATAGAGACAAAGCTTTAAACATGAGATCACAACCCCACCCCATCCCTTGCTAGCTGTGTGACTTTGGATGATTACTATGCTTCCTTGAATGCCATTGAGCTTTTAAAAATGAAGACAATGATGCTACCTTATTAGGAATGTCATCCAACAAAATTCTTATAATAAAAATAAATGGGAAATAACTACAGTAGATTTTAGATTATGCACAAGCATTTGTTTTGAGCTCTTACTCTGAACCAGGCCTTTTCCTTAGTATAAAAACCAGGCACGGCTGTTGTCCTTTCTGATTTTGAGTGTGAAAAAGCAGAGACTAGAGTGTCCCCTGTGAGTGCTGATGGACTGTAGGAATGGAAGACTATTCCAGCAAAGGTTAATTGGTTAAATTTATTAACCACTAGAAGAGGAATTTCCATTTGGCAATTAAGTTTGCAAATATTGTACAACCTTATAGAGTGTATTTCTCCAAATTGATGTGTTCTTTTTCATGTAATAATCAATTAGTGGGTGTTTCAGTTGCCTAATTAGCTCTGCATGTAAATTAATCTCTGCATATTGAAATTGTAAATGCAGCCTTGTAATACTGGCTTGTTTCTGAAATAAATCAAATTACTGTAGCCCTGGAAAAGGTTCTTGGTTTTGAGAGTCACCAAAAGCTAAGTTCTCTTAGCTGCCTAAGCGTGGGGCTTAGAGAGGATTTGGCACATAATAGCAGACTAATTATATTTACCCACAGAAAGGACTCTGGGTCAGTTCTTATTTCTGCTCTTAAGCAAAGCTGTTTGTTGAATGATCAAATTCTCTGAGCTATTAACGTCTCAGCCTCGGGTCTCAATACTGCTGAGGAGCAAAAGATAGATTTCCCATTCCCCAAACACAAGTGGGAGTTGGCAGGTAGAACCCATTCCTTGCTTCATTAAAGATGAAGGGAGGTAAATTCATGACCAGTTCTGACTCCACAACCCAAGGGAAATTCCAGCTCCTCCAAGAAGCCCCCTGGAAGCCTACCCACAGTGACCTGTTACCCCAAAGGCCCAGCACAACTCTACACAGAGTAAAAACATACAGAAATGAGGAGAGATATTAATAGAAGTAAAGGAATAAGTGTAAATATAAATAAATATACAAAGGAATGAATGAGTAAACAAATGAATATGCAGAAACCAAAGAGCAGGGTGGTAAAGAGCTGTCCGAATGCCCCTGCTGCCCATGGCACTATGGACCAAAGTAAGTTATGGAATCAACCTAAGTGTCCAACAAAGGATGCTCGGCAGAGACAATGTGCACATTCACAATGGGATATTAGTCAGCCTTTTAATAGGAAAAGATTCTGTCCTTTCCAACAGTGCAGGTGGAATTGGAGAAGCTTATGCTGAGTAAGCCAAACCCAAACAATACAAATACTCTGCATTCTTAATTATATGTAGAACCTACAAAAAAATGAACTCATTGAAGCAGAGTAAAAAGGTTAGTTCTAGAGGCTAGGGAAGGGAAAGAGAATGAATAGTAGTGAAAGGGTATAAAATCTCATCTAGGAAGAAGTGAGTTTGAGGTTTATTTTCTTTTCTCCTTTGTTTCTTTTTTTTCAGATCAATTGCACAGCATGGTGAATATAGCTAATAATTAAGTACTGTGCATTTAAATTTTACAAAGAGTAAATTTCAAATGTTTGATCACAAAAAATGTCAAAAATTTGAGATGAATGTTAACTAGCTTGATTTAATCATCCCACACTGTAATAAAAAAATCATAACACGACTTTGTACCCCATGAATATCAACAACTATAATTTGCCAATTAAAATGAAAAAAAAAAAAGAAAGGAATGGATTTGAGTGATCCAAGCCAAGAATGATGAGTCTAGCTTCCTAGTTCCCTCTCTCCTCACTATACAAAACATTCTTTTGAAAACCCAGAGCTCTGGGAGCTGCGGGAGAATGAGACCATGTTTTGTTATATTTAGAAATCCACCCCACCCCACCCCCTGCATCCTTACTCAGAAAGTGTTCTCAAGTCATTGAGAAGTTAGTTTTCACACTTCTTTATCTGCAGCGGCCGCCTGGGAATGTGAGGTGCTGTTGTAGCCGAGAATTACCTGTGTCTAGACTCCATTCAGATCCCTGTGACCTTTATCTGCCAACACATGAGTGGGCAAAACTTCCTCAAGGAGCCATAAGTTCTAGAAACAAGTATTGGAGCCTAGTGAATGGCCCACAGTGACATTAAGAAGGGGTTACTAAAATATACAATGGATGTTTAAATATAAACCAAATTTTTTACAGTAAAAGACACATCACTATTAGTCCCTCTCACTTTGAACACACTTTTCCCATAGTTCTTGCCACTTTCCCAAGCTGTTCTAGAAGTTCTCTTTCATGTCTTTATGAGATATGATCAAAAATATGGAGAATGTCGCTGCTGAGAGACATGCAACAGAAAGGTGGGCTCATCAAAACATTATCCTCTTTATTTGTCGGTTCTGGTACCATGTATCTTCTCACTCATCCCCAAAGTCAAAATGGACACGAAATGTAAATGTTTTTGGATCCATTCAGGACAGTGAAGCAGCTACAGTGCAATTTGGGGAAGGTAACTGAGGGCTAAGACTCTTCACCTGAGACCTATAGAGAATAAGCGTGCTCTTTCCAGCTGCTTTGGAGTTTGGTCTCTTTCCTCTGAGCTTCCAAAGCCTGATGTCCATGCTGTCCTGTAGGACTTGGCACAGTCTGCCGTGCAGTTCTGATATGGAAGCGGCAAAGGTGTGCCCAGTGAGGTGGGGTGCTGACGGCAGGGTCCAGCCACACAACACACAGCAGCTGGCACAGCAGCTGACCAGCCAGACCCATGGTTTTCTGCAGGAAGCATAAACAATTGGAAACACTTCTCTAACATCCCTCTCTGCTCTGCTCAAGGACAGAATGCACAGCCTGGCTTCTTTTCAAGCTGCTAACTAATCAGTTTACCACATTCCTCCTCTCCCCAATACACATACACACACACACACACACACACACACTTACCTACCAAATGCAAACAAGATTCATTACTCTCCGATTCTCTGTCTTCTCCCCTCTCTCTTTTCTCCCTTCTCTTTTACATCCTGGTGTTTTGGTCACAGTCCACTTTCCTCTCTAGAATAGCTAAACATAGTGTTTGCCTGGGCCTGAGGGACATTTCCTAGAATGCTAGATTTTCAAACTAGACAGTCTCAGGCCAACCAGGACAAGTTGGTCACCTTATCACTCCCACACGAGCAAATCGCCGGTAAACTGTCTTAGGTCGTGACTTGAGACAACTTACCATGGAACACACTTAAAGCGTTTATGGAGGCGCCCTTCACAGTATATTTACTAGAATTGGAATGAAACAGAGAAGGTTAGCATGGTGTGAAAAATGACAAGCAAATTCATGAATCATTATTTTTTTTAAATATGAAAACATAGTAAGTGCTTAATAAATAGCAGCCACTATTATTGTTGTTGTTGTGTTTGAGTCGGAAGTGTAGTATCTCTTGCACCCTGATGATATCCCTTCCCTCTGCCCCATGTCCATAGTTCAGCAGTGCCCTCACAGGCTGTTTGTGATGGATCAAATTGCATGGTTTCATTTTCTTTTTTCTTCTTCTTCTTTTTATTGAGTTTATTGGTACATTCTAGGTAGACAGTACAGTTACATTCATTACTGGGATCTTGTACTTTTACATGACAGGTCTTGGTTCTCATTTTTTCCCCTTGTCCCTGCCCTCCTTTCATCCCCTCTTCCCTTCCCCATTTACAAACACTTTATTTCCATTTTCTCATATTTTTTCTTTTCCCTTATTCCCTTTCCCCTACCCTTCCCACTTTCCCTACACATTTAGCCCTTTTCTTCCTATTTCACATTGTTAATTATCTCATTAGGATCTTGTGTACTATTATAGTTTTTCACACCAGAGAAACCATTCAGTATTTACACATGTGTGACTTATTTATTTGACTTAGGAGTATATCCTCAAAATGTACCATTTTCCTATCAATGAATATAATTTCTTATTCTTTATGGCTGAGTAGTATTCCATTTTATAGAAAAACCACATCGTTTTCTTTTTTCCAGTGCAGGCCAAGCCAATGCTTTACTACCAAGCTATACCCACAAGATCATCAAACTGCATCGTTTCTATTCACTCGGCTCCTACCAAGTCACTAACACTGTTGTAGGGGCCCAGAAAGTGATGTCCCAAAGGATGGCGCCTGTTGTGCTTAGCACTTCTAGCTAAAGAAGAAGGCTGGAGGTCTCCCTGAACTCTCTGGCCCAGTCCCCATCACTGCATCCTGTTTCCCTCCCTAAACCACCTCTCTTATCTGACCAAGGAAATTCTCCAGCAGGAAAGCAACTGTCTGGGATCGTCTCCCCCATGTCTCATGAAGCAGGGAAGATGAACTCACAGGAAAAGAGAACAACGCTCTGACACCTGGCCCAGAGAGACTTCACCACAAGCAGCTCTCTGTTCCTCCAAGGGCTTTACCTAGAGACTGCATTAGCACAGCAAGACTGCTTGTTCCCCACCCTCCCATGGCTCTTACTGCCCATGGAAAGGACCCCTGGCCCTTATTCCTTCCTGTTACCACCCCACTACTTCTTCCTGTAGCTCAGAGTGCTACTTAAGCTTCAAGCAAGTGGCCCATCTTTGAGTCTCAGACTTTATAATTTCTGCATGCTTGCACATAAATACATTTGTGTGCATTTTCTCCTGTTAGCCCATCTAACATCAGCTCACTTCAGCAGACTCAGTTGTGGAGTCCTCAGAGGGCAGACGGAAGTTCCCTTCACCCCTGTACTGTGCGAAGCAGAGATTCTGCAGTGGACTGCAAACAGGCCTGCTCTGCTGCATAAGCTTCAGGCTTGGCGTAGGACCAGACAGTGAATAAATAGACACTGAAGTGATACATTATTATAAATGGTGGTTGGGCTCAAGACGGAGGCCTGTGGTGTGTTCTGAGAAAGTTGCACTGGGAAAACCTTAAGTTGGTCCAAAGACAACGCTTTTCTGAGGAAGTTACATTTAACCAAAGACCAAAAGGGTAATAAGAATTAACTAAGTAATAAAAGGTAAATTGCTCACTTTGAGAGATAGATATAAATGGCCCTGCAATTTTGGTTGCTCTTCAGGTTTTTAAAAGTAATGAACAAGAAACTCTAGTTATTTAAATGAAGAAAAAGACCCGAGGATCAGTGAAATAGATTGGAAGATACAGAAACAACTCCAGATGAACTCAGCTACCTCATCTTTGACAAAGGAGCCAACCATCCTCAGTGGAGAAAAGCTAGCCTGTTTAATAAATTGTGTTGGGAAAACTGGACTTCAACCTGCCAAAGATTAAAACTAGACCCCTATCTTTCACCATGCACTAAACTAAAATCCAAGTGGATTAAAGATTGAAATATTAAAACAGAAACTTTACTGCTGCCTGCCTCACAAGCATAAGGACCCGAGTTCGATCCCAGGTATATAAAACAGAAACTTTAAACTTGCTGGAAGATAAGTTAGGCAGAACTCTTGACATTAGCATAGGAAAAGACTTTATGAACAAATCTTCAGTAGCACAGGAATTAGTACAAAGAATCAACAACTGGGATCTCATCTTATTAAAAAGCTTCTTCACTGCAAGAGAAACCATCAACAGAGCTAAAAGACAACCTACAATGTGGGAAAAATTTTTATCAGCTGCTCCTCAGACAAAGGACTATTATCTAGAATATATAAAGAACTCAAAAAAATCAGGGCCCCCAAATATAAAGACTCAATTCAACAATGGGCACCTGAAATGAACAGACATTTCTCAGATGAAGTAAAAGCAGCAAATAAATATATGAAAAAATGTTCGACATCACTGGTCTTCAGGGATTCAGTTGAAAACCATACTGAGATTCTACCTCCCCCCAGAAAGAAATACTGCTATCAAGAAATTAACAGATAACAAATGCTGGTAGGGTTGTGGGGAGAAAGGAGCCCTTCTGCACTGTTTGTGGGAGTGCAGACTAATGCAACCACTGTGGCAATCAATATGGAGATAGATCAAACAACTAGGATTAGAGGTCCCATTTGACCCACTTAACCCTCTGCTAGGTATCTTTCCAAAACAATTAAAACAATCATACCACAGTGAAATATGGGCACCCATGTTTATTGAAGCACAGTTTGTAATAGCTAAAACTTGGAAGCAGTCTAATCACCCATCAGTTGAAAACTGGATAAAGAAGATTTATTTTTTGGTTTTTGTTTTTGTTTTTGTTTTTGTTTTGTACTGGGGATTGAACTTGGGTCCTTGTGCTTGTGAGGCAGGCAGTGGAACCACTGAGCTAACCCTGCCTAAGATGTGGTTTTTCTATAAAATGGAATACTACTTAGTCATAAAGAATGAGAAACTAGAGTCATGCATAGGAAAATGGATGCATATTGAGGCCATACTCTTAAGTTAAATAAATAAGACATACATGTGTACTGAAGTTTCTCTGATGTGAAAAACTAAAAGTGTAAATAAAATCCAAATTGTATAACTGAGAATGTGAAATAGGAAGAAAAGGGCTAAAGGTGTAGGGGAAGTGGGAAGGGTAAGGGAAAGGAAAGAAGGGACAAGAAAAAATATGAGAAAAGGAAAAAAATGGAAACAAAGTCTTTGTAAATAGGGGAGGGTGAAAGGAGTGAAGGGAGGGCAGGGTATGGGAAAACATGAGAACCAAGATCTGTCATATAAAGGTACAAGATCCCAATGATGACTGTAACTGTATTGTATACTTTAAAAGCACCAATAAACTCAATAAAAAAAGAGTAATGAACCAGAAAGTCTAGTTATTTAAATGAAGCCAATGGTAAAAAGTATAAAGTTAAAGACTTTTGATTATCATAAATAATTATACCACATTCAGGTACTTTGCAAGGATTGCTGTATACCTGCACCTTAATTTGAGGAACAATGATCCATAAAAATCCAATGTGACCCTAGGACGGGTTTTGAGGTACTGTTTTTGACTTTGGAAAGGGCTCTCCACTTTTCTGAGCAGTATCTCGTGGATATCAGGTCGCTGGGACCATGTGGGGTAGAAGAAAGAGGATGAGAATGAGGATCAGAGGCCCTGGGTCGTGACCTCATTTTGTTCTTTAGTAAAACATGCCTTTGCTCTGGAGCTTCATTTTCTATGTCTTTGTGTGTGTGCATTGTGTATGCATGTGAGTGTGCATGTGTGTGTGTGTGGTGCTAGGGATGGAACCCAGAGCAGCATCCATGCTAAGCAAACACTCCAACCACTGAACAGTGACCACAACCCTTTTTGTCTTTAAATGGGTACAATAATAACACTTTCCCCTCACCCACAGCTGCCTCATGGCACTTTTATGAGGAGCAAATGACCTGGGGAAATGTTGTCTGTCAGTAACCCTTCCTCCCCGCTAGAAAGTGCACAACAATGTGTGATCGAGAAATAAGGTGCATGTTTTAAAAAGTTTTTAGATTTATTACAGTAAAAACATATACATTGCTATCAATGGAAATCTTCTTTCACATCTTTGGTTGCATTGTGGCTGCCTCGAGATCCTGAGTCAATTCAAATTGTTTACCTTTCGGGGTTGTTTTGACTCCAGGGAAGAGCCAGAAGTTGCATGGTTCCAGGGCTGGTTGGTGCAGTAGATGAGGACACACCGTAGTGCTTGCATAAGTCTGTTCCCCCAGAGAATGGCAGTCAGCAGCATTCACCGTATTTTTTATCACACTGTATGGCTAGGAAAGGAGACTTCCAGAGCTGCGTTAGAAAGTGTCAAGAACAATGGGATAAGTGTGTTCAAAGCAAAAGGTACTATTTTAGGGGGGATTCATAGCAAAGTGTCTTTTACTATAGTAATTTTTTGAATTTCAACATTCACTGTATATTTTGATCACACCTCATACTTCAGCACAGGAACTATGTGTACTGAAGACTCAGCCAGAAAGCAGGGGACTCTACTGAGTGGCTGAATAGTCATGTGGCATCACAAGGTAGAAGGATCATGTGGGTTCCAGATTCAGAAGTACCTAATCTTCAACCCAACCCCGGCCCTTTCTAGCTGTGTGACCTTGGTCTAGTGACTGAGGTCTACCTCAGTGTCCCCATTAATGTGATGGGATAACAATGGCCACTTTTCAAAGCTGAGCTAAGGAATAAAACAATGAAAATAAAAGGGTTAGCGTAGCATCCAGGAAGCATTCTCCTGATAAAACTCTTAACATAACTCTCTCTTGCTCCTGCCTGAGTCTCTGCTCTCTCTGTTCCTTCGCCTGGAATTCTGTTCCTCTAGCTGTATGCATGCCAGGCCCTGATCATCTCCTGTTCTCTTTTTAAATGTTCTGCCTTCAGGGAGACCTTTCCTGGCCACTCCACTTGGACAGGGTTTCATCTGCAAACCTTTATCAGACAACTCCACTGGATACCTGTGTCAGTAATTTACTCTTGCGGAAAGACATGACATTAAGTACATTGCAGACAAACATTATCTTGTGTTGTTGTGGGGACAAGGATCTGGCTTTGGCTTAACTGAGTCCTCTGCCTCCCCTGGGTCATCTGGTTCAGGATCTCACCCAGGCTGGAATCAAATGCTATTTGAGCCTGTGGTCATCTCGAAGTTCAGATGGGAGAGCATCCATTCCCAGCTCGCTTACAGGTGTCAGCAGGCTTCACTCAGTTCCTCACTGGCTGTTGACTGCAGACATCAACTGCTTGCCCCATGGACTTCACCTGGCATCCACCAGAGTGAAGAGAGAGAGAGAGAGAGAGAGATGGCAAGCAAGACAAGAGTCAGAATTTTTCCCATGTGGGAAGGAACATCCCATCGCTTTTGCCACTTTCTGTTCCCTAGAAGTGTGCCAGCAGCCCCCAGTTACACCGAAGGACAGAAGACTCCAGAAGAACCTACCTACCATGACACAAAATCCCTAGGGCCATGTTGGGACTGCCCCTAAGAATAACCTTCCTAACACCTTCCAAGTTCACTGCTTCCCACTTATTTCTCTCACTCCTTTGCAGTCCAACACTTTCTTCAAGACTGTAAGCCCCATGAGGGCAGGGACAGCATGCAAAAGCAATGCTAGGAGCTTACTAAATGAGCGATAAAGGCATTCAGAAAGGATGCGTGCTGTGCCCCAGCCCCTTTGCTGCAGGCCCTGGAGAACAAGCTGTTCTTTCTGTTGCTGTGCACAGACAGGTCAGCCGGCAGCATCTTCACTCTTCCATTTTTTTTTTTAACCTCACTAGGGACCACGACTCTTGCCTTGTAAAATGACTGAGAAATTTCCCAATTCCTGCAGAAGATTTGTTTTGCCTTCTGAGTCCCTGTCATCATTTCTGAGACTGTGCCAACTCATCCCTCTGTGTTGGTAGGGAGAAGGGGTGACAGGGGAGGCGCTCACAGATAGTGGAAGGAGAAAAGTTCTACAGGGCACAATAAACCTAAGGAAGGTTTTGACGAGCCACCCGGCCAGGGGCCTGAGAGCTGACTGTCCGCTGCCCCCTGCCCCATTTGACAAACCGTTTGCCAAAGAGCCTGGCTAGCCGGAGCTTTGACCTTGGAGGGAGAGCAATCTGTCTTCATGGAGAGGCGCTGTCATAAGCACATGTCTCAATTTTGCTTGGGAAGGTGCTGAGGCTGCGTGAGACAAGAGCCTTGGACATGGCTAAGGAGGAAAAATGTGTGGCCCATCCAGGACCATGGAAGCAGCTAAAATTAACCCAGAGTGACCCTGGAGGGCAGGCCAGAGATCAGTGTGCTTCCCCCAGTGGCAGTGAGTCCTCAGCAAGGCCAGCAGCAGGGTCACTCCTTCCTTGGGGAGCCAAAGTGCCCCTCACCTCCTTTGTTCCAAGACCAGGCACTTCATCTGTCACCGAGGACAAAGAGGACAAGGCTCTTCATTTGTCACCAAGGACAAGGTGGGGAGGGAATCTTTGCAGGCAGTGCCTGTGCCATTAGTTCCATCACAGGAAAAAAAAATGCACTGACCTCTACTCCACCCTAAAGGTCAAAGAGGTGACATCCTAGGGACAAGGCAAGTGATAAATCTGCACCTCCACAGTCACCTCTGTGACTGAGCTGCTCCCCTCTGGACATGCTGACAGCTCAGGGGAGATTTATCTGCCAGGATCTGGGGCTGCTGCCGAAGCAGCCACCTCATGCATCTGGAGGAAAGGCACTGACGGAAGCCGGGGATGTACTTATTAAAGAAGAGAAAGGGACAGGAAGAAGAGCTCAGAACTCCTGCCAGGCCCCAGTTTTGAGTGACACAGGATCCAGGCAGTATGGGATGTTTGGGATTGGCTATTTGGGGATCAGTGGGATAAATAGACAATGTTCATGGGGAGAAAATAAAAGCTAGAGGTGCTCTGAGAAGCTGATCATAGGCGACTGATAAAGAGCTGTTCATTGGGGCAGGGGGTGGGCTCTGAGGGGTGGCTGGAGGCTCTCAGCCCAAAGCATAGCACAGGGTTGTGCTGTTGTCAGATTATGTGACAACTTTCCAGGCCCACAGGGGCACCAAGAGGAGTGCGGAAAAGGCCTCCCACAGAGAGCGTCAGTCTCCGTGCTGCAGAGGTGAGGCCACAGCCAGTCTCCTCTGAGACTAAGGCTTGGGCAAGAGGACAAGATGACCTCCCAGGAGATTCTTCCAGGAGAGCAGTGATTTATCTCCCAATATTTCTGTGAATGTTTTTTCTTTCCTTCTCACCACGTGTTTGATTGCTTTCACAAAGTCATTTTTACAGCACCAAATGTCAGGGAGTCAATGAACCAATCCTGAGTTTTTATGCAATTTTGTTTTTAAGAGACAGGGTCTCACTATGGTACCCAGGCTGGCTCAAGTGAGCCTCCTGCCCCAGCTTCTTGGGTAGTCAGAATTAGCCGACACTATGCCTACCACCACTCCTGATTTAGTCCTGAGTTTTTAAAAGGGTAATGTTTCTGTATTTACAGTTGCTTTGCATTCTCATTCTGGAAGAGGGAGCAGGCACAGCAACCTGCAAGCCTGGACTTAATGCAGACCAACTGCTCAGCACTGACCCCAGCCAAAGACATGAGGGGCTCAAGCCAGCTCCACAAAGGCATCCCCAGCACTAAGGACACAGTGGAGCCTGAAGAGACAGTCCCATCACAAAGTCACCAGGGTTTGTTAGGAGCAGCAAAAGACAGCTGAAGAGAACGCCCCAAAACTCATTGTGATGGCACAACACAAAATGACTGAGTATCAGCCAATAGTCTTCCCCAATAGCTAACAATTACCAGGTTTTACCATTGTCACCATTAGTACCAAGGCTTGTCTGAATGCACACATCCTCTCTATGCCACAAAACTCTCAGCTTGATTCTACCCCACCCCAGGGTGGCACAGCTCCACTCACTCTACTGAAACCTGGAAAGCAACTTTTATTCTTTTGGGTGGGGGTATTAATACCTCCTAGAAAGGTTTAAGGTTAGAATAAAGGAAGGTCCATGATCTACTAGCTATTAACTTTTCAAAAGGAAGCAATACTTAGAAGATACAAGCAACAATGTCGTGTGAATTCCACTTATGGTAAAACCCACCAAGTTCTTCTGCCTTCTTTTCATATATACATTAACCTGTTTTTGCTTTTTGTACAATTGCTTATAATGCCAATGTTCAAAGAATCGGAAAAGAAACATAAAATACACAGACACATAAGGTTCATCACCAGACAGTTGCTACTCTGTTCTTAGGAAGCCAGATCCTCTGATAGTCCAGCAGAAGTCACCCTTCTAAATTTTTTATGTCATGTTTCCAACTTTGAAATGTAAGCAGCTCATGTAGATATTTTTAATCACCTGGAGGTGTTTTGTGCACCATAAAGAAACAAAACATATCTGAGTGCCAGAATCAGCCCATTGGCAAATCTGCTATGCCTGGAGTTTCTGAGTGATTGATGGTAATTCTAGTTTGATACTTACTTAGATTTTGAGGGCTTTAAAAAAATTAAGTGGTCAACAGACAAATGACAGAGAGGAGAGGGGGAAGGGCTGAAAAGAGAGTAGCCAAGTCCCTTCTCCTTATCAAAGTGTTTAGATGTCATTCAAAATGTGAAGGTTCAGTGACAGGTAGATCGAGAGAGAGAGAAGCAGGAAGAAAAATGAGGAATTGTCAGGTTGGACGAAGCCTGTGTGTCCTCCTGACATCCCCCAGAGACCCTGTGAGAAGTGACAGCTGTTTATTTGGCACAGGTTGATCTCCCACCAGCTGGCCACAAGAAGTCACCGGCCTGTGGGAAGAAGGGTTCTCAGGTCACTCTAATCTATGTACTACACACCAATCAATAACACAGGAGTTCCACCCCAACCCATAAACATGTAACTCAATCAGCACTGTGAAGGTGGGGGCAGAATTTGCCCCCTGAAAACCTGCTGTGAACAGCAGAAAATGTGGGTGATTTCATTATCCAAGATTGCTTTGTCATATTTCTGCTGAACCAAAGGATAACTGAAATGAACATTAATAATTCAGCACCATGGCCAGGGCTACAGAATCTTTTGGCCCTGCCACTCCTGCTCCCAACCTTGAGCTCCTTCTGGGCTCGGGGGTGTGGAAATAACCTAGAGCCCTATGGCCAGGAGGTGTCCCAGAGGCAGCCATGCCAGTCCCCAAAGTGACTTGGAGCTGAAGGGTTTGCTGACCCTCACAGGAGGTAGGGTCTTTGTGGAGTGGAGACAGGCTCATGTCCAGACCCAGCCATGCCTGGGCTTTGTGAGCAGTGCCTAGAAATCCAGGCAACAAAATTGTCTTCTGGGACCATATTAGGCCATGGGTTTTATTTTTTTTTCAAGGAAGAGGTGAGGGTGACTCTTAGGGACAAAATTTTTTTGTCCTAATCTTTTTTCCACTTCCCTGTTATTCTCCTCCACTTTCTCCTTTTTCTTCTCTCTCTTCTCTCCCTCTTTGCCTTTTCCTTATTTTATTCCATTTATTATCTCTTTAGGAAATAGAATTCTATTGTATCAAAACAAATGAGCCCTTAGAGGCTTCTGATTCCAAGGTTAGTAAACCCAAATGTTTTGGTGGGCCCAAGCACATGGAGTGTGAACGGAGACTTCAGCACTAACGAGAGGTGCTACTGTGGACAACTGGACAGTGCATGTGCCCTTTAAATTTACAATTTAAAAATTGGATGCTGGCCACACAAAGCCTCCTGATGTGACCGATGGGCCCCCAGTCCAAGACAGAGTCTAAGCAGGCCCCTTCCTTACAGAGGATAAAATCAAGGGTCAGAGAAAGGGAAGTGATTGGCCCAGGACAAGGCAGGAGGTCAAGACTTTCAGAATACCTGAGCTTCCTTTCTCCACACCCTTCTGTGTGCCTTGGTCATGCTCTCGTTTATTTAACTACTCATTCAGCCCTGACCTGCTTCCAGCTCCAGGCACTGAGGCTCCAGATGAACCAACCAAGATCTGAGCACTTGGTCTGTCTCTGGGAGGTCACACGGTGCTATTTATACTTAGTGTGACAAGAGCAGGGGCAAAGTCACAAGTTGTCTGTCTGGGGAGCCATGGGCACTGAGACTTTCATCAGATCCCAGTCCAGGGCATTTTCTGAGTACCCTTCCTGTTGACCTTGGCCTGTCACCTTGAAAGCTCAGGTTCTTCCTTACACACTGACTCCTGGGTGATGAGTACCAGCACATGTCACCATCAGAATGCAGCCCACTTCGAGGCAGGCCTGAGGAAGGCCTTGATGTTCTGGTTAGCAATGCTGCCTCATGCCTCCTAGCACAGCAGATTGGACAAATCACCTGGATCACCCACTGCTCTGGATCTAGGCCTCTGCTACTTACATGACCACTGCTGGAATGGAATCTTATGGTGGCCTCAGCATGGCAGAATCTGACCTGAGCCCAGACGAGAAGGTCCACTGCCCGATGCTCTGCGCCTCCAGTCCCCAGGTTTCCACGTTCTATGGGGCCCTATCATGTGTGACTGTGGGTACCTAGAAAAAACACTACACCTCTCACTCACATATTCATTCAACAAAGCACCTGCCCAAGTGATTCCTTGTGTTTGGGCCCTCGAAATGGATACAACCCAGACTCTGCCTCTAGGACCCACTGTCCTGAAGGAACTCAGCAGCCATTGCTACTTTTTCTAGTGACCAGCATGAGAGGAACGGGGTCTGGAACCTTTTTCACTTCCTTATTTCTTCTTCTTCTTGAGGCTTCCCCAACCACTGGTCTGAATTTTGCATTCTAAATTCATTTTGAAGTGTCAGATGATCTCCTAACAGTTTTCAAAGTCTCATTTCTTTACTTCTTACTGCAATCCCTTGAGGAATACTAAACTGCTTTTTTAGTCTCAACTCACAGACGAGGAGAACTGGGTTTCTGAATGGAGAAACAACCTCCTCAAGTCCCAGAGTGGGAGGTAGAGCTGGGAGGAGGTCCTAGTTTCTCCTGACATACGTGAAGAAGGAAAGCATTCATCCCAATGATGAATGTAATTGTAATGTATACCTAAATTGTACCAATAAACTTAATGGGGGAAACAGAAAAGAAAAGGACAATAATCTGGGACACAGGCACATCCTCACTTCCTTGGGGAAGCCACAACCCTGAGACAAAGATACAGGTCCAGAGATAGGACTTGCATTCTGCCAGCATAGCCTCAGGGATAGTCAAGTCAAGAGTTTGAGGAAAGAATTAGTACAAGCCACAATAACCTCTACCTCCTAATTCAATACTCTGTCATTACAGAGTCCTGAGGGATTTACATCTAATTTCTGTGATAATCTCTTCGAGCTGGGTACGATCTTAATACCAGTTGGCAAAATGAGGCAACAAAGATGCCAAGAGGTTGTCTCACGCCACCAGGAAGGGGGTTACACATGACTGGACATGACTCCAAAGACAGTGCTCTGAACCACATTAGCATGCAGTTTGGCTTCAGTGTGCTGTCCCATTTTGAAGGAATATTGATGTATAAGGAAAAGAGAAGCCCAGATTGGTGGCTCCCAAGCAAATGGACAGGAAGCCATTTGAGTGGCCATCAGCATGCCCATCAGGGAAATTTGTCTTTGCTTCTGCAGAGCAGGATGGTGGGACTGTTGGGGAGGATCGGCCGGGCTGTCTTCAGAAGGATGCAATCAAGAAACAGAGACCCACACAGTACAGCAAAGTAGTATTCTTTTGAAAAAACTCAAAAACAAGCTCTTTCTCTTCCCCTATTGATATTCTATGTCCAGTATGGTCCAATCTGCTGGCCACCATGCCTCAGAAATGGTCATAAATGCCCTTGGCTAGTTAAGGGCCTATGGTCTATCACTGTCAATGGTTTCCATGAAACCAATGCCAGCTGTAGAAGTTGTCTTTTGCTGCACAACAAATTCCTGCAAGTTTAGTGACTTGACACAGCCTACATTTTCTTGCAGCTCCAAGGGGTAGGAGTATGGGTGTAGCTTAGGCAGCCCAGGCAAGCCTCTGCCCGAGGGTCTCCCAGGAGGCTTCAGTCTTATCTGAAAACTATGTGACTGGTGGATTTAGCTCCTTGCAGGCCACTGGACAGAGATCTTTCATCTCCTGCTGGCTGTTCTCCAGAGGCCAGCCTCAGATCCTGGTCCCGCAGCTTTCTCCAATGCCAGCACCTGCCTTTCCCAAAACATAAGGCTGGAAAAGCTATGAAAAGAGTACCATAATAGCAATGCAGAAATTATAGGAATCTTTTATGATCTAATCACAGAATTGACATGCCCTTAACATGGAGATATTCTGTTTCTTGAGGCAAGTGATTCGGGGGACAGAATTGTACAAGGCTGAGTACCAGGAAGCAGGAATCAAAGAGAACCATCTTAAAAACTACTTATCAAATAAGTCCCTACTACATTAGTATAAATTTGTCTATCAGCCCTTCACAGCAAAGTGGCTGGGCAACTGCAAAGAAATTTTTGATAAAAGGAGGAAGGAGAGACAATTTTGGAATCTGGGCTCTGCCTTAGCAGAGGTGGAGCCTGGTTTTAAAACTGCCAATAACACAAACATGGGTTTCCCTAAGGCTCACATCCGTATTTGTAGACAGGTGGAGACAGAGAAAAGGGCTGGTCTGTCTGGCTCTCCTCCATTTGTCCCTGTGCCATGGCTTTGGCACTAAATGGAGAATTGAATTTACCGTGGTAGTGTGATTGTCACTATGCCTGTACTGTCTCAGGCAACAAAGCATTCTCCCTCTCAATGACCTACAGGGCATGCAGCCCTAACTCCCTGTGTATATTGCCCTCAAAGCCTGCACCACAAATACCAAGCTGTCCCTGGTCTGCTATGAAACACCAGGCCCAGCACAGTAGGGCATCCTAGGCACTTACATTCTGGACACTGCAGTTCATTGCTGCTCTTTCAAAGCCACAGCATTCTCCCAGGAGAGGTTACATAAAAGAACACTTACTTTATTAAAAGACCTCTGTCAGAGGCATATCATTAGCCCAGATTGGCCTAACAAAGGCTTAATAAAGGTGACAATGAGACGATATTAACTCATTTGCCTCATGTTTGAGAACCTGACACATTGTAGATGTAGGGCTTTTTTTCAGGCTCAGTGATGGATCAAATCTGTTTGCGTTGGAAATTGGCTAATGTGCTGATGCCTTAGAAATCTTGCACAGAAGCCAGGAAGACACTGAACCTGTCTAAATGCATCAACCACCTCCCACCCCCAAAGCTCACCACCACCCAAGCCAGACCCTTCAGAGGCTGAGACGTGTTACACACGGAGCCAGGAGTCTGTTTGATTCCCCTTACATAGCAACTTAACCATTCTCATCTATTTATTTTAAGCAAATTATCCGGCCGAGTTGACAAGCATGAAAAAAACATGACCTTCCCTGGGCTTTTCAAAAGAAATGTTCTCCCAAATATGATTCATTGTGCTCTGATCTCTCACTGTATTTTTATCAAGTGCTCCATGCCAGTTCTAAAAAGGGTACTGTCAACTCTGCTGGTTGTGGCTCATTTCTTTGACTCTATTGTCACATGAGTCCCTTATCAATCTATAACCAAAAATTCCACCTTTCAGGAGATATGGGAGATGCCCAAATTGAGCTCTGGAAGGCTGGAGAGAGATTCTAAAGATAATCAATGACCCATGTATATCAAGTCACTATGACCGCTCGCTTTGTGTAGAGTGGGTGCCAACTATAAAAAGTCATATATGATTCCATGACTTCATGGCAGTTACATTCCAGGAGATACAGACTGGAAACAAATGAAGAATTAGATGAATAAAATGTTTTTGGACGTTGATCAGTGCTATGAAGAAAATAGAACAGGTTGATGCAACAGAAACTCTGCAGGGGAAGTGCCATTGGGCAGAGCAAGTGAAAAAGTGTGAGTCCAACAAAACTGTAAGGGAAGAATATTCCAGCACAAAGGAACAGCAGCTCTGTGTCTCACACACTGTGGATGCCACCAACCCAGCTGAGTCAAGTACTGCCATTACAGATGGTGTGATATAAAGAGTGGCTCCTGCCATGACCAGAGAGGAATAAAAAGACCTAGAAGGGAATGTCCTGGGACATGTACTGTCTTCCCTCCTGGAAACGTCAAAGACATTGGCAGCAAGGAATGCTCTGGGTTTTTGTTGTTGCTGTAGTTGTTGTTCTTTTTGTGACAAGGTCTCACTATGTAGCCCTGGCTGGCCTTGAACTCACCACAATACTCCTGTCTCAGCCTCTGCAGTGCTGGGATGACAGGTATGTACCACCACTCCCAGCTGTTTTCTTCACTAATATAGCCTCAGAATCTAGCTCAGAGCATGACACAAAACATGCACAAAATATAGTTAATTGAATTTCAAACTGAATCATAAATGGGAGGAAAATGGCTTAGGAAAAATAAAACAGCTAGCCAAGGGTTCTAGATGAATTATCTTTAGTATGCAGGCCAACTGCATATAGCGTTCCCTACCTCTTGATAATTGTTATTATAAACCATCATTGACCAAGCACTTATTATGCTCCATGCAACTGCTGGATGCTTTCCCTTTTAATCCTTTCAAAACTCTTACAAGGAGGTTTACTTCCCTGTTACACTTGAAGATACTGAACTACTCTGACCCACCTCACCAGTCCATCTCACTTGTAGTGGTGGAGATAGAAGTTGCACATTTCATGTCAACAATTTATTCTACCTAGACCTCAGCTCTGTCACCCTCATGGGAAGTCCTGAGAGGAACTGCTTTTAGGGTCCTCAGAGGGTTCATAGTCCTGAGTCCATGAGCTATAACTGTCCTGGTTTTCTTGTACTTCATTTACTCATTCATTGAGCATCTACTATGTACTAGGAGCTGTACTGGATTAGTAAATCAAATAGATAAGAGAACCTAGAATACTAGTCTACCCACACCCAAGAAGTAATTTTCAACATATGGAACAAGAGGGCTAGAAAGATTGGCAAAATGATTATTCATGTCTCTTTTCTGTTCCTCCTCTACTTCCATGGCCCACATCCAAAACATATGGATATTCTTTCAACTAGGCAAAAATGGCAAGGAGATAGGTAAGAAATGACTGTGAGGAGCACTGAACACTAGAGGGGGAAAAAAGTCAGCTGATGCCAGAGCTGGCCACCTTGTCCATAAGAAGATGCTATGATGATTAATCTCCTCTGTAGTCAAGCTCAGTAGCTGGACTCTACAGCTGGCTTTTAGGACAATTCACTACATCTTCCTGCCATGAGTATAAGGCCAACCTGAGGCTTCCCTCGTCTATTCTTCAATCCACTCTCAAGCCAGCCCACCTCCCAGGCCAGCCAGCCTCTCCTAACTGTGACTTCTCCCTGCTACTATTGGATTTCTCTCTCATCTGCCTTTTGGATTGTAGTGGTAAGAAAGGAGGGCTTTCTCCTGTTTAGGGTGGCAGAAGAGGAGTATTGGCTACCTGACAAAAACAGCACTCAGAGAGATGGAGGGTTGGAACAAAATGATCAACAGCTTCCTTTTCAGGCAACTCTAATTCTTGGGTAAGCCATTCTTCATGGAGCCCAGGTAAAGTACACGGCCTTCACTGAGCCCAAGGCACAGTGTGCATCCCTCTTGCACTAGGACTTACATCTGACTCCGGGAAGGAAGGCTGCCACTCACCAGCTTTTTCCATTAGCTTCCCAGCTATTTCCATTCCACTGGTCTTTGAACCTCAAACAATTCAAATGCCTTGGGCTTATGTATCTCTGAAGCTATGAAGGGCCTAATCAGAATCTCCTGCCATCACTGTCTAACCAGTGAACAATCCCGGATGAGTTACTAAATCCATCTGGGTATCACTCTCCTGTCTGGAAAATGGAAATAATAAGAATACCTCATTCTAGTCCTTGAATATGCAAATCTCTTTGCACCATTCCTGGTACATTAGAAGCATATAATTGGTGGTTCCTAGCTCTGGGTGTGTGTGTGAGAATTACCTGGGGAGCTTTTAAGAATATTATTGTCTGGGCCCTGACTCAGACTCCAGAATTTGAAACTCTTGGGAGTGGGAGCCTGGGCATCAGTATTTTTTTAAGACTCCCAAAGTGATTCTTATGTGCAGCTAGGAATGACAGCCACTTCACAGGGGAAACGGTAGCTATTCTGGTTGTCACAGTAGCTGTTTTAAATCCATATCATCCAGATGCAAGCCCAAAGGTATGTGGAACCTTCGGTGGGAGGGGCTTACTTGTATCTGAAAACAGTGGAGTGTTTGTGATTTTCAGCCAAGTCCCTCTCATCTTTCAGAGAGAACTTAATGAACCTTAGAAGTCCATAGCCTATGGCACAGTGTCGTAGGTAAAAGGCAACTAATCAAAAATTTCAAGGATAATTGGCAAATTTGCTCTTCATAAGAGGGAAGTAAGGTGAATTAAGCACTATGGGTTAGTGGAGAGAGAGAGACAGCATGGCTCTGGGCTCTGGGCTCTGTGCTCATGCCACATGTGCGTACACAAATCAGCCCCAGGGACACAAGCTCCTTCCTCACGTGACCCTGAGCAGCACCACTGCTCCTCCGGTCTGGGATCAGCTGATGAGGGTGTTCAGAGAGGGGAACCCACTCAAACGCTTCAGGCAAGCATGTGGGTGAACCCTAGAAAGCAAGACAGGCTCTGGGGCCTTTTTGGTCTGACCATTTTGCAACATCACTGCCTTGTGGTGGGATTTATGGTGTCACTGTCTTCGGAGGCAATTTAAGGAAGCAAATAAAAGGAGGAAATAAAACAGAAACAGTCTTCTTTCCTTGTGTCCCTTTACCTCTGAAGTGGAGTCAGAGCCCTCATTATTTCATTAGCTGGTCTCATTCCCTCGATGGCAACTGGGTTCATGAACATTTGATTTAAGTTGCAATTAAAAGCCCCAATCATAGAAATACATTTTCAGAGGATAATTGGGTGCAGCACGCCAGCTTGTTGGCCTGTTAGCTGGCTCTAATTGTTGGCCAGTAAATTAAAAGCCAATTTAAGTAAATAGTTCATCCAAAGACACATGAAGGAGAAGAAGTCATGTTCCTGTTGATCAAAGACTCATCCCTCTTCTCTGATCAGGATCACCCAGGACCACAAATCCATCACCCCCTATAAAGGATGCATGGGTGGGAGGACGTTTGAACTACTTTGCATACATTAGAATGAAGAGATCCTGCCAGAATGATTTTTCTACCTTGCTTTTTTCTTTAACATCCTCCTGTTTCTTTTTTTTTTTTCCTTTTCCTTTCAGTAAAGCTCTTCAAAGAGCCACAAGACCTCCATTTCTTCATTTTTTTTTCCCTCCTGTCATAGTGGTAACTTCCATAGCTAGAGCTAAAGAAAGTTTTTTCATTATTTTTCTTTCTGAAAGAGTGGCAGAGTAGTATCAGTAGTATAGATTGTCTCTGAAGGCTATGGGCTCCCCTTCACTGTGGGAGAGAGGGGAGCAGAGAGATTTCAAACAATGTGGGGAGGATTACAGTATATCAAAGACAGATAGTTGACTGATCTGTATCCATCTAGAAAATTTCCCCCACTTTTGTTTTGGAAGAGTATCTTCTGCCCTCTCAGCCTGCGCAGACTAGCAGTTATGGTAGACCCTACAAATGCTTACAAACACTCACTCCCCCTTTGTCCCCATGGCTCCTTTGTATCCCTTCAATGTTGTCTTGGCCACATGACTGACTTTGGCCAGCAGAAGGTGAGTGGTCATGATGTGCATTACAACTGAGCACTACATTACAACTGATGTGCATTACAACTGTGTCACCTCCACTTTCTGCTCTTCTCATCTGCCCTCAGAATGTTCTTATCATGCATTGGGGCTCTGTGTGCATAGGAAAGCACATGGTAAGGAGCCCAGCAGAGCCAGACAGAGCCATTCCAGCTGATCCTGTCCAACTACCAATATTTAACACGAAAAGGAAATTCAGTCAAGCCAGCAATGTGGGGCGTATCCTCTTGGCTCTGGGACAGATGAGGCAAATTTCTCCACAGGATGTGATGCTGGAGTGGGCAGATATGAAGCTGTGCCTCTTTTCTGCCATCAGAAAGCTTGAATATTTGACTCATAGGTCCAGAAAAATTAGTCTGAGGCACAGAGAAGCCAGGTCTTTTGATACTTATTGAGCTTCAGCCAAACCATGAAGAAAGCAGCCCTCCTTAGATGTTTCAGTAATGAGAGGCAGATTCCTCTTTGGCCTGGATCTGTTCAAATTGATTTTCTGTCATTTGCACCTGAAGCCATTCTGAGACAGATTCCACATCTGAGGGTTCCACTCTCTCAGGTCTCCTCTGTGGTTCCCTCAAGACATGAAGGAGCTGACACCTTGGGGCCACAGCAGAGAAACTCGGACAGAAAAGCCCCATGGACTCACAATGGGAAGCACAGGCTCCAGAAGACTAAGCTGGAGAAGACACTGATGCACAAGGGGACTTGAAATTCCACCTGTAGCCTCAAAACTGCGAACTGAAGCCTTCTCCTCGGCCCGAGCCATCAGTCATCACAGCCACCAGCACTGGCCAGAAGAGGATTGGACTCAGCCTATTCTTGAGTTTTATTTCTAAAAGCATCAATGACAATTTGATTTAGATGATTAATTTCTTCACCAATAGACATTTCTTCTTGATTTAAGTCAGAAACTAAATAATACAAACTGACTAGAATATCATTGCAGAATCAATAAAACATCCTCAACAGATAATTATAGCATTAATGCACTTATTCTCTGGTGGGTGCATCAATCATAGTTAATGGGGAGAAGTTGAAATGATTTTAATTAAAGGCTTTGGGTTCTGTTGCCCTGAGTCATAGGAAGCTGCAGCGAAGGGCCCTGAAAGCTTGGAGACCAGGGTTTTCTTGGGTCTGCCGGAGTCCAAGGGGTCTTCAGAAGTCTTCTTGGACCTCTGTCAGGACTCCATGGAAAGCGGATGAGAGGAGAGAACTGAATGCCAGAAGCCCCAGGATTTCTAGTCTCATTTTAAACAAAACATCTTTGAATAGGAATTCATTTGAAAAATGCTTTGAGTTAAAATATTTGTAAGCAAGAGGAGGAAATAAATAACAAAAGACAGCAAAAGAAGATGAGTTTTAAAACTGTTGATGTAGCCCAACTTCCTTATTTTTCAAATGAGGAAACTGAGGCTCTGAAGGTGAGAGTCACATTGATGCTCAACCACAGAGCCTGAACCAAAATCCAGTCACTCAGATTAGTATGTTTCCCATCACTTCAGACATACACACTGTCAATTTTTTTTATTTTTTTCAGCTTTAATTGAGTTTATTGGTACATTTTAGGGATACAGTACAGTTACATTCATTGTTGGGATCTTGTACCTCTATATGACAAGTCTTGATTCTCATTTTTCCCCTTACCCCTGCCCTCCCTTCACCCCCTCCTCCCCTTCCCATCTACAAACACTTTATTTCCATCTTTTCATTATCTCACATTTTTTCTTTTCCCTTATTACCCTTCCTCTACCCATCCCACGTTCCCTACACCTTTAGCTCCTTTCTTCCCATTTCTAAATGTCAGTAATCTTATTAGGATCTTATGTATTATTGCAGATTATTCACACCAGAGAAACTATTCGGTATACACACTGTCAATTTTAAAGATAATTTCACAGTGGCAAAGGGGAACTGGAGATTTCTTCCTCTGAGATATCCTCAGGGAGAATGCAAGTCCCAGGTCCTAACTTCTTACCATCTATACACACCATTCCTTAACCCTGGCCCAGGATTCTATTCAAGATCCTTCCTAATTAGAAGCATAAGAGTACAGTGAAACATGCATACCCCTCTTTATAGCAGCCTATAAATCCATCAACAGATGAAAGGATAAAGAAAATGTGGTATTTGTACACAATGGAGCACTACTCTGGCATAAAGGACAAGTCACTTCTGAGTCATTTCTGGAAAGATAGATGCACTTGAGACCATGCTTTAAGTGAGATAAATCAGATATACAAGCTTAAATATAAAATGGTTTCTCTCATATGAGAAATCCAGACTATGCATAAATTAAAGAGCAAAATAAAAGATAGATAATAAGAAACAAGGAGATAAACTTCTGGCAAAAAAGAAAGCGCCCGAGAGTAGAGAAAGAGGGGAGGGAAAGGACGGGAAGGAAGCGAACAAAGAATTCAGGTGTGTAGTGTACATATACTAACTCCCCACGATGAAGGTAATCATTGTGTACTGCAATTGCGCACTAATAAAAAAAACTTTAATAATTTCACATAGTCACAGAAAAGACCTTTCCTGTGTGCTCCAGAGTTCATAGTTAACAGTTCTTGACAAGGAGAGCTCCAGTTAGCATTGGTGACTGATTTGCTATCACCTGTATTTTTACTCACTAACATACCACTAATCGCATGAAATGAGCTGCCAACCTCTCTGAAACCACAGGAAGACACACAGCCATACCCTTGTGATCTGGAGAGTGGCATCAAAGTGCAGGGTTCGATTCACACTTCTTACCTGTTGAGCTGTGAGCTCTACACAGCAGGGTGGCATCAGCCTTCACCACTATTTCTCCGGGGCATACGTGACTCGGGGCACACAGCAGATGCTTGATAATTATTTTTTGAATACTTTAAAACAATAATAAAAGTTGACAGCATGCCCCCAGACCCTATTGCAAATTAATATGATACTCAACTTTACCATGACCGATGAAGTAGTTATATTTTTATTTTTGCATTATTGTTTCCAGTTTTCTTATTGCCCCTTGTTTGTAGTGTATTCTTCATGGGGAGTTGGTACACGTACATTAACACATCTTAACTCCTTTTTATCCCCTTCCTCCTCCCCCTTCCCACTCCATTTCTTAGTCCCCTTCCTATTTGCAAAAGGTCTTTTGAAGTAGTTATATTTTTATAGTCCTTTCTAGCTAAGGCATTGTGCCCAAGGTCACATAGCCAGTAAATAATAAAATTTGTATGTGATCCCAAACCATTTGCAAAGGCTTTGTTCTTAATGATATTCTTTTTTACTGAGTATAGTTGACAGAAATAAAATATATATTTAAGGTGTATAGCATCATGCTTTGAGATACATACATGCCATGAAATGATTACTCCAATCAAGCTATTTAACATGTCCATCACCGGGGGGCTAAACACAGGGGGCCTTCACATTGAGCTACATCCCCAGCCCTTTTTCTTTTTCTATTTTGAGATGAGGTCTTGCTGAGTTGCTAAGTTTTCCAGGCTGGGCTCCAACTCGCAATTCTCCTGCCTCAGTCTCCCATAGTACAGAGATTACAAGTATGCATCCACATGTCCAACATCAATTTTTACTTTACTCTTAAACAACAAGAAAAATGCATTCAGCATCTCACTTTCAAGACAGATTAAAATGGTTGGGTAAACATGATTCTAGATGATTTCTTGATATTGCTATACATTGATGCATTTTTTAAAAGTTAAACATTGGCAAAGTTGTATATACTGCCTTGTAACCTGTTGTTTCACTTAACATAATCCACATAATAGTGGACATTTTTTCACCTCGGTAAAAGTTTGTATCAGTGTCATAACTTCTTAATAATTAGTAACATCTTATCTCCCCATTACTTTTCCTTATACAACCCTTTCCCCTTTATTCCCTTCTTCTTGTCTAATAATAGTCATCCTTCTACTTTCATGTCATCTTGAGTCCACATATTAGAGAAGATATTCAGAATTTGTCATTCTGAGTCTGATTTATTTCACTCAACATGATGATCTCCAGTTTCATTTTCCTGAAAATGACTTAATTTTGTTCTTCTTTATGTTTGAGTTGTACTCCATTGTGTATGCATACCACAGTTTCTTTATCCCTTCAATTGTTGATGGGCACCTAGGCTTAATTTTAATACTCCAAAAATATCTTGGAATATTTTAGGAGGATCCTATAAAAAGATCACAGAAAACTTCATGAAAGGGGTAGAAACTAATCCGTGACTTAAGAAATGGATAGAATCTGGATTTAAGTAGCTGGAAGGGCACTCTAGCAAGAGAGGACAGAGTGAGTAAGAACATGGCAAAGGGGGTGTATGAAAGGCAAATTCAAGATGGCTGGAGCATGTTCTTTATAAAGGAAGCATGAGGAAAAGGGTCCTGAGGGAAGGGTCAGAGACACATGTATAGAGACATTGGCAGCAATTGAAAGTGATATGATCAGAACTCAGTTTTGGACAGACTTTCTATCAAATCTGCCCTAGAGGTCAGGGGATAGACAGAAAGTGGCAAAGGAAAGCAGCAAACTTGAGGATCACACCCAGACCTTGTTGACAAACAGATCAAAGTTGGATGCAGGATCCAGATCCCGGACATCATAGCATAGGCTGATGCCATGCCTGGAACAGGTGGTCTGGTCAATTTCATTCCTGTTAACATAGCCTGATGCTCTTGACTTAAGTGTAACCTTGAATTCAGCTGCGATAACAGTGCATCTGGTGGCTGGATTTCCATCCTCCTGCAGGAAACAGCTTCTGCCTGCCATGAATCCAAGTGCTGACTCTACTGATAATACCTCTGGCCCCAGAGGAGCCACATTTCTCAGGTCCAGATATAAACATGCAGTCAGACGCCTGTATCCTTTAGAGATCTCCTCAATCAAAAACCCATAAAGTCTTTAAATTCCTGGAATCCTATTGGAGAAAGCAGTTAGCCTAGATTTAGCAAACATATTGAAGCCACACATACTGTAAAAACAAGCTTTGATTTTGTGTTGAAGAGTCATTACCAATCACCTTTAAAATAATACCTATCATTTTTGGAGACCCAAAACCCAAGACTATATTCTTCAGTCTTGAACAACTCCCAGATCCAAGAGTGTAAGAGTGTGTCTAGTCGACACCTGGGGGCATGAAATGCCTGGCAGTGTGTGGCAGCTCAAACTGGGGTAGAGCTGGGAGAAGTGTTTTCTCACTGCCAGCTTCTGGCAGTGAGAAAATGGGAAGAGAGCAAGGGCCTCTTTCAGATAAGAGGCTCTTAAGCTGATGGGAGAAAATAAAAAGGTAAGGATTATAAATTGTGAGTGACCTCCCCATGGGAAATGAGATCGAGCAACTACTGAGGCTTTGCGATGCCCTGCTGTTGATTGATTGCATTAAGAGCCTTGCTTCCTTCCCTCCTTGCATTGGTGACTTTAGCAACGTGACTTTACAGTTCTTCCCCTTAAGAGATGTGGTCTCTTTGAAATCTGGGCTGAACTTGTAGCCAAAGCAGAGTCTAGGCTAAGGAAATTGGGAGCCTGGGACTCAAAATTTAAGAAGGTGCTCACTCTTTAGGGTCATTAAATTTTAGGGTCAACACCTGAGAGCTAGTGCCTACTTCAAATATATGCCCTAAGTGCCTCTCTTTCCTCATCCTAGTCTAGTCCTGATTATTACTTGCTTTGGATAACAGAATACAGCAGATGTGACATTGTGCCTGTTTTGAGCTTTGACCTCCAGAGGCAACATATGCTTTGACTTTTACTCTTGTGACCTGAGAGTAAGCTTGGGCCAGCCTGCTGGAGGAAGGGAGGTCTCTACCATGGTAGAATGATGTACTGTCCACTGAGGCCATCTTAAAATAGCCAGCTCCAACTGACCACCAGCCAGCCACAGATGTGTAAGCATACCTAGTAAGACCAGCGCGATCCATCCCAGACCAGCAGAGCCATCTACCAAGCCATAGAATGGTGAGAGGCACTAAGTGGTCATTGTTCTGTGGTTCTTGGATGTGGTTTGCCATGGAACAATAGATACAGGTTGAGCATCACTAATCTGAAAATCCAAAACCCAAAATACTCTAAACACTGAAACTTTGAACATCAACTTGATACCACAAGTGCACAGCTGACTTTATGTTAACCACAAACAAAATGCAGGTGCACTAAAAATAGTGCATAAAATTAAATGCAAGTTTTGTGTATAAAGCTCACATAAAACTTCAGATCCTATCTCCAAGTCATCACACTATGTATATGCAAATTTTCTAAGATCTGAGAAAAATGCAAATCCAGAACACTTCTGGTCTCAAGCATTTCAGATAATGAATAATCACTCTGTACACCTTCTGTCCTTGTCCATCTCTGCTTCTATAACAAAACACTACAGGATGGGTAGTCTGTAAAGAATACAAAGCTATTTCTCACAGTTCTAGAAACTGAAGTCCAAGATCCAGGTGCTGGAAGATTCAGTACTTGAGAGCTGCTCTGTGCTTCGTGAATGTGTTTTCTTGTCACATACTTCCATGGCAGAAAAGCAAAATGAACAAATACCAACTTCTTCCATGGAAGAAAAGATGAAAGAGCAAAAAAAAAAAAAAAGTCCTGGCTCATTCCCCCAAATCCTTTTATAAGGATATTAATGCCATGCACATGGATAGAACCCTTAGAACTTAATCATTTCCAGAAGACTCACCCTTAATACCATCACAAGGGGACTGAGGTTCCACTCTGTGAGTTTCGGAGGATGATATACATTCAAGTCATAGCACTTCTTTCCTTTCACCATGCCACAGGTGTTTGTCTTCTCCCAAAGGCTCTGTTAGAACTGATTAATACATGACTTGGGATTCAGTTATATACACCAAGAGAGATTTAGAACAGACCCAAGAAGAAAAGGAACTCTTCTGGTTCACATCCTTCCAGTAATCCTGAGCACATCTCCTTTCATCTCCAGGATGTGAGACCTTCCACTTAAAAATAAGGGATTTGCTCCAGAGCTGAGGCAGCTGGGTCGCCTTCTGTAAGCTAGCTCCCATTTGCTAGGGATGGTATAGAATTGAAACATTCTGAGATTCAACAGGAAAGAATGCCATTCTCAAGTAGTGACGTCTGCCATGATGAAGGATGGGGTGAACTGGTACATCAGCAGCCCTGCCCCACAGCTGTCTTAACTGGTGCACAGCCAATCCATGCCTTCCCTATACTGCCTGACCTAAAAGCTCCCTAGTTAGAGGGCTGAATCATGCCAGGCCAGCTATAAAGATCTCTTACTACCATGGACAGCTTTTTATTTCCTGCCCTCTGTCCTTTAGATCAAACCTAGAAGTTCCTTTAAGTTGTAAAAACAAGGGAGCCTGGGACCAGGGCTCCTATCTTGGATGGTAGTCAATGTGTACACACTGGATAGTGCTGCACTTGCATGGCTTGTCCCACACAGCTGCCTTGGCTGATTGTCCATCGAGGGCAGGCAGTGTGGTATATTGGAAGCTATGATGCTAAACACTATAAACACTGGTTATTCTATACACAAAGTTGGAGAAGCAAGGTCAAAGGAAAGGCCACGGGGGTGAGGGTCCTCTCCACTACTGACATCCTCACACCTTATCCGTCCACTTGCTCACCTGGAAAATGAACCTCTACTTGTCTAAGGACTCAGACTTTAGGTCTTAAATTCTGGATGTCCTCATTCACTGGAGAAGGTTAAAAATAGTTCTTTGCATATGGAAATCATTTCTCAGCTTACAAATTGCTTTCACAACCTTAATTTCATTTGATCCTCCAAACAGCCCTGTGATGAGAAAACTGAGGTCCAGATGGGTTAGGTGAGAAACCTAAGGGTGAGAAGAAGGTAGGAGGAAGAGCTGAGTCCTGAACATAGGTCTTCCCAGTAAGATCCTGTCCTCCTTGCCCAAACCACCAACCCCTGTGGTTCCATGACCCCTATCAACACTATTACCATGTCACCAGCTACTCCGTGTTAACAACCAGTGGGCCAGGCAACTCAGGAGACTGTCATACAAACCCTGACTCTACCTCTTTCTAAGAGGATGATGTAGGCAAGTTACTTAACTTCTCTGGCCCTCAATATTATTTTCCATAAAATGGGGATAATAATAGCAATGCTCATATCATAGTTTCTTGAAGGAATAGAATATATCCATAAATAAAACAATGAACATAAAGGGGGTTAGTACTTCCTGATACATAAAAAATGGCATTAGTCATACTAGTAACTAAATAATAGCAATAACAACAATAATGTCTGGCAAATAAGCCAAATGAAGGAGCAAAGCTGGTACTGAAGGATCTTTTCCCTGATGTGTGGCTACTCTCTAAAGGTCTTTGTAAGTGTGGGAGGAATCAGAATATACCCAGCAAATGTCCTCAGGCCAATTCATCAGCACTAACAAGAGCTCTACATCAACACTGGATTTATTGGTTGCAGGATGCAGAAAATATGTTGGGGGAGGAAGAGTGGGTTGTATAATCAGGTGTGTGATTAGTCATGCTAATGGCATTTATTATACTATGAGTAGAACTAATTTACAATAATTTAATCATCAACAAACAACTGTGCAGGACGAAGAAGCTGGGTTGTCAGCTTTTAAAATAAGGGCTCTTAGCTAACCGTTCCAGTGTGACCCTGCACTTATGTAATTCTGGACCTGAGTCCCAGAGGGTCTACAAGAGATGACTAACATTTACATGGCAACTTCAGAGTTTACAAAGTACTTACCTATGCAGAAACTTATTTGACACTCTTTCACAGTAATGCATTTTTTTTTATTGAGTTTATTGGTACATTTAGGGATACAGTACAGTTACATTCATTGTTGGGATCATGTACCTTTACATGGCAAGTCTTGATTCTCATTTTTTTCCCCTTACCTCTGCCCTCCCTTCACCCCCTCCTCCCCTCCCCATCTACAAACACTTTATTTTCATCTTTTCATTCTCTCACATTTTTTTCTTTTCCCTTTTTGTTCTTCCCCTACGTATCACACCTTCCCTACACCTTTAGCTCCTTTCCTCCCATTTCTAAATGTCAGTAATCTTATTAGAATCTTATGCATTGTTGCAGAATATTCACACCAGGGAAACTATTTGGTATTTACACATGTGGGACTTATTTATTTCACTTAGGAGTATATCTTCAATATGTATCCATTTTCCTATGAATGAATCTATTCTCTCGCTCTTTATGGCTGAGTAATATTCCATTTTATAGAAAAACCACAACTTCTTTATCCAGTTTCCAACGGATGGGCAAATAGGTTGTTTCCAAGATTTAGCTATTACAAACTGTGCCGCTATAAACATGGGTGCACATACTTCTCTGTGATATGATTCTTTTAGTTCTCTTGGAAAGATACCCAACAGAGGGATGGCTGGGTCAAATGGAACCTCCAGTCCAAGCTCTTTGAGGTATCTCCATATTGATTTCCATAGTGGTTGCACTAGTCTGCACTCCCACCAACAATGGAGGAGGGTTCCTTTCTCCCCACAACCCCGCCAACATTTGTTATTGTGTGATTTCTTGATAGCAGCCATTCTTTGTGGGGTGAGGTGGAATCTCAGTGTTGTTTTCATCTGCATCTCTCGAATGACCAGTGATGTGGAACATTTTTTCATATATTTTCTTGCTGCTTTCACTTCTTTGTATGAGAAATGTCTGTTCATTTCGGATGCCCATTTTTGGATCGGGTCTTTATATTTGGGGGGACTGATTGTTTTGAGTTCTTTATATATCCTTGATAATAGTCCTTTGTCTGAGGTACAGCTGGTAAAAATTTTTTCCCACATTGTAGATTGTCTCTTAGTTCTGCTAATGGTTTCTTTTGAAGTACAGAAGCTTTTTAGTAAGATGAGATCCCAGTTGTTGATTCTTTCTGCTAGTTCCCGTGCTACTGAGGATTTGTTCATAAAGTCTTTTCCTATACCAATGTCTTCCAGAGTTCTGCCTAACTTACTTTCCAGCAAGTTTAATGTTTCTGTTTTAATATTTAGATCTTTAATCCATTTGGATTTTAATTTAGTGCATGGCGAAAGATAAGGGTCTAATTTTAATCTGTGACAGGTTGATATCCAGTTTTTCCAACACCATTTATTAAAGAGGCTATCTTTCCTCCACTGAGGATGGTGAGCTCCTTTGTCGAAGATGAGGTAGCTGAGTACATCTGCATTTGTTTTTGTGTCTTCCAGTCTGTTCCATTGATCCTCAGGCCTATTTCTTTGCCAGTACCATGCTGATTTTATCACAGTGGCTTTGTAGTATAGTTTCAAATTGGGAATTGTTACACCTGGTGCCATGTGACTGTTGCCTATAATGGCTTTTGCTATTCTAGGTCTCTTGTGGTTCCAAATGAATTTTTGGATTCTTTTTTCTAGTTCTGTGAAATATAGTGTTGGAATTTCAATTGGCATTGCATTGAATGTATATAGCAGTTTCGGTAGTATGGCCATTTTCACTATGTTGATTCTTCCTACCCAGGAGCAGGGGATATCTTTCCATTTTTTTATATCCTCTTCGATTTCTTTTTTCAGAGTGCTGTAGTTTTCAGTGTAGAGATCTTTTGTTTCTTTTGTTAGATTGATTCCTAGATACTTCATTTTTTTGGATGCTATTGTAAAAGGAATTTTTTCCCTTATTTCTCTTTCTGTCTGTCTGTTATTTGTGTATAGAAAGGCTATTGATTTTTGGGTATTCACCTTGTATCCAGATACTTTACTGAATCTGTCAATTAAGTCTAGAAGTTTTTTGGTGGAGTTTTTTGGATCTTCAATGTAGAGTATCATATCATCAGCAAATAATGATAGTTTAACTTCTTCCTTTCCTATCTTTATTGCTTTAATTTCTTTCTCTTGTCTAATTGCTGTGGCTAATGTTTCCAGAACTATATTGAAGAGAAGTGGCGATAGTGGGCATCCTTGTCTTGTTCCTGATTTTAACATGAAGGTTTTCAGTTTTTGGCCATTCAATATGATGTTGGCTGATGGTTTTTCATAAATAGCCTTTATTAAATTGAGGTATAGACCATCTATTCCAATTTTTTGCAGGGTTTTTATCATGAATGGGTGTTGAATTTTATCAAATGCTTTTTCTGCATCTATTGAGAGGATCATATGGTTTTTGTCCTTGACTTTGTTAATATAATGTATTACATTCACTGACTTTCGTATGTTGAACCACCCTTGCATCTCTGGAATAAATCCGACTTGGTCATGATGGATGATCTTCTTAATAATCCTCTGTATTCTGTTTGCTAGTATCTTATTAAGGATTTTTGCATCTATATTCATTAAGGAGATTGGTCTGTAGTTCTCCTTTTTGGTTGTATCTTTCTCTGGTTTGGGAATCAGAGTGATACTTGCTTCCAGGAATGAATTTGGAAGTATAGCTTCTCTTTCAATTTCATTGAAAAGTTTGAAGAGTAATGGTAGTAGTTCTTCTCTAAATGTCTTGTAAAATTCAGCAGTGAATCCATCAGGGCCTGGGCTTTTCTTTGTTGGTAAGTTTTTAATTACATTTTCAATTTCACTGATTGTGATTGGGGTGTTTAAAATGTTTTTATCTTCTTCGTTCAACTTTGGTAATTCATAAGTATCTAGAAATCTGTCCATTTCTTCTGTGTTTTCCATTTTATTAGAGTACAGGTTCTCAAAGTAGGTGTTCATGATCCTCTGGATTTCTTTCGGATCTGTTGTGACTTCGCCTTTTTCATTCCTAATTGCATGGATCTGAGCCTTTTCTTTCCTTTTTTTGATAAGATTAGCTAAGGGTTTGTCAATTTTATTTATTCTTTCAAAAAACCAGCTCTTTGTTTCATTTATTTTTTGTATCGTTTTCTTAATTTCAATTGCATTGATTTCTGCTCGGATCTTTATAATTTCCTCTCTTGTTCGAGCTTTGGGTTTTTCTTGCTCTTGTTTTTCTAGGAGTCTAAGTTTCATCGTTAAGTTGTTTATTTGAGCCCGCTCTGTTTTCCTAGTGTGGGCATTCAATGTTATGAATTTTCCACGTAGAACTGCTTTCATTGTGTCCCAAAGATTCCTGTATGTTGTATTGGCATTCTCATTTATTTGTAAAAACTGTCTAATTTCTTCTTTAATTTCCTCTGTAATCCATTGATTGTTTAGGAGAGTGTTGTTCAGTTTCCATGTGCTTGTGAAGTTTCTATAGTTTCTTGTGCTATTGATGTCTAGTTTGATTGCACTATGATCTGATAATAAACAGGGGATGACTTCAATTTTTTTGCATTTATTTAGACCTGTTTTGTGAGCCAGTATGTGGTCTATTTTGGAGAATGATCCATGTGCAGCCGAAAAGAATGTATATTCTGGTTTTTGGGGGTGGAATACTCTATAAACATCTATTAAGTCCATGTGTTCCAAAGCTTGGTTCAGTTCTATTATTTCATTGTTGATTTTCTGCCTAGTAGATCTGTCAATTTGTGATAGTGGGGTATTTAAATCCCCCACTACAATTGTATTAGTGCTTATTTGGTTTTTCATGTTACTTAATATTTGTTTTATATAGTTGGGGGCATTTATATTTGGTGCATATATGTTTATGATTGTCAGCTCTTCCTCTTGAATTGTTCCCTTTACAAGGATGTAGTGTCCTTCTTTGTCTCTCTTAATGAGTTTTGGTTTGAAATTTACTTTATCTGAGAATAAGATTGCTACCCCTGCTTTTTTCTGGACTCCTGACGCATGGAGAATTGTTTTCCATCCTTTCACTTTCAGTCTATGGACTTCCTTTTGCACTAGGTGTGTTTCTTGTATACAACATATTGTTGGATTTTGCTTCTTAATCCATTCTGCCAATCTGTTTCTCTTGATTGGTGAATTGAGGCCATTAACATTGATGGTTACAACTGATATATTTTGACTTATTCTTGTCATGTTTTTGTCCATTTGTTGACTCTTTTTACTTTTTCTCCCATCTCCTTTTAGTTTCTTGCCTTGCCTATTTGATTTGGTCTGTTGGGCCTCATGTTATTGTGAATTTCGTTGTCCTTTTCTAGGATATTGTTTAGAATTCCTTGCAGTGCTGGTTTGGTGTTCATGAAATTTCTCAGGTGCTCTTTGTCGTGGAAGTATTTTATTTCCCCATCTATTTTGAAAGAGAGTTTTGCAGGATACAAAAGTCTAGGTTGGAGATTCTTTTCTTTTAGGACTTGGAATACCTCACTCCAGGCTCTCCTTGACCTAAGGGTTTGTGTTGAAAAGTCTGCTGTGATTCTAATGGGCTTCCCTTTGCATGTGATTTGTTTCTTTTCTCTTACTGCTTGTAGTATTTTGTTTTTCTGTTGGATTTCTGGAATCTTGATTATTATATGTCTAGGTGTAGATTTTTTTTGATCGTGGCTAGTTGGGGTTCTATATGCCTCACTTATCTGTATGTCTAATTCTTCCCTTCTGTTTGGGAAGTTTTCTGTCATTAATTCTGTGAAGAGCTTTTTTATATCATTTGTGTTTTCTCCTGTTTTTTCATGAATTCCTATCAGTCTTATGTTATTTTTCTTTGTATCGTCTAGGAGTTGTTGGATTGATTTCTCATGATCCCTTACTGTTTTTAATAGACCTCTTTTTTCACGGTCACTGACTGCTATCCTATCTTCTATATCTGAAATTCTATCTTCGCAATCTTTTATTCTGTTTCGTACACTTTCAATAGAGTTTTTAATCTCCTGGATATCTGTTTGAATCTGTTTTATGGATTCCATTTCTTTCCTCTGTTGGGCATTCATTGTTTCCATGTCTTTCTTATGCTGAGTCTTCATGGCTTCTATCACAGTCTTGAGCTCATCTATTTTTTTCTCAGTTTCTGCTCTAGAGTCTCGAATCATGACTTCTATTTTGCTCATCATCTCTCTGGCTAGCTGGGAAATTATTTCTGATTTGAATTTTTCTAGAGCCTGATTGATCAATTTTGTTACCTCCTGTGCTATGGGTCCAGGGAGTCCTGTTGGTTCACTATCAGACTTTTCATCCTCATTTGTCCTACTATTTGCTATTGGTGAACTGGATATTTGTTTTTGTGTCTTGCTTAAGTGTTTTCTCATTTTTATTTTTATTGTTGGGTTGTCCTTCTTTAATTTCTGGGTATTACTTAAATCTTCCTAATATAGTTGCGTTTTAGCTTTTGAGTTTCTAATGACTCATAGACATTCTCGTTTTCATAATATCAGAGAAAACAACTCTTTAAATCAATCACCACTCTTTGTCCCAATTGATACATTCAGCAGCCCAATAGGATCAGGCACAGCTTGCCAACTGACCACTTATGGTAGTCATTAATGTATCACCTTTAACTCATGTGAATTAGATTAATTTCAAGAAGCAGCTCATAGTATGTTTGCAGTGAATATTCTTTTCAATATGGCATCTTTACCATTTAGGATGGGGGGTTCGACTTAGAACAAGAGGATTAGATAAGTGAAAGAATTAGAGCAGGTTTGAAGTGAATCCAGAGGTTGTAGAATTACCTTACTATCTTTACAAAGCTATTAAGTTCAGGGGGGATAGAGAGAGTGCAGGAATAAGGACAGGAATATATCCCCTTAACAGTAACAGGCGCTTGCCTTCCCTTGAAGGTACAGAGCCATGAGTGAGGTAAAATGACTGGAGAAAAGAACATAAAGAGAAACCCGTCCTAAAAACAAAAAATAAAAAAAGAAGTCTGAGTTCTTCAGGAACTGGAATAAAAAGGGAGATGAGGGACACTATGGTGGAGCAAGAGACTGAGTTGGAGAGACAGGACAGAAAAAAGAAAGAAATTTTAGGGTGGAAAGAGGAAAAAAGAGACAAGAGAGAGGGAAAGAAAAAGAATTTGAAGGTCCTCTTTCAGGCTATCTCTGATCTCATATTATACCACATGCACAGTCATATGCGGAACCCAATCCCCTGGTTATAGCTAGCCAATGGCTGTTCCTCACGACTGAGACTGAACACAATCTACAAAGCCTAACTTTAGTTTCCTTACCCTCAGGGTTGAACTCCACTCCGTTCTATTACAGGTTTCCCCTGCCCTTTCTTTAAAGATGATCAAAGTTCGGAGCTCAGAAAACTACCCTTCATGGGAACCTATGCCTCTGCAGAGTTGGTCTAAGGACTGGCCCGATCAGGAGTTTTGAGAACGGGGGGGGGGGTCGTGTGGGTGTTTCAAGGGCGCCCGCGCGGCTACCTTCCTTCCTGGGTCTGTTGTCGCGCAGGCCGGGAGCTCACGCGCACGCCGCCGGGTGATCGCAGACAGGCAGGTAGGCAGGCAGCTGAAAAAAACCCCCTCTGGGGTCCTTGGGTCCTTCCTGGGTCTGTTGTCGCGCAGGCCGGGAGCTCACGCGCACGCCGCCGGGTGATCGCAGACAGGCAGGTAGGCAGGCAGCTGAAAAAAACCCCCTCTGGGGTCCTTGGGTCCTTCCTGGGTCTGTTGTCGCACAGGCCGGGAGCTCCCGCGCAGGCCGGGAGCTCACGCGCACGCCGCCGGGTGATCGCAGACAGGCAGGTAGAGTAATGCATTTTTATAATTTGATTTGAGGTGACAAACTCAGGCCAAAGGGTAAGAAGGGATGATAGGCAGGACTTGAACCCCAGGTCTTCAGATTCTAGGCCTTGTATCTGCCTTTCTAAACTAGAGGTCCTCATTCAGAGGTGAACACCTGTGAGGCTTACAAAAAATCAGTCAATCAATCAATAAAGAAAGAATATCTGAGCCCCAGGGTATTTTTATGATCCAATGATTCTGGAGTAAATGATGGGACTCTTCATTCAGAAACATGCTCCAAGCTGAAGACCACAAATTATAGGATTAAAAAAGGAGAGACAGCCCAGGATGGTGGAAGGGCATGGGTTGTTCTTCTCTATATTTATGTGACACTTGACTCCACTCTCTTACCATCTGTGTGGCCCAAGGCAGGTTCCACCTTTTTAAGCCTCAGTTTCTGCACCTGAAAAAATGGGAATAATAATATCTACATCATACACTAAATGAGGAAACTAAAACCCTAATAAAAAAAGTGTTGGTAAATAAATGTTAGTTCCCCTCTGTTGCCTTGAATAGCAGATATTTGAAATAAGCACTGAAGTGTGTGATAGATATTTCCCTTGTTACTAATAGCAGTTGTCTTCCTGAATCAAAACCTATTGTGAACTTTTAAAATGTAATGCTTAAAAAGCAAAAAGAAAAACTACAAAACAAAACATCTGCTCCCCCAAAAATAGAACACTCAGCTTTTCCAGCCAAAAGACAGCCAGGGAGAGCCCAGGCAGGCCTCTTAACACCCAATTACTGCAGCAGCCACCCCTGCGGCTGGCTGGACTGTGGAGCACAGGCTCCTCCCCAAGCCAGGGAGAGCACTGCTACTATTTTCATTTTAGCTATTTGAGAAAAACAAAAAGGTCAAATAAAAGGCATTCTGCTAGGGAGTCCCCAAGAAAAGAATATCAGTGGTTCTGTTGCAGCTGAGATAAATGCATTAAAGATATGCCAACTCTCGGGTCCCCTAGGGCTCAAGAAAGGACTTTTGGAATTCTCCTCAACCTTGACCTGACTTGCTGAGCTTCCTCCTGGCCTGCCCTGAGATTCTCCCACCCTGATGATGACAGACGTACCCACGGGTAGCAGTAGGGACAGCAACTAGAAGGAGTGTCTCAGAAAAAGCTTACAGTAAGAAGACCCCGGCAGCAATCGCTGCTCCAACCCAGCATTGGGTGCTTTCCCCCAGTCTAAGCAAAGTAATCCTGACCTCCCAGCCCGTTCTCTACCAAGCTTCTCCTCTGGCCAGATCAGCTGCCTGGAAGGAGGAGCAGCTCTTAGAGTCAGTCCAGAAGTCCTAGGAGTTCATGACTCAGCCTTCTGCTGCCCTTTCCTTCTCAGGTCACAGAGAGTCTCATTACCAAATCTTAGGTGCTCTCTGATGGCTCTGGAGGAAAAAAATCTGGCTCCGGACAGCCTTGGGAATGCTTCAGCTGTCAGAGTGGGAAGCTAATGAGCTGGTGATAGAGAGAAAAATGCCCCATCTTTTTAAACCTAGGTTTAATCCTGGCTGTCTAATTGTACCCAGCTGTTCCCTGACTCCCTCCCAGCCTGATTTCAACTGTCCAGTGTGAGGGCCGACTGACTGGCCACACTGGCAAGGCACAAGGAAGGCCAATTATGGTCACACTAGATCCAAAACTCTGCACAGAGGAAGCCATGTCATCTAACTGTGTCCACAGGTGCTAGTCTGCAACCCAGAAATATCACCGTGGAAGTACTCTGGCTAGGTCCGGCTCTCAGATATGCATTGGATATATTTTGAATTGTATAATCTTACCTAATTATGTAATTCTGGGTCACTGAAAATTTTACTGTAGATTTCACCTCAAAAACCTAGACTTTTAGTCTCTGTTACAAATCAGAAGATCTAATCATGGTAGATCACTGCTCAGTGTTGCTAATTAACATAAAGCTGTCTCAGGAAACCAGGGTGTGAGCTCCCACTCACCACAGTCCCCACTGCTCCCTCCTGTCCCTCAGCACGCAGGCCCTGGCATCCTATTTGTGACCCCCGGAGACTGTTTTCCAAGGGGGCTTTGGGCTTTCTCACGTGTACAACGACAAGTTAGTAAGGCTGGATGCTGGCCTTTAAGAAGTCCTACAGGATCTTACAAGCCCTCCTGAGGTAGGAGCAGGACTGTCTGGGCCAAGGACAGAGATCGGTGGCGGTCAAGTGAATCACCAGGCTCTAGATGTACCTGGGCAAGTACCCACGTCCTCCTCTCCGGAGCCAAAAGCTGTCCTCTGGGTCCTTCCAGCACTGGCCCTGGCCCTCTCACTAGTCAGCTGGGGCAGTTGCTGCATCAACAGCTCCCACCTGGGGGCCTCTGAGGCACGGCAGAACTCACAGGGACACTCACTTCTTCAGGTTCTACACCTTACGGTCACTGCTGCCCCACTCCTCTCACGGCCAGATTTAACGAAGGATGATGGAAAAGAAATGTGGCACGGCTTGAAAGAGAAGGCGGATTGGGGATGAGCTGGTAGGGTGCTTGCCCAGAGCTTGTTAGGGCAGAAATGCCCAGTCCGGACAAGGAGAGCCTCTGGCCGCCTCTAATTGCACACCCTCGTTTGCCCTGCTCTGCTCAGCCAACCCGCAGCGCATCCCGACGTTTAAAGATTACCAAGTCAAGTTTGTAACGAAGCCGCTCCCTCTTTGTCTGTCCTTGCGCCAACAGCAGCAGAAGGGATACTAATTAGAGGGTGAATTATTAGCTTCCCATGGTGCACTGCAGGGACATTAAAAATGAGGGGGCTTTGCTGCCTGCCTTTCAGATGGTTAGTCTTGGTTTAATATATTCATGTTTCTAGGTGAGCAGCAGGGGACAGTTTTTATGATTATAATTGTTGCATAATTACTGGCCTAAGGTTGCCTATTGTTAAATAAAAATGCTGAGATACTAATGTTTTATTGAACAGTACAAGGAGATAAAATTGTAATATCTTTTCCTGAGCAATCAAAGCTGTTCATTTGCAGCCTAGTGACAACCCTTAGTCGGCTCGTAGAAGAGGTGGATGGGTTCTGCCTGGGCTAGAAGTCATATGTGAAATATTTGCTCAGGAAAAAGAAAACAGGAGCAAGGAAGGGAAAGAGAGCTCAGGTGCTCTTGGGTGGCCCACCGTATCTCTGGGGTGGGAAAGCTGTCTAGAAGCATGGAGGGTGACTGCCAGACAACTGGCTCTGGGCAAAGGATGTCACTGTCACAAAGGGCTTTACTCACAAAGAAATCTGTTTCTGCAAGAGAAACTGAAGGGACACTGAGGCAGAGACGCCAAGAGGCCAAGTCAGAGACAGAGCCACATCCCAAATGGCCCAACAGGGACTGATATCCCTCCTTTGGGCAATCTTACGTCTTCAATCCACTGAGCCACTGAGAAGATACCTGGAACCAGCCAGACAATAAATCTTTCATATTTCTCAAATCCATTTCTTCCTCCTTGCCCTACCAACTCACCCTGCCACAAACAGCCATCACCAAAACCTCCTATCAGTTTCCCTCCCTGTAGAGTCTTGTTCCTGAAACCTTCACAGTTTGCTGAGATTTCTGTAACCAGGTGGAGAATGATTGCTGCCCGGAGAAAACCAAATCTTTTTTAAAAATATGCATTTGATTCTGATCTGCTGCCTCACCTGGCCAGGAAGCATAAAGAAAGAGGGAAATACCTTTGATTTGAGCAGCAAGTTAGTGTCTAATCTGTGTGGTCTGACCCCCTTGGGTGTTCCCACACTCAGAGGGATGAAGAGAAATAGAGCGTTGTTTTCACCATCCACACAGCACGTGCAATAGGAGAAGAAAGGCAGACAGTGGCAGACCAAACCCAAATTTCAGAAGGTTAAAGAGTGAAATGGCACCTTCTCCCCAAAGATCCTCAAGGCCTTCCCCAGGCCCAGCCCAGCAGAGATCCTGGATCTTGGCCAAGACTTTCACAACACACATAAGTGACAAACCAGGTTCCCATATGATTCATCCAGGGCAAGCCCTAATCTCATGGAAACGGCCCTGGACTGAGAGTCAGGAAGTACGAGTTTTATTTCCAGCTCAGCCTCCCCTCTGCTGCTCTTAGATAAGTCACTTCCACTCTCATCTTTGCAATAGAAATTGTGTCACCACCCTGCCTACCTCACACAATTCATGTGAAGCCTGCATAGACTTCAAAGAATCACAACTGTCAGCATTGGAAAGAGCTCATCTGGTCCAGTCTCTTTCCAAGTGCAGAAAATCTTTCCAGAGCCTTTCTGACAGACATTCATCCTCCCTCTGCACAAGGAAAATCCCCTGCTGAGCTCAAAGGACCACCACCTTGGGCTTGACATCCCTGTCTTTGCTCTTTCATGTGAGCTAAGATCTGCCCAGCCCTGCTCCCAGGGCTGCCCTGAGCCACACTCCATGGCCAGGAGTTTGAATGCACATTTTCCTCCTCAATTCCACGAGCAACCTGGCCAATCCAAAACACATGGCCTCCCACAACCTAGTCACTGTATCCCGCTAGTGCAACACATAGCTGCAAGCTCTTCAGCAGGCAACACACACAGTTGGCTCATATTGAGCCTGTACTCAGCTACATCCTCATCTTTTCACATAAATGGCTTTCATTTGGAAAATGAAAAGCCTCCCTAGTCCTGTCATGACACAGTGATTATTTTGAAACCAAATATGTGATATTTATATTTCTGTTTTGTTCCGATATGTTGGTTTGGATCTATCTTTCCAAGCCATGATAAATCTATAAATTCTGATTCTCTCACCTCATGCTTGAATTGGAAAGCTCTGTCTTACAGCTTTGTATCATCCATGGGTTTGCTAAGCAAACCTTCACTGTCTGTGAGGAAAAGTATTGAGTTGACAGTATTGATCCACAGGGACTCTATTGTATCAGATAGAGGAAGATGTCAAGACTAATATAAGTAAAATGAGTGAAATTAGTAAATCAAGGGGAAAGTATACAGGTCACTAAAACTTGTGGATAGAAATAGACAGAAAACAGGAAAATGCCTAATGTTTGCATTTATGTGGCCCAAATGAGGGGACTCATGGTGCCAGTGGGTGGGTTTAACTAATAAGATTAAGATTATGTAAACGTAAGCCATTCTGACATCACTCAGATTCCCAGGAAACAGGGGCACAGTTAATAATAATGCTGTAACAATGAGACAAACTACATGCAAATAAAGGGAGGTATAAGGACAACGCAAAACGAAATCTAGCCTATCTCTTCTTGGTAAACTCCTCTTCCTAAAGAGAACCATTTGAGTCACATGCGCAAGAGTTTAAAAGGAGTTGGCATCCTGCAGGCCCTAGGATTTACCAAATGGGTTGGGCTTCCACCTGTACTAATAAAGCAAGGAATGTGCCTTCTGTGCCTTAGCACAATTGCCTGGAAGGACCTTGGGCCAGGAATTGGCAAAGTTCTCTCTCCTTAGTAAGGCATTTGGACAAATTGCTTATGTTATTCTCCCTGCCCTCAATATTAGTCAGAAGAATAGCAAACCCAACACACAGGTAACGCCCAGTGCATTAGTCTCCTGAGGCTGCTGTAACAAATTACTGCAAATTCAGTGTTGTAAACCAAAGTGTACTTCTCTCACCATTTCGGAAGCCAGAAATCCAAAATCAGTGTCACTAAGCCAATACCAAGATACTGGCAGACTCACATTCCCTTGGGAGTCCCTAGGAAATAATCTATTCCAGCTCTGGTGGCTGCCAGCTTTCCCTGACTTATGGCCACATCACTCCAATCTCTCCCTTCATAGTCATGATGCCTTCTCTTCTGTTTGTGTACCAAACTTTCAAACTTTCTTCAGCCTCACTTTCGTGATGCTCATAATTAAATGTAGGATCCATCTGGATACACACACACACACACACACACACACACACACACACACACCCCTTGTGGGGTTCTGGTGCTAATATATTTCAGCCTGGAAATGTATACAATGTTATTACTAGCTCCCAAAGGAGAAATGACCCAGGGTCCACACATGGAAAAAAGAAACCACTCTCAAAAGATGTTATTCTTACATTTCGCTGTAGGTGAAATGAGCTTGGGGTCCTATCAACACTGAAACAAACAGGAAGAGGTGCCAAGGGTGGGATTCCCAAAGAGGCAGCCTATGGCATGGAGTTTGGCATTTAGGATGTTTATGAGGTGCTGTTGGGATCAACAGTAGTGGAAGCAAAGGAAAGAAAGCAAGAGAGGTCAGAGGCAGACTTCTAGATGCAATGTAGGACCAACAGCAGCCTTGGTCAAGGACACAGAGAGCTCTGGAGCAGAAACATCCTTCCAAATTGTCCTGATTTTGTCCAATATGATCATGCCTTTTTATTCTCCCATCAAATTAGTCACTGGATTTGTGGGCCACCTAGAGAGAGAGATCTGACCTTAGGCAAGGGAGCTATCTGTGGCTAATTGCTAAAGGGTTAATTGCTGGGAGCCACCTACTGATTATACTCCCAGAGCTGGGCAAGCCCTTCCTCAAAGAGGATTCTCAGCCATGTCTTGCAGTTTTCATTTCAAGAGAAAGCATTCCCCATCCTCACAGAATACTGAGATCACATAATGGAGAAGCCTCAGAATAGAAAAACTTTCCAGAATAGAGTTTTGTTTATTTGTTTTTATGTTAAAGACGTTTTTAAGAAATTTTCCTTCAAAATAATTTCCCCTAAAAAGCATTTACCACCAAGAGTAAGACATAGATGTCTGCTCTTGCTATTTCTATTCAACATTATCTTAAAGGTTAGAATAGCCAGGGAAAGTAGACAGGAAAACAGAATAAAATGCATCCAAATTAGAAAGGAAGAAGTAAAAGTATTCATAAATCTAGTTGACATGATTTTGCACATGTAGAAAGCCCTAAGAAAATACTAGAATTAACAAGGAGTTCACTGGGGATGCAGGATATAAGATCAATATGTAAAAGTCAATTGTATTTCTATATGTTTGCCATAGAAAAATCTAAAAATGAAATTAGGAAAATTATTTCATTTGTGGTATCACTAAAAGCAAAGTTTTTTAATATAAATTTCACAAAAGAAATCTAAAACTTACACTCTAAAAGCAACAAAATTTTGAAAAAAATGAAGACATAAATAAATGAAAAAATATCCTATGATTATGGGTCACAAGACAATATTGTTAAGATGTTAATATCACCCCCAAGAGATCCAAAGATACAATGCAATCCCTACCAAAATTCCAAGGACGTTTTTTGTAGAAATAGAAATTCTCAAATTCATATGGAATTTCAAGAAGTCTCAAATAGACAAAATAATCTTGCAAATTTGCAAAACTCACACTTTCAAATTTTAAAACTTAGAGCAAAGGTACAGTAATCAGTACAGTATAGTGTTAGACCACACTGACAGGGATTCACACTCTGCTAGTTAGTCTTGACTGTCAACTGGACTGGATCAAGCCTCATGTGGGTTTCCCACAGATGAGATCACAGCTGAATGGGCTATTAGGAAATGGGGCCCAGTTGGAAGAAGTGGGCCATGGGGGTGGGAGGGACTTTGGGGAGTATAACTCTTCCCTGGCTCCTCCTTCTCTGACTCTGTCTAATAATACTCTCTGCCACTCTGCCACCCTGAGCTGAGCAATTTCCTCTTCTGAGTCTTTCTGTAGTAATGTTTCTACCTTGGGGCCAATTGATGATGGACTGAAACTGAAAGCCAAATAAACCTCTCCTCCTTTAAATTCCAGGTCTCAGGTATTTTGTCCCATTGACATAAGAGGATGTGGCTTAGACTGACTGGAAAAGAGGCATGGTGGGATCCCAGATCTACATAGCTCTACCTTTCAGGACCCAGTATGTAAAATTTCTCCTGGGTTACTACAAGATGTGGATGGCATAAAACAAACAGGACAACATGAACAACCTATCAGTGATTCGTCATCATAGCCCACTCCGTATTCTAGACCAAGGTGTATTTTTATTTTCACTCTTTCTCTTCTTTCCTCTTTTCTCTGGCCCTAGTTTGCTCTGCAGAGCCAGTTTCTCCTGTACCCCTTCTCCCCTCATTTTTCAAATAAACTTTTGGCACCATTTTTGGCTTGACTCCTTCAATTATAAGTTCAAGGTAGAAAGGACCTAGAAGAATACATCTAATTGGCAAGCTGTTTCTAAAGGAACTACCTGACAACGTTACCAACAGGCAAGTTGACTAATACATATATAGAGATAGATAGGTCAGTGGAATACAATTGAGACTCCAGAAATAAATTCATATCTATGGAAAATTGATTTCTACAAATGAATCAAAACCATTCAATGAAAAAATGCTATGAAGAAAAAAACAGACTTTACAAACAAATGGCACCGGGATTACTTGATATCACACAGAAAAGAATAAAATCTCATCGTGCCACATACAAAAATTAACTCAAAAAGGTCATGCGCATTAAATATAAAACCTAAATCTATAAAGCTCTTAAAAGAAAGCATAGATGTAAATCTTAGTGACATTGGGTTATCCAGTCATTTTTTAAACATGAGAGTGAAAGCATAAGTAACAAGAAAAAATTAGATAAATTGGACTTGATCAAAATTAAAACCTTCTGTGTTTTAAAAGGGCATAGTGGAATATACCCACATATTCAGAAGACTAAGGCAAGAAGATCACAAGTCCAAGGCCAGTCTGGACAAAGAGGCAGGACGCTGCCTCAAAATGAAAAAAAATAAATAAAAGGAGCTGGAGATGTAGCTCAATGCTCCCTGGGTTCAATGTCCAATATCATACTTCAATCAATTAATCAGTCAATCAATAAATGAAGAACATGAGAAAGTAGGGAACAAACCACAGAACACAGGAAATAGTTTCCATGCATATATTTGAGACTATATAAAAATATGAAAGAAAACTAATAGGGGGCCAAGGGTATAGTTTGGTGATAGAATGTGTGTTCCGTGTTCACAAGGCTCTGGATTCAGTCTTCAGCACCATAAAGACAAAGAAAGGAAAAAACAGGACAGGATAGGAAAGGAAGAGGATTAGAGGGAGGAAGGAAGGAAGAAAGGAAGAAAGGAAGGTGGGAGAGAGAGAGGGAGGTGGGAGGGAAGGAGAGAGAGGTGGGGGAGGAGGAATTAGTACAATTTAAGAATCAAAGAGTCACATGGGCAAAGAAATTGAATTGTCATTTCTCCAAAAAAATATACAGGTGACCAATAAGTAGATGAAAAGATGTTCAACATTATTAACCATCAGGAAATGCAAATCTGAACCTCCATGAGATGCCAGTTCATGCCGAATACAATGACTATGAGCAAAACTACAGAAGCACAAGTGTTAAATGATGAAGCAGAGTAGCTGAACACTGTATATCCTCATATACTACAGGTAGAAATATGAACTAGTACAGCCGCTTGGAAAATATTCTGACAGTTCCTCAAAAGAGTAAATCCAGAGTTACCGTGTGACCCAACAATTCCATTCCTACTCAAAAGAAATTAAAACATGGGATGTAGATGGGGAGGGGAGGGGGGGGGAAGGGAGGGCAGGGACAAGGGGAAAAAAATGAGAGCCAAGACCTGTCATGTGGAGGTACAAGATCCCAACAATGAATGTAAATGTACTGTATCCCTAAAATGTACCCATAAACTCAACATGGGAGGAGGGAGCAAAAAGGAGAAAAATAATTAAGATATGTTACATTCATGTACCAACTCTCCATGGTGCATGTAACTACTATGTACTGCAAACATGCACTAATAAAATTCTTTAAAATTAATTTAAAATAAATAAAAATGCATCACACAAAAATCTGTATGGAAGTGCTCAAATTAAGTCTCGTCTTTAACGGCCAAACACCTCAAATATCCCTTATCTGGTAACTGGATAAATAAAATGTGACTTATGAAGACAATGGGAACTTATTTGGCAATAAAAAATACTTCAGTGTTGACACATCTAATTCTTGGATGAACCTTGAGATGATGCTAGGGGAAGGGAGCCAGACACATAAAGCCGTGTATCTCATGATTCCATTTACGTGAAATGTCCCCAGTAGGCAAATCCATCGAGGTAGAGCATAAATTAGTGGTGGCCTTGGTCTGTGGGAAGCAGGAGAGAAATGAGGAGTGACTGACTGCTCAGGGAGTACGGGATTGACTTGAGGGGGTGACAAAAATATTCTCAAATTAATGGTGGTAATGGTTGGCAACTCCGTGAACATACAGTACTAGAAACTATTGCATTGTACACTTCCAGAGAATGAATTGTAGGGCAATGAAATTATATCCCAGGAAAGTGGTGATCTTTTTTAAAACATTTATTAAGTACCCATAATCTATAAAATCCATTCTTCTAGACAGGAGACCCACTGAGGTTGTAGCTGTTAGTGGGATGGGACATATGCACAGAAGCCAAGGTTCTTGATAACTCCCTCTCCCTCCTGTATTAAAGCTAACCAAACATATGTTTCTCAAATCTGTCCACTTCTGTCTCTATGAACAGACCTCATCAAGCTGTACTCACTTCAGTCTGGACCCCCACAATGCCCTTCTAAGCCCCTCTGTTGTCTCACCACTCCCATCCAGTCTCCTCAATGCAGCCAGAGTAATCTTCATAAATGCAATGATTTCTCATTGCTCCAAAGATAAACCCCACAACCCATACAAGGATCTGCGAGCCCTTCAGAACCTCCTTATACAGTCCCACCTTATCCCTTGTCTCCTACCACACTTCAACCAGGCTGCCATTTATTTTGTTCCTCACACACTACAAATCCTTCCCAGCCCAACATGTTAACCCACACTGTTCCCTCTGCATGAAACACTCTTCCTACTCCTAACTCCTATTTCTTTTATTTTCAGTTGAAAAAAATGCTTCTCAAAGATGTTATCTCTGGTCCCCTACTCTCCAGAAGTGTCCAAGTCATTGCATGCTTTGGTGCCTAGAAGTCTTCCAGGCACTGATCACATTTGTCTCTAAATCGTTATTCCTAATGTGGTTTTCCCTGCTGTACCATAGGCTCCATGAAAATAGAGGCTGTGCTCATCTTTTATATTCACAAATTGTAATGTTTGCTTATCATGGAGAAAATGCTGAATGAATTAAGTAAGTAAGTAAAGGTATGATGGGTAAATATTATGTAAGTGGATCATACAGAAAACACTAAGAGGGGTGGGGGATTTAGCTCAGTGGCTCTGCCACCTACTTCATAAGCTTGAGGTCCCAAGTTCAATCCCTGGTACCAAAAAGAAAGAAAAAAGAAAACACTGAAGGCATTCAGACAAGAAAACTATCTCTTTGAATTGGTGATTAGAAAGGCAAATCCATTCAATTCTAGGCTTCCAGCAAGACACAAGACTGAGAAAACAATCTCAGAATCTTGAAGGTGGATGGAGCCTTCAAAATTATCTTGTCTGGTGTCTGTTCCTCTCATGTGTGCATGCTGAAAAAAATTCAATCTGAAGCAAACTATATTATACACATTGAAATCTCCCAAAAACTATGAAGGAGGGGTGAAGTAAGGACAGTAATAGAGATGGGGGAAATTAACAAAGTGTGTCATGTGCATGTACAAATCTGATAAAATGAAACCCATTAAACTGTATGACCAATAAAAAAGGGTGAAAATCATGTTGTACAGCATAAATATGTAAAATTTTACTTTCAAAAAAAGTGGAAATTCTAAATACAAAAAAGAGATTCACCAAAAAAAAAAAAAATAACTGAACTGAAAATAGACTGGTGATTACTAAATATTGGGAAGTGTGTAGGGGAAGAGTAGGAAAAGGGAGGTTGGATTTGATTGGTGCGCATGATATGCACATAAGGAAATATCACACTGACCCCAACTGAAACATACAGTTAATATTTGTTACTAAAATTTTTTAAATGAAAAAATATCATCTTGTCCACATTCCCACTTTCCTGAGGTGAACTCTAAAGGTCAGTTAGGAACATTGTATTTCTCCTGTTGCCTCAAAATGAGATGAGGGATAAATATCCAAATTTCTTGGCACAGCACAAAGAACTGAATAATCTGGTCACAGCCTGGGCTGTCCACCATAACCATCACTACCAACCACGGCAAATGACATGCTTTCTCCCAAATAATTTTTTTAAAAATTTTTAAAATTTTTCTCATGTCCTGTACACATTGTTCCTTCTGCCTAAGTCATTTCTCCCCTGTGCCAAATAAATAAATAAAAAGAACCAGACAAATTAAATTTAGCAGGGTTTATTTATTATTTAGCAAAGACTGATTCATGAATCAGGCAGCATTCAGAACCAGGAGAGGCTCAAAGCACTCTATCCAGCAGTGAGGGGAGGCAGTATTTAGAGAGAAGAAAAGGAAGTGATATCTAGAAATACCTTGATTGGTTTGGTCATGGAACTTCCCCATTGGTTGTGGTGTGATGAGTTGCCAACCTAGGAGTGGCTGAAGCTTGGCTGCTCTGATTGGCAGAGACTCAGCTCTCTCTTACAAGAATATATACTCCTATGTTGCAGTTTTTTTTATACCTAAATTCAGTTGCAGGTTATTCTGTAGAGACTCAAGGTATGGAGACAGCTTTTGGCCAAAGTTAAGTTGATTTAACACTTATATTATCACTTTCATGCCTCCAAGTCGACAAACCTTTACTTATGTGCTACCAAAATTTTACTTCCTCTGTAAAGCCTCCCTTGACCCTGTATAGCTAATCACTACTTTTTCTGGACAGGCATAACACTTTCCATATAATTTTACAACCATTCTACTACATATCATGTAAGGGGTAGATTGTAAAGTCATCACATAAGACAAAAAGCATGCAGGGTCAAAACTACCCTTGCAAGTCCCTATGAAGAGTGAAAAGGCATGGAAAACTCCTCTACCAAGTTCAATAGTCCTATTTTCCTCTAATTTTAGGACAGATGATTGTTCACTTAGGTGCTAGATGAAATATTTGGCTTTTGTTTAAGATTCATGTCGTATGACAAATCCACCCAGCTTTACTCAAATCACATTCAGCACAGAAATCTGGCACCATGAAGGCAGGTGAGACCTAAGACTGACTGAGAAGATGAAGCATCCTCCCTCTCTTTCCGTGTGCCTGCTGGGAACATTGGTCAGGAAAGCTGACAGAATCTCCCTCACTAACTAAACAAAGGAGAAATGACTCTGGGCTCAGCAAGGGTCCGCTTTATCTCAACAGGCACATTATAGTGAATTAACAGAAATTACTCCCAGTAAATCAAGAAATACAGTTTAAAGCATGATACTGATAGCTCAAATATAAACTGTGGGTGTGTAGGAATTTACATTAAAAATAAAAACCAAACAACAACAAAACTTCAGGCTGCAGTCACTTGAAGAATTCTCAAAGAAATGGCAATCTTGAATTCTATCACTGGGGTAGATTTAAAGTGATCTGATTCATAACCCCCAAACCAATCTTGATCAGAATCCCCTTCCTCCATTTCAAACATCTTTCATACCTAAATACTGCTATCAAATGTCTCTTCTTCCAGTAAAACCCAAAATCTTCTTCTGCAATATAACTGTCTTGGCTTGTATCTAGATGTCCTTCCAAATTCTCATGCAGTCACAGGTGAGTCTTTTTTTTTTTCTGGAATTGATTCAAGGTTCAATGCTAGGCTCAAGGACACTAGGATTGAGGGTGTGAGTGCTACTCTCCCTAAGTAATCTGCATAAGATAAAAGGGGCTGTTGAGGGCTTTTCTTGCTGCTTTTGCTGTCTTCTGCTGACAAGAACTATTGTCCCTCTGCCACCCTGCCTTGGCACCAGCCAATTATGGATGGAAACCTCTATGAACTGTAAGCTAAATAAACCTTTCCCCCTTTAACTTTGGGTATCAGATATTTTATCTCAGTAAAAGAAAAGTAACTAACACAACAACGTACCACCTGTTTCTTTCTCTCTGCTTTCTTGGTCTCTGCCCTTTATGCTGTAGATAAAGCGAGTGCCCAGAATTACCTTTCTCCTGTCTTCATCCTACAGAATTTCTCTACTACAGAGATGGTCAGGTCATGATTCACTGCCCAGATTGGATGTGTGCATGTCTGTGACATGTATATACATATGTCCCCTCGCAATATTTTTAAAATACTTACTTGGGGGCCAGGGATTTAGCTCAGTAGTTCTGCCACCTGCCTCACAAGCTCAAGGACCTGAGTTTGATCCCCAGTACCAAAAAAAAAAAAAAAAAACTTCTTTGGTCCTAAGGAATAAGGGAAGTGGGAGGCATAGGGGAAAGGAAAGAAGGGAAAAGAAAAGTATGAGAAAAAGAAAAACATGGAAACAAAGTCTTTGTAAATAGGGAAGGGTGGAGGAAGGGATGAAGGGAGGGCAGGAAAATAAGGAAAAAATAAGAACCACAATACATCATGAAAAGATGTAAAATCTTAATGATAAATGTAACTGTATTATATACCTAAAATGTGCCAATAAACTTAATGGAAAAATTATTCTTTTTAAGTAGCGTCAAAAAATTGAGAGATGTGCCTGTTTAAAAATGCAGATTTCCAACTTCTCTTGGAAAAATCATCGGTGGCACTGGCCCCCTTTACTCCATGAAAACAAATAACTACAGCTTAGGGGGCAGTAACCCTCTTGGATAAGACTTATTCACTAGTTCCCCACACTCCCCACCTCACCCACCTCAGTCACTCATATTCCTACCAGGAGTTTGTAAGCACTGAAGTTGGTGCCTCTTGCTCTGCCCACAGCTCTTGTTCTGCTCCCTACCTCCAAAACTCAGATCTTTCTTTAGTTTGGGACATGAGCAACAAGCATAAAACAAGTTAACTCAAGTACTAGACACAGTTTCCTACAAAGGAAAAGATAATTTCTGACTTATCTCTGCACCCCTACCACATCCACTGTGCTCGCCCCAAGTAGACACTCAGGAAGCCATGGTCCCATGAAGGACAAGCAAAAACAATGGAAATTTCTTCTATGTAATTGAAAATGTGTGCTTTCATTTTCATTTTCCTCTTCCTTTTTTCAGATTCCCTGATTCTTCCCAGGTCTGGACTGGGAGGTGGGACAGAGAGTCACTGAAGAACAGAAGTGTTAGGAAGTAGGTCAGGACCCAGGTACAAATTCCAGCCCAAGCCCGGGTGGCAGGGACCTCAGCCAAGTGCTCTACCCTCCCCAACCGATGTGGCTCAGCAGCCAGATGGCAACAACTCTTCCACCCCCTCAGCCCAGGCAGGCTGTGAACAGGAACCGTCAAGTGTGGTCCTCACTGGCCCAGCCCTAGGGCTCAAAGCTGCCTTCTTCCAGCAAATGACAAATTTTTAATTTTGAGCCTGTGGTCCCTAGTGAGAGAGGTGGAAAAAGGGGTGAGGATGGCATCTGGATTCTGCAAACCAGAAAGACCTTGGGCTGGAAGCAACCTTGAGAGGTCATCTACTCTCTGCCTGGCCAGATTCTCTCTTCCGTCCAAGACATCAGTGCAGACCAATCTCCTTCAAGAAGCCTTCCTAGACTACTCTGCCCTCATGGAGCTCCCTCCCCACATCCAGCACATCCAAAATAACCAAGTGGAACACTCATTCTTTAAGGTAGGCACTGGTTGAATGTGGACCCAGACAACTATATGGGGAGGAGGGATCACTTTGTGAAAGTAATGGCCTTTTAAACTGCAGTCACCTAAAGGGAATAAATCCCTTTCCCAACAACTTACAGGATTGTTGAGTTTGATGAGTATGAAAAACAATCTTTTGCAAAGTTGACATAAAGGAAAGAAGATACTGTCTTTGTTACTTTTATCATTGTTGAGACAAAATACTCAGCACCCAAAGTGAAAGAAGGAAAGGTTTATTTAGCTCCCAGTTTGTAGACGTTTAAGTTCATAGTTGGCTGGCTCCAAGGCAGAGTGGCATGGCAGAGGGGAACCACAGAAGAGAAACAGTTCATGGGAGGTAGAAGGCACCAAGCCACAAGCAACAAGCAATGGTCTTCTTTCTCCCCCTTGTATCTTATCCAGGCTACCCACCCTTAGGACAGGTAGCACTCACAGAGTGGGGCAGCTTTAATCCTAGCAAAACTGTGCCAAACCAATCCATGAACTAATTTAGTAGTAGTCAAACACCCTTGATCCCAGCATCACACACTTTAGATCTAGCCACCTCCAAAAAGCCCCACCTATAACCACATGAAGATTTAGGAAGACATCTAGATATAAACCCTAACATTCCACCCCTGACCCCTCAAAGACTCATGGTGCTATGCTAGGATTAGGGGTATGTGTGGTAAGGGCAGCTAGCCTGGATAAATTAGTAAGGACAGAAGGAAGGGTGTTTCAGGTCTCTTGTAGCTTGCTGCTTTCTGCCTTCTACCTGCCATGAATTATTTCTCCTCTTTAATGCCTCTTTGCCATCGCATCCTGCCTTAGAGTCCACCAACTATGAACTAAAACTTCTATAAACAGTAGGCCAAAAATAAATCTTTCCACCTTTAACTTCAGGTCTCGGGTATTTTGTCTCAGCAATGAGAAGAGTAACTAACATAGATACCTTTCCCCATTTCTCCCTCCTTTACAGAGTTAGCTCCTAAGAGTAGACCTCACTCCTGACTTCCCAGGAGGCCTCCACACAGGCAGCTCCCTAAAGGCAGAAACTGTCTCCAAGTAGCAAGCCAATGCCTTTCTCCCCAGAAGGGGCTCCCTGAGAGATCCTGGATGATCAAGAGCTCTGGCAGCACAACTCAGGCTTGACCCTAGTGTCCACAGGACTCTGAGAGACTGTTCTGTATCAGATGTAAGGGCACTAACAGGTTGAAGAACTCAGATGTGTGGTTGTTTCATTTTGCTCTTGTTTGACTTATTTTTGAAGAATATTTTGCATGGGCACTCTAGAAGCAAAAATGTTAAGTAAAAGTGGAGGAAGGCATGGCAGGCCTCTGGGTTCACAAACCACCTTAGCAATCCTGAGTGCTGCATTCAACATGGGACAATGGGCTCTTGGGGCTCTGGGTAAACACCAGGAATGGAACTTTCCTGGAAGATGTGAAGTTCTGACTTGTTGGGGACCTGTCTGGTCACCTCAGAAGATGGCTGGAGCAACCAATACAAGCAAAGGACATAGCAATTGTTAATGGTACAGTCATGGCATCTTGCTGGGCTAACATTGGCATTGCTAGTGCCAGGATCCTGGCCTCTGTTGCTGCCCTGATCAGGAGACAGATGAAGTCCAGGAACTGATGGGTAAGTCACACTCAAGGAACCCAGCTGGCTTAAGACAAAGCCCAGGTGGTCAGACAACAACTAAGCAGAGCTCACCAATCATGCACCAAGAGTCCTATACCTGGTTCCACTATAGGCTTGAGGTCTGCTCTGAAATATGGGGAGTCTTTTCTCCAGAAATAGAATTTCTGCTCCCAGAGATAGTGGAAAATTGAGTCATATTCTGAAAGCAAAGTCACCAAATTATGCAGAGATGAGGGGATCCAGATTCTAGAGTAGAAACTTTCTAAACTCTCACAGCCCTGTTCTCAGCCCTTGATTTGTCTTCCAGATCCCAGATCTGAGCTTGTGCTGCAGGTCATGATTATGATAGCCAACAGAGCTGGAACATCAGAAAGAGTCCACGTGACTCAATAATTACCCTGACATACCTCAGATGGCTTCACCACTTCCTCTCTGCTGTCTAATTTTGTCCTCACAATAAGAAACAAAGTGTTTAAAGGAGCATAATCTACAACAGCTAAGTCTTGGAACTGTCCTATATGTCCTTTGACAGATGAATACATAAAGAAAATGTGGTGTATATGCACAATGGAGTACTACTCAACCATAAAAAATTGTTGAGTCATTTGCAGAAAAATGGATGCACCTTGAGACCATAATGCTAAGTGAAGTAAATCAGATACAAACCTGAGAAATCCAAATTATAAACAACTTAAAGAGCAAAATAAAAGATGGGTAGGGAGAAACAGGGAAGATAAGTCTTTTTGCAGGTGGGAAGGGGATCTAGGGAGGGAGGGAGAGGAGAGGAAGGGGAAATAAAAAGGACTAAGATATGACATATGTATGTGCCAACTCCCCACAATGATTATATTCATTATCCATTGCAAACACAAATTAATAAAAAAAATAAACAAGGAGGGAATCATGGTCCAGAACATTATACTCACTACACAAATAAGGAAACTGAGACTTAGAAAAGGAAAACATTACCCATCACAGTCCCTGCTTCAAGTACTAGAACTAAGCCACCTCTTATATAACTGCTAATAGGAAACTTGGTCTAGAAGTCAGTCTGAGTCCTAGTTCAGCCATTTACCACACTGCAAATGCAAAGGAAAGTCACTGACCACTTCTGAGCCTCATCTAAAAAGCGAGAACCATCATGTCCACCTCACAGGGCTGCCTGGGCTGGGGATGTGGCTCCATGGTAGAATGCTGGCCTAGCATGTGGAAGGCTCCAGGTTTGATCCCCATCCCTGAAAAACAAAGATTATTTGTGAGCACTAAATGGGAAGAAGAGTTATGGAAGCATCCAGCACACTTCTTAGCAGATGCTATTGGCACTCAGTATTTGTTCCTGTTTGGTTACGACTCGAACACCCTGTGAGATCTAGCACAAAGCTGATCTGCATGTATGTCAAGGATAAAACTAGATAAGCTAATTGGTATCAATTATGATTTCGGTGCTATTTGTTTTATTAATTGTCTCATAATTTTTTAGAAAAATACATTTTAGACATATGAAAATCCTATTACATATGAAGAAGCAGGGATGGAAAGCCAATTTGAAGGGGATAGAAAAGACACAACCATGACCAGACAATAGGCAGTAGGAAGCATTGCTGAAGTTGGAACTTAACTGGAGAAGGCTCTGGCAACTGGCTGAGTTCTCACTGACCAGTAGCAAGCAGCGGGCACTTCCTCTGCAGTCTCCCCAGCTCAGCCACGAAGAGTCATTCTCAAAAGGACCCTTACATAAGCCAGGTCACAGAGGGAACCGTGATTCTGCAGAAAGAAAGCAGGACCATTGTTGAGCAATGTCTCTCCTTATGGAGGTCACACAGGACTCTACCTGCCTGCTCCCAGGGAACTCGGACTGATGTGAGCTCTACTCCACCCCAGAAGTGCAGCCAAGCTGTAGGCCCCCTGAGGCACCTCCTCAGTGCCACCCACACTGGACTCCCTGCCTGGACCACTCCCCTTCCAGGGCACTGGGTCTCTAATTGCTGTGGCATTTAGGAGCCTGGGAGGGTCTGAGAGGCCCCTGTCCACCCTCTTCTCCCCTACTCTTCCTTCCTTAGTATCTCCCGCTTCACTAATGATGACATTTTCACCAAGTGGCAATGACAAGAGAAATTAGTTCACAGCCTTCGGTGATTGAACATTGAGCATTCAGATTAAACTTTCAAAGGGAAAATCTAATCTGTGCATGCAGAGAAGTCATCTGGTATTTGGGGAAAATTTGAGGATAGAGGAGTCGGTCCAAGCCACAGATCCTGGGGAGGAGGGGACAGAAGGGAGCGGAGAGACACATGCAGACCTGCACACTCAGAAGCATGAGATGGGCCACACATGCAAAGCAGAGGGTCCACGCCTGCTCTTAACTACAACCAAAAGCTGTCAGGAAGCTGGGCGGCTTAATGAGCCCATCAAGCTGGGGATGCACTGACTGTAACATTTCGGCTAATTGGCCACAGCATTTCCCTTCCATCAGTTCCCCTCCAGCTTCCCTATGCACCATCCCCCTCTTCCCAATCACTGGAAATTATTAAGAAAGCTTGGCATTAAGCAGGACATGACAGAGCTCTCCCTGTGGCACAGCTCTCAGGATTTTTTAAGTGAGAGAACTCGGCTTCATGAAGGGCCATCCCTGCCAGCGGACTATAGCAACAGAGCAAACTTCAACAGGGCACAGGCACTGTTTCTCTTCTGCATTCCCAGATGCAGCACCAGGTTCCAGGTCCAGGAGTGACTGTGAACTGAGCCCCCAGAGCACCACGTGATGCTAACATGTGACTTCCCAGGGCTGGGCACGGACAACCTGCACAGCCGCTCTGGGCAGCCCATGAGCAACCACACCTGAGCCTGACTTTGTACCCACAGTACCAGCGCAGTGTCGGACATAGCACACAACTGACCTTCAACATATACTAACCACATATCTGAATAAACACAGGAGTAGCTTGAAAAAATGTGATGAGTTTAAATTTTGTTGCATTACCCATCAGCTGTGTTCCTTTTTCTCCACCATAGTCATTAGACTGTACAGGGAGTCCTGGGATCTTGAGCTGGCTCTAGCTCTGCCCAAGCTTCCTAGTCTCTGGGACTTGATTTTCCCTTGTGAAAATGAGACTATTGGACTTCAACTTTCAGCCATGCCATTGGGAATGGAAGGACAATTCTCCTAGCTAGACACACTGGGACACTAAATCCCAGTGCAGTGCACATAAATGACAATGGTTGCTCTTCATCTCTTGTTCTTCTGTGCTGAAGCCATTCTCAGTTCAGCTTTCACTTCATGGTGGTAAAATGCTTCCTCCAGCCCAGCTCCTGAACAGCTCTCCTCTTTACAGCAGCATAAAACAAAAGGTTCAAAATGCAGCTCACTAAGAAAATTTGATTACATGGGTACTGTAAGGGAAATCTGGTATTCAGATTGGCCAACTCCAGCCAGGCTTACTCCTACACCACTTTCTTGCACTGAGCGTTGGAAGGAAATGGGTCTCCACAGAAAATGCTGGAGGGAATGGATGCGAGGCTCTACAAAACTAAGGAATAACTCTGAGAGAGCAGAAGAAGCTAGTGACATTCATTTTTTAAGATGTGGGTACAGAAATTTAAATAAATAAATGCCAAAGGTGGTCACAGAAATTATGAGATCTTCTTAATGCACACTTTTCAAGAAACAATTACATATGAAGAAACTAATACAAAGTAATAGGGCTAATCACAGAATAAATACAGAATTGATCTGAAACATTAATCCATGGAGCACTACATGAGGTGTGCTCTGTGTACAGATAACATATTTACACTTGAGGGAGGAACATCATTTCTCGGTGCTGCCTGCGAGTGGGCTACAGGGATGTAAGCCGGGCCTCCAGGGCCACTGTTCTCAGAGCTGTTGTAGGTGAGTCTGGTTTTCACGACAGTTTTCCAGCAGTTGGCGGCAAAGTGTCTTACAGAAGAGGGACTTCTCTGTAATCACAATGAGTCGCTCTGTGAATTTGTATGTGTAATCTCATTACTAGGGTCTATCAAAAGTCTAATTTAGGGGCCATTTTGTAAAAGTGAGGCAGAGACCAAATGGCTTCCTTGCTCCCTACTCACACACACAAATGTAAAAGCCCCAATAAGCACTAAAAATAGGGAACAAAGAGGTAAGGGAGAAGGTGGTGCACTCTTGAAGCTCTAACATTTCAATTATTGTTTTAACCATTAACGTTTTTAACTAATATTTTTGCCCACAAAATAGGAATAACCCAGGGCAGGGAAAGAAAACAGCCAAGAAATTTGAGCTGAATGCAGTAGAGGCGCTGCAGGGTGATCAGAGGCAAACCAAGGGGCGTGCAAACACGAAACAGACTGATCTAACCCACTAAAGCCACACCGAGGCCAAGAACAGAAGAAAGGAGCATCCACGGAGTGTTTTAAGAGTGGGGCCATTTTAGGAAATGGAGATTTGAACACCTTGAATTAAGAGGTGGTAGAAACCCTCCCTTGTGACAGACCTTTCTTTTTTCTGATAAGAGCGGTCAGAAGGCTTGAGAGAGTGATCCTGCCCAGAGCTGGGTGTGGCTTCTCAGGTAGGAGTCCCAGGAGCTGTTCCGGCACTCATCCTGCATTTTTAAGAGACCTTACTATTTTATGAGCTTATGAAAAAGGGAGAATTGACACAAGGAGAGCGACTTGTCAGAGCTGTTTAGAATCGAAACAGTAAAGCTCTCTTCTCATCTTTGAATTTCTCTGGCCTCCCGCAGACCTCATTGCCTATGACAAAGATCCTTTCGACAAGCGTTCAAACGAAAACATTAATAGTGAACTGTTGAGGGGTAATTAGGGAGGCTGAGTTTAATTCTAGTGACATTATCCTGGTTCTGTCCGCAGACTCTTCCCACCCTCCAGTAAGCAATTACCCGTTGCAGAGTAGCACTTCTGCCTCCGGCCTTGAGAGCAGCCTTAGGAGACCGGAGAGAACCTCAGATATATTTCGGGGAGGACCTCGACAGAGGGGAGCCTCAGAGAGGCCGGGAGGGTTGCAGAGGGGACACCACGAACACAGAAAAGGCGCGGTTCCTCGCCGCCATGCCATGGGAGGGTCCCCTAGGCTGAGCGCCCCCGCGAAGGCCAGGGTCCCCGCGCCTAAAGCCCGGAG
>NW_022900944.1:16946053-16959972 GCF_012274545.1 Fukomys damarensis
TGGGCCGACTGCCCCGCCGGGTGGGCGCGGGAGTGAGGAGGGGCGCGCCAGGTGCAGGCGAGCTGGGGCGGGGAAGGGGGGTGGTGTCGGCCCTTCTGTGCCCTGTCCTCGGAGAGAAGAGGAGTCCACGCAGTCTCCACCCTGGGCAGAGAACAGCAAAAGCTCAGGGACTCTTCAGTAGCTGTGTGACCCTGGGCCTTCTCTGAAAATGGTTCATCTTAGCAATTCTGCTAGCTCCTTGGTTAAGAGGACTGAATGCATCGGAAGACAAGAGCCAGGCTCCTAAAGGTCACCGTTTGTGCACAGTGTCAAGCAGACTTCCCCACAGTGACATTGTTAATCAGAAGTGAATGCATCGGACTCCCCAACAATACCACTGTAACCGTCATTCCTAGAGCATGTCCCGGGTGCTAGCGCTTGGCTCGCCACACATCATTTAGGAGTACTTATTTCATAGTTGAGGAAACTGAGTTTATGAGGTGAAGGATGGTGCACAGATCCACAGCTTATATGAGAAGAAAGCGGGGCAGGGCTCAAGCCCAGACCCTCTGGCTCCAGCCCCTGGGGCTCGAGCTCCTCACTGCCACACTCACGGTAGTTTCTACACAAGATTCAAAGGAAAATTAAATATTTTTGCCTATCAGATATCGCGGCTGGAGGATGACTGTTTATGAAAATCAGTCTCTAGACTATACTGTTTTTGTTTCATTCACTCAACAAAAGTTCCTCTGGAGGAGTATGTGTGAACTCCCTCAGTGTGTGGAATGCGGCTCCTGCCTTCTCTGCTCAAACACATTGGGTGAGCAGAGCAGAAGGAACCAAAGGGACAATTATAGCCAGGCCCTTGGCAAACCAACACAGAAGACCAGCAAGGTACTAGGAGAGCCAGAGGAAGGAGGTGCCGACCTTCCTGTACAGGGGGCTCTGGAGCCAGTCTCTAGGATCCTAGCAGGGAAACATGGGAAAAGACTGTACAGATGAGTTGGTGCTCCTTGGCTGATGGTGGGGTTACATCAGTAAACTCACAGTAAGTTTAAGATCTAGCAAGTCCACAATGCATTTAAGACATCTAATTTATCGAACACCAAAGCTCAGCCTACCCTCCGCCATGGGTGGGCAAAGCCATCTAACAAAAAGCCTATTTTATAATAAAATGTTGAGTATTTCATGTACACACAGAGATGACTGTGTTTTAGACATAATGGGATGCCAAATTGTAAAATACAGTATCCCCGAAATGCTGAAAAACAGTAGATTATGGGAGTTTGGGCTATTTAATCTCATATTTACATGGCCGATGGGGAATTGCAGCTCAACCAACCCTAGCCTAAAAAGGGTCAAAATTCAAAGTCCAAGATACAGTTTTCTACTGACTGTGTATCACTTTCACGCCCTCAGGAAGTTGAAGCATCTTAAACCATTGTACTTCTAGGTGGTATAACAGAGTCAGGCCAGAAGACTTGAGCACATACCCTGGAAGTTGGAGGCAGATTTATTTCACTAGCAGACTGACCAGGTACTTCTCCATAAAGTGATCAGCCCCGTCTGGGTGGGGAACAGGGTTTATATAGACTTGGGAAAGGGGGGTGAAGATACAGTGGCAAGACACTTAACATTAATTCATTGGTTGAGGTAGATACAGTTAGCTTGTACAATTAGATAGAAAGGTACACTAGGATTCACCTTATTCACAAATGGCAGGAATCAGGGTCTCAGAAACCTTGCTGAGAACAAAGGACAAATGGAGGAAAACATGTTTGGCAAGTCTGAGTGAGACCCAGACGCATTTTAGGTGCAAAAGGGGTCAGAACTAGGAGGAGCCTTTGCTCACTACCAGGTTAGCTATGCCACAGGCTCCTTCTGGTCAGAAATAATTTCCCTGTTCAAAACCACTGTAGGGCTTGGGATGTGGCTCAGTGGCACCTCACCTGCCTTGCTAAGCACAAGGTCCTGAGTTTGATCCGTGGTATTGCAAAAAGAAACCACTGTAAATTGAGCACCATCTCATTCGAGAGATGCAGATGAAAACAACACTGAGATTCCACCTCACCCCACAAAGAATGGCTGCTATCAAGAAATCAAACAATAATAAGTGTTGGCAGGGTTGTGGGGAGAAAGGAACCCTTCTTCATTGTTGGTGGGAGTGCAGACTGGTGCAACCACTATGGAAATCAATATGGAGATACCTCAAAGAGCTGGGACTGGAGGTTCCATTTGACCCAGCCATCCCTCTGCTGGGTATCTTTCCAAAAGAATTAAAAGAATCATATCACACATATATGTGTACCTATGTTTATAGTGGCACAATTTGTAATAGCTAAAACTTTGAAACAGCCCATTTGCCCATTAGTTGGAAACTGGATAAAAAAGATGTGGTTTTTCTACAAAATGGAATATTAGTCAGCCATAAAAAATGAGAAATTAGATTCATTCACAGGAAAATGGATACATATTGAGGATACACTCCTAAGTGAAATAAATAAGTCACACATGTGTAAATACCAATAGTTTCTCTGGTGTGAATAAACTATAATAGTACATAATAATGGACAATGTGAAATAGGAATAAAGGGGCTAAAGGTGTAGGGAAAATAGGAAAGGTAAGGGAAAGCTAATAAGGGAAAAGAAAAAATATTAAAAAAATGAAGAAATGGAAATGAAGTGTTTGTAAAGGGGGAGGGAGGAGGGGCGAAGGGAGGCAGGGACAAGGGGAAAAAATGAGAACAAAGACCTGTCATGTAAAGGTACAACAACCCAATGATGAATATAACTGTACCATATACCTAAAATGTACCAATAAACTCAATGAGGAAAAAAATAAAAAATAAATTGAGTACCATGTGCAATCCAGTCATCTGATTGCTCAGATGAGGAAATTGGGGCCCAGAGAAGTGGTGAGGGCAGTGCTGGAGCAGAGCAACAAATGGTCACCCCTCTTCTGTGCCTTGGACATCAGATGCTTTCTCCTAAGGTGTGCCAAGGTCAAGGCCCAAGCCTTCTCCATCTATCATGTTAGATTTCCCTAGGAGGAAAAGGACTGGGGGAACAGAACCAGAGAAAATGGGACAAGAGGAAAGAAGGTAAGGGAGGGATCCACTCCTAGGAAAAAAATCAGGCCCCAGAGCCTACCTCTCCCCTCTCTTCCTTCACACCCCAATTCTGCTGTAACATACCTGAAAGGGTTTATTTTTGTCTCTGGAACTGTTTATTTCAATTACAGAATTAAATACAAGCTAATTTCTTAGCTTAAGAACAGGGCAGTTTCTAAGTACAATATATTGGATTAGCCTTTTTTTCATATTCTTCTTTTGTGGAGTAGTTTCAGGTTCACAACAGTATGAAGTGGAAGGTACAGGAGTTTCTCCTGTGGCCTCTGCCTGCCATACGCACAGCCTCCCCCATGCTCAGCACCCACCACAGTTGTACATTTCTTGCCACTGATGGAATGTCAAGGTCCGAGTGCTGGCATCCCCTTCCCTAAATTCATATGTGGAACGCTAACCTCCAATTAAATGATATTAAAAAGTGAAGCCTTTGAAAGAGAATTAGTACATGAAGCTTTTGCCTTCATGAACGGATTTGTGCACTTATAAAAGAGGTTTGAGGGAATCCTCTTTGCCCCTTCCATGGTGTGAGGACACATAGAATGTGCCATCTATGTGGAATGGCCCCTTGCCAGACACTGAATCTTCTCGTGTCTTGATCTTGGACTTTCCAGCCTCCAGAACTATGAGCAATAAATTGTTATTGTTTACAAATCATAAAGTACAGTTCATTGGTAGCTAAGCTTTAATAGACAAAGATCAAAATTTATTCTGAGAAGAGGGGTATAGCTATGAAAAAATATCTGAAATGTGGGGGAGCTTTGGAATTGATCTACTTGGGTAAAGGAAGAATTTGGAGGTGAATGTTAGTAAAAATTTATCTAACCATGAACAGAACATTAAGCATCATGCTGGTAAGAGCTCAGAAGATGAGAGCTACTGAGAAAGCTTCAATCTTCTTAGAGATTACCTAAGTGATTGTGGTCAGAACATTTGTAGAAACATGGATGGCAAGACCATTCTGATGAGAACTCATACAGAAATAAGAATGGAGTTATTGGAAATTAGAGGAAAAGTGATCCTGGTTGTAAAGTGGCAATGAATGGTATCTGAATTATGTTTTTGTCCTAGTGCTTTATAGAAAGTAGAACTTCTCAGCAATGAAATAGGATATTTGGTGGAAAAACGTCTAAGCAAAGTACTGAGAGTGTATGATGGCTTGCTTATAAAATTGTATGATCTCTCTATTCTTTCAAATATGCTAAGGTGAATTTCTTGGCTCAGAATGTGCTCTGTATGGTGACTGTTCTGTGACAGCTTGAAAGAATGTGCATTCTGTTGTTCTTGAATTAGTCTGTGGCTATCAGTTGTGCCAACTTCACAGAGGCTGAAAGTATTGTATGGCCCTATGTTTTAGTCCTACTAGACCTATACATCTCTGGTAGAAAATGTGTTTCCAACTATAATAGTGGATTCATCTACTTCTTGCAATTGCATTCATTTTTGCCACATGTACTTTGATTCCCTCTGTTATGTGCATAAGTATTAAGAATTATGTCTTCTTGGAGAATTGTCCTTTTAGCATATGGTAACCCTCTTTATACCTGACAACTGATTTTTCTCTGAAGTCTAAAAGTAATAAGGTTATTTCCCCTTTAATTAAATGATATATATTTCTTCTATTTATTTTTATTCCAATTACTTTTTTAAAATAAATGTTATTTTATCCCATTCTCCCCTCTCCTCCCTATGTACAAAAGCTTTGTTTCCATTTTTTTTCTTACTTTCACTTTTTCCCCTTGTCCCTTCCTTCCTCTCTTCCTTCCTCCTCCCTTTGTTTCTTTTCCCATTTGAACATTTTCTTCTGATTCCCATTTCCCAATATCTATCATACATTTTAGTCTTTTTTTAACTTTCAATTTCTCATATCACAGAAACAATGAGGTATTTAAACATGTGTGTCCAATTTATTCTGCTTAAGAGTAAGATCTAAAGGTGCATCCATTTAGCTATAAATATCTGAAGTTCATCCTTCTTTATGGCAGAGTAGAACTCCATTGTAAACAAAAAATCTTCTTCATCCATTCATCAGTTGATGAGCATTTGGGCTGTTTCCAAGATTCAGCTACTTCAAACTGTGCTGCTATGAACATGGGTGTACATATATTACTGTGGTATGATGCTTTTAATTCTTTCAAGAAGATAACAAAAAGAGGAATAGCTGGATCAAATGGAATCTCTAGTTATATTTTTTTTAGAAATCTTCACACTGATTTCCATAGTGGTTTCACCAGTCTACATTCCCACCAACAGTGAAGAAGGGTTCCTTTTTCCCCAAAGCCCCTCTGGCATTTGTTATTGGTTGATTTCTTGATATCAGCCATTCTTTATGGAATGAGACAGAATCTCAGCACTGTTTTGATTTACATTTCATGAATGACCAGTGATGTTGAATATTTTCTTATGCGTTTGTTTGCCACTTCTAATTCTGTATCTGAAAAGTGTCTTTTCATTAGAGATGCTCATTTTTAGATTGGGGCTTTAGATTTGGGGGGGTCTGATTTTTTTAGTTCTTTATGTATTCTAGATAATAGTCTTTTATCTGATGAGGAGCTGGTAAAAATTTTTACCTATGCTGTGGGTTGTCTCTTCATGCTGTTGGAGGTTTCTCTTGCTGTGCAAAGGCTTTTTAATAAGATGAGGTCCCAGTTGTTGATTTTTCATAGTATTTCCCATGCAGTGGGGGTTTTGTTCATGAAGTTTGTCTACTCCTGTGTCCTCAAGTGTCATACCTATTCTCTTTTCCAGCAGATTTAGTATTTCCATTTTAATATTTAGATATTTGATCCATTTTGATATTAGATTAGTGCATGGTGCAAGATATGGGTCTAGTTTCAATCTTTGACATGTGGAAAGCCAGTTTTTCTAGCACCATTTCTTAAAGAGGCTTTCTTCCAGTGTCTGACTCCTTTGTCAAAGATTAGGTGACTGAGTATTTCCAGTGTTGTTTCTGCATCTTCTAATCTGTTCCACTGATCCTCGTATCTGTTCTTTTGCCAGTATTGTGCTGTTTTTATCACCATAGCTTTGTAGTATAATTTAAAGTCATGGATTGTGATACCCCCTGCCTTGTCTTTGTCACCCAGAATTTCCTTTGCTATTCTAGGTCTCTTCTGGTTCCAAATGAAATTTAGAATTGTTTTTCTTGTTCTGTGAGATATGCTGTTGAGATTTTGATTGGGATTGCATTGCATCTGTATAACAATTTTGGAAGTATAAGCATTTGTATTGCACTGTTCTTCCTACCCAAGAATAAGGGATATCTTTCCATTTTCTGATGTCCTGTTCAATCTCCTTTTTCAGAGCACTGAAGTTTTCAATGTAGAGGTCTTTTACTTCCTTCATTAGATTGATTCTTAGGTTTTTTTTTTTTTTTTTTTTTGGATGCCATTGTGAAAGTGATTTTTTCTCTAATTTCTTTCTCCTTGACTTTGCTATTCTTGTACAGAAAGGCTATTAATTTTTGAGTGTTGACTTTGTATCCAGCTACATCATTGAATTGGTTATCAAATCTAGAAGACTTTTGGAGGAGTTTTTGGGGTCTTCTATGTAAAGTATCTTGTCATTGGCAAATAATAATTTAACTTCTTCCTTTCCTGTTGTTATTACTTTTATTTCTTTCTCTTGTCTAATTGCTCTGGCCAGTGTTTCCAGAACTATAATGAACAAGAGTAGTGACAGTGGACATCCTTGTCTTCTTCCTGATTTTAGTGTGAAAGTTTTCAGCTTTTGTTCATTTAGTTCGATGTTAGTTGTTGGTTTTTCATAGATGGGTTTTATCAGATTTATATAAAATCCATGTATACCAATTTTCTGAAGGGTTTTTATCATGAATGGGTGTTCAACCTTGTCAAACTCTTTTCTGCATCTATTGAGAGGATCATATAGTTTTTGTTCTTATTTCTGTTAATATAGTGTATCACATTAATTGATTTGCATATGTTGAAACATCCCTGCATCCTTTGGAGGAACCCAGCTTGGTCCTGGTGTATAACCTTCTTGATCATTTGCTTCATTCTGTTTGCTAGCATCGTATTGAGGATTTTTTACATCTGTGTTAATTAGAGAGATTGGCCTGTAATTCTCCTTTTTGGTTGCTTAGAATCAGGGTAATGCTTGCTTCCCGGAATAAATTTGGGAGTATTTCTTCCCTTTCAATTTCATTAAAGAGTTTGAGAAGTAGCAGCATTAGGCCTTCTCTAAATTTCTCATTGAATTCAGCAGTGATTCCATCAGGGCCAGGGGGTTTCTTTGTTGATAGGTTTTTAATTACATATTTAATTTCATTGGTTGATATTTGTTTATTTAGAATTTCTACATCTTCATTCAGTTTCGGTAATTCATACATATCTAGGAATCTGTTCATTTCTTCTGTATTTTCCATTTTATTAGAATATAGGTTCTTGAAGCAGATATTGATAATCTTCTGGCTTTCTGCAGGATCTGTTGTGATTTTATCCTTTTCATTCCTAATTGCATGGATTTGAATCTTTTCTTTCCTTTTTTTTATTAGATTGGCTAAGGGTTGTCAATTTTATTTAATCTTTCAAAGAGTCAACTCTTTGATTCATTGCATCTTTGTATTATTTTTTTTTAGTCTTCATTGCATTCATTTCTGTCCTGATTTTTATAAATTCCTCCCTCATATAAGCATTGGGCTTCACTTACTCTTCTTTTTCTAGAAGCTTGAGGTTCAACATTAGGTTATTTGAGCCCACTCTGTTTTCCTGATATGAGTATTCACTATTATAAATTGCCCTCGTAGCACAGCTTTCATTGTGCCACATAAATTCTGGTATATTTTATTGTCATTGTCATTAATTGTAGAAACTGTCTGATTTCTTCTTTAATTTCATCTGTGACCCATTGGTTGTTCAGGAGGGTTTTATTTCATTTCTATGTGTTCCTGAAGTTCTTCTGGTTTCTTTCGCCATTGATTTCCAATTTCATAGCACTATGGTCTGATAGAATACATGGAATAATTTCAATTCCTTTGCATTTACTTAAGCTTTCCTTTTCATTCATTAATATGCAGTCTATTTTGGAGAACGTCCCCTGTGTAGCTGAGAAGAATGTGTATTCTGATGTTGTGAGATGGAACACTCTGTAAACATCTACTAGTTCCATTTGTTCAGAAGTTCAGTTCAGTTCTTGTATTTCATAGTTAATTTTTTGTCTAGTTGATCTGTCTACTTGTGACAATGGAGTATTGAGTTCTCCCGTTACAACTGCCTCAGTGCTTATATGATTTTTCATGTCTGTTAATATTTGTTTTATATAGTTGGATGCACTGCTATTTGGTGCATATATATTTACAATTGTTGTGTCTTCCTCTTGTATTATTCCCTTTACAAGGATGTAGTGACTTTCTTTGTCTCTCTTGATCACTCTTGCCTTGAAGTCCACTTTGTCTGCAAATAGAATAGTACTCCTGCTATTTTCTAGTTCCTATCACATGAAATATCACTTTCCATTCTTTGACTTTCAGCCTATGACTTTGTTTTTGCATTAAATGTGTTTATTGTGTGCAGCATATTCTTGGATCTTGCTTCTTGATCCATTCTGCCAGTCTGTTTCTTTTGATTGGTGAAATGAGACCATTAACATTGATGGTTATAGCTGATGTGTATTATCTTATCTTTATCATGTTATTTTCCTGTTGTTGGCTTCCTTCTTTCCTTGTCTATTTAATTTCTTGACTTTCCTGATGGATTTATTTAGTTGGGATGTATGGAGTTATAATCCTTGTTGTATCTTTCTGGAATATCCTTCAGAACACTTTGGAATGCTGGTTTTGTGGTCACGAATTTCTTCAGGTATTCTTTGTCATGGAAGTATCTTATTTCTTCATCAATCTGGAAAAATAGTTCTGCAGGCTACATTAATATGGGTTGGAGGTTGTTTTTCTTTAGGGCTTGAAATACTTCTCTCTGAGCTCTTCTTGACTTGAGAGTTTGTACTGAGAAATCTATTCTGATTCTGATGGGGTTTCCTCTACAGATTACTTGTTTTTTTTCTCTAACAGCTTTTAATATTCTGTCCTTGTGTTGAATTTCTGGAATCTTGATCATTATATGCCTTGGGGAAGATTTTTTTTTTATCATGGCTAATTGTAGTCCTCTATGCCTCACTTATCTGTATGTCAAATTCATTTTCCCTGTTTGAGAAGTGTTCTGCCATTACTTCTGTGGCAGGTTTTTTTATGTCATTTGTGCTACCTTTTTCATTAATTCTGATCAATCTTCTGTTATTCTTCTTTACATCATCTAGCAGCTGCTGGATTGATTTCTCATGGTCCCTTGCTATTTATAAGAAAGCTCTCTTTTCTTGATCACTAACCACAATCCTGTCTTCTATATTTGATATTTTGCTCTCACATTGGTTCATTCTGCTGTGTATACATTCAATGGAGTTTTTAATCACTTGGATATCTGTTTGAATCTGTTTCATGGATTTCATTTCTTTCCTATGCTGAGTGTTCATGGTTCCATTTACTGATTGTTTGTGGTTTCCATTTGATGGGCATTCATGGTTTCCATCATGTTACCAAGCTCCTGTTTTCTTTTTTTTTTATCTATATCTGCTCTCGAGTTACTAAAGATGTCTTTCATTCTGGTTATCATCTCTGTAGTTACCTGGAAAACTATTTTTTTCTAGAGCCTCATTCATCTGCTTTGTGACTTCTGCTGTTACCACTTCAGAGAGTCCAGGTGAGTGGCTTTTGGATTTTTCCTCATTGTTCCCAAGGTTTGCCTTTGGTGAGTTGAAAGTCTGGGTGGGGACTTGTTTAAGTTTCTTCCCATTTTCTTTTTTTTTTTTTTTTAAGTTTGATTCCTGGGTTGATGCTTGTAAATTGCTTATGGAAAGTAGCTTTATTACCAGTATTCAGAACCCTTAGGAAATAACTATTTCTCAGAGTGTGTTTCAGGTGTAGCTGGCTTTTTTATTTTGAATCTGTTACAAGATCCTACCTCTTCAATTAATTGGGATGAGAAGTTTTGGTCTATTTAGCCCAACTGCCAGTTCTTTGGCACTGGCCTATTGTTTGTTTGTTTTTTAAGACCCTTGGGCAATCTCAGTCTTGGTAAACCAGGAGGAACAACTGATTAGCACAATTATGTCACCTTGGCTAACAATAACAATATCACCAAATATAGCCTACAATATGACAAACTCTGATAACTATTTATTTGCTACCTTTAACCATATGAACTAGATTTATGGTTATATAATGAAATTTAGAATGAATCCAAAAATCATATGCAATAAATAAGGCTTTAATATGTCTGTTTTACCCTTAGGGGAGAACATTTAAAAGGGATTAAGGGCAGGCCGGGGATTTAGCTCAGCGGTTCAGTGGCCTGCCTTGCAAGCGCAAGGACCCATGTTCAATCCCCAGTACCCCCCACAAAAAAAGGATTAAGGGGTAAAAACAGAAATTGAAGAAGAAGCAAGTCTGGAGGACAAACTTTAGGAAATAGGAGAAGACAGGTGAGAAAGAAAAAAGGAAAAAATAAAAAGAACAGAACAGAACAACAACCAAAAAAAAAAACTAAAAACATGTTCAGTCAAGAAAAAACAAACAAAACCAGAAAGGAGGAAAAAAGAAAGAAAAAGAAAAAAGAAAAACTAGAAAAGGAAAAAAAATGTCCAATTCAAGGTGTGTCTTTGCTGTCACTGACAGTCAATGCAGGCAGAGTCCAGAGCCAAATTTATTAATCCCAGCAAGCCAGTCACAGCTGCACAAAGGGGTAGTGGATAATCCCAGCCAGGCTGCCCCTTTAGTTCCTCTGAAGTTCAGGCCAGTTTCTGGCTATGACGCTGAAACTGAATTCCTTGAGCCTACAACGGTCTCTGTGTCTATTGCCAGCTTGAACTCAACTCTGTGGCCTCCCACTGACATGAATTCAACCCTACCTTGAGGAGCCTGAAGCCACTAGATGGAGCCCATAGCTGTTCTGAGTTCCAAGTTCAGTTGGCCCCTCTCCAAGATGGCCACTGGCCAATTGCCCTCTCCTATACGAGTCTGAACCCAGATAACTCCCTAGCCACTACAGTCTGCTATGTCCCCTCCTCCACGTCACTGGTGCATTTCTCTGCGGAGGCCCATGGGATCACCACTAGTCACCATGCATCTGCAGGTTCAGCCTGTCATTCCCACACCATGAATCCAAGCTCTGGAAGAGAGTGCTGCTTGCTACCTCCCTCCTCTTCATTAAGGTCTCTGTCCTCACTCTCTCTGTGGAATTCAAATTCTCACCTCAGATTCTTCACAGGTCCTGGGGACCAACTTCCCTCTTTCTTCTTCTCTTCATGCCACTATATTCCAGAGTCAGGACACCAAATCTCAGAGAGGCTCTTTCTGTGCTGCTCACCACTCCACCCTAATCCAATTACATTAAATCTGTGTGTCTTTTTAATTTTAAAAAGTGTAACTATATAAACATATTTGAAAATACCTATAGAGTATTCAGTATACAACATATGGTTAATCTTGGTTTCTGGTCCAATCTCACAGTCTTAGTCTTTTGATAGACATATTTAAACCACTGACATTTAAAGTGACTACATATTCTGTCATATGTGAAATCTGAAAAAGGGGAGTGCTGACAGTAGAAGAGGTGTTGTGGCTTATATAGATGTTGCCCCAAAAATTCATGCACTCATAGGTTGGCTTTTTGGGAGGTGGTTGGATCATGGGTGTGTGGTACCGGATTAGTCCACTGATTGGTTTAGTGTAGTTCAGGGTATGGAAGATGGACTTATTGAAGAGGGAAGACCCCCAACCAATAGGCTTGTATTCTGGATGGAATAAAAAGAAAAAAGAAGAAAGACAGCTCAGTGCTTCCTGCCTATCCTTCCATAGGCTGTTTCTCCTCTGCCATGCCATGCACGCTGCCTTAGAACCAGCCAAGACCTGAAACCACTGTGAGCTAAAATAAACTTTTCCTCCTTTAACCTCGGGAGTAGCGGGTATTTTGTCCTAGCAATGAAAAGGTAACTAAGGCGGGTGCGTGATCTCCTGGACTGCGTGACACACACCCAGCAAGGACCCAAAGACCCCGGAGGGGGTCTCTTCAGCTGCCTGCCTGCCTGAGATCACCCGGCGGGTGTGTGACCTCCCGGACTGAGCGACACACACCAAGCAAGGACCCAAAGACCCCGGAGGGGCTCTCTTCAGCTGCCTGCCTGCCTGAGATCACCCGGTGGGTGCACTACCTCTGGGACAGCGCAACACACACCCAGCAAGGACTCAAAGACCCCAGAGGAGGTCTCTTCAACTGCCTGCCTACCTGAAATCACCCGGTGGGTGCGCGACCTCCCGGACTGCGTGACACACACCCAGCAAGGAACCAAAGACCCTGGAGGGGGGGGGCTCTTCAGCTGCCTGCCTGCCTGATATCACACAGCGGGTGCGCGACCTCCTGGACTGCGCTACACACACCCAGCAAGGACCCAAAGACCCTGGAGGGGGTCACTTCAGCTGCATGCCTGCCTGAGATCAACCAGCGGGTGCGTGACCTTCCAGACTGCGCGACACACACCCAGAAAGGACCCAAAGACCGCGGAGGGGGTTTCTTCAGCTGCCTGCCTGCCTGAGATCACCTGGTGGGTGCGCGACCTCCCGGACTACACGACACACCCAGCAAGGACCCAAAGACCCCGGAGGGGGTCTCTTCAGCTGCCTGCCTGCTTGAGATCACCCGGTGGGTGCGTGACCTCCCGGACTGTGCAACACACACCCAGCAAGGACCCAAAGAACCCGGAGGTGGTCTCTTCAGCTGCCTGCCTGCCTGAGATCACCCAGTGGGTGCGTGACCTCCTGGACTGGGCGACACACACCCAGCAAGGACCCAAAGACCCCGGAGGGGGTCTCTTCAGTGGCCTGCCTGCCTGAGATCACCCGGTGGGTGCGCGATCTCCCGGACTGCGCGACAACAGACCCAGTAAGGAAGGTAGCCACGCGGGTGCCCTTGAAACCCCCCCACAACCTCCCCCCCCCCGTTCTCAAACCTCCTGATTGGGCCAGTCCTTAGACCAATTCTGCAGAGGCATAGGTTCTCATGAAGGGTAGTTTTCTGAGCTCCCAACTTTCAACATCTTTAAAGAAAGGGCAGGGCAAACCTGTAATAGAACTGAGTGGAGTTCAACCCTGAGGGTAGGGAAACTCAAGTTAGGCCTTGTGGACTGTGTTCAGTCTCAGTCGTGGGGACCTGCCATTGGCTAGCTGAGACCAGGGGATTCAGTTCTTCATATGGCTGTACATGTGGTATAATATGAGAACAGAGACAGTCTGAAAGAGGCCCTTCAAATTCTTTTTTTTATTTTTCTCTCTCTCTCTTTTTTCTTTTCCTCATTCCACCCTAAAATTTCTTTCTTTTTCTGTCCTCTCTCTCCAACTCAGTCTCTTGCTCCACCATATTGTCCCTCATCTCCCTTTTTATTCCAGCTCCTACCCTAACTCAGACTTCTTCTTTTATTATTTTTTGTTTTTAGGAGGGGTTTCTTGTTATGTTCTTTTCTCCAGTCATTTTACCTCACTCATGGCTCTGTACCTTCAAGGGAAGGCAAGCGCCTGTTATTGTTAACGGGATATATTCTTGTCCTTATTCCTGCACTCTCTCTATCCCCCCTGAAGCTAATAGCTTTGTACAGATAGTAAGGTAATTCTACAACCTCTGGATTCACTTCAAATCTGCTCTAATTCTTTCACTTATCTAATCCTCTCATTCTAAGTCTAACCCCCCATCCTAAATGGTAAAGATGCTATATTGAAAAGCATATTCACTGCAAACATACTATGGGCTGCTTCTT
>NW_022900944.1:16962393-16984469 GCF_012274545.1 Fukomys damarensis
TGAAGTCATCCCCTGTATATTATCAGATCATAGTGCAATCAAACTGGAGATCAATAGCACAAGAAACTAAAGAAACTTCACAAGCACATGGAAACTGAACAACACTCTCCTAAACAATCAATGGATTACAGAGGAAATTAAAGAAGAAATTAGACAGTTTTTACAAATAAATGAGAATGCCAATACAACATACAGGAATCTGTGGGACACAATGAAAGCAGTTCTACATGGAAAATTCATAACATTGAATGACCACACTAGGAAAACAGAGCGGGCTCAAATAAACAACTTAACAATGAAACTTAGACTCCTAGAAAAACAAGAGCAAGAAAAACCCAAAGTTCAAACAAGAGAGGAAATTATAAAGATCCAAGCAGAAATCAATGCAATTGAAACTAAGAAAGTGATACAAAAAATAAATGAAACAAAGCTGGTTTTTTGAAAGAATAAATAAAATTGACAAACCCTTAGCTAATCTTATCAAAAAAAGGAAAGAAAAGGCTCAGATCCATGCAATCAGGAATGAAAAAGGCGAAGTCACAACAGATCCAAAAGAAATCCAGAGGATCATGAAAACCTACTTTGATAACCTGTACTCTAATAAAATGGAAAACACAGAAGAAATGGACAGATTTCTAGATATTTATGAATTACCAAAGTTGAACGAAGAAGAGAAAAACATTTTAAATACCCCACTCACAATCAGTGAAATTGAAAATGCAATTAAAAACTTACCAACAAAGAAAAGCCCAGGCCCTGATGGATTCACTGCTGAATTTTACAAGACATTTAGAGAAGAACTACTACCATTACTCTTCAAACTTTTCAATGAAATTGAAAGAGAAGCTATACTTCCAAATTCATTCCTGGAAGCAAGTATCACTCTGATTCCCAAACCAGAGAAAGATACAACCAAAAAGGAGAACTACAGACCAATCTCCTTAATGAATATAGATGCAAAAATCCTTAATAAGATACTAGCAAACAGAATACAGAGGATTATTAAGAAGATCATCCATCATGACCAAGTCGGATTTATTCCAGAGATGCAAGGGTGGTTCAACATACGAAAGTCAGTGAATGTAATACATTATATTAACAAAGTCAAGGACAAAAACCATATGATCCTCTCAATAGATGCAGAAAAAGCATTTGATAAAATTCAACACCCATTCATGATAAAAACCCTGCAAAAAATTGGAATAGATGGTCTATACCTCAATTTAATAAAGGCTATTTATGAAAAACCATCAGCCAACATCATATTGAATGGCCAAAAACTGAAAACCTTCATGTTAAAATCAGGAACAAGACAAGGATGCCCACTATCGCCACTTCTCTTCAATATAGTTCTGGAAACATTAGCCACAGCAATTAGACAAGAGAAAGAAATTAAAGCAATAAAGATAGGAAAGGAAGAAGTTAAACTATCATTATTTGCTGATGATATGATACTCTACATTGAAGATCCAAAAAACTCCACCAAAAAACTTCTAGACTTAATTGACAGATTCAGTAAAGTATCTGGATACAAGGTGAATACCCAAAAATCAATAGCCTTTCTATACACAAATAACAGACAGACAGAAAGAGAAATAAGGGAAAAAATTCCTTTTACAATAGCATCCAAAAAAATGAAGTATCTAGGAATCAATCTAACAAAAGAAACAAAAGATCTCTACACTGAAAACTACAGCACTCTGAAAAAAGAAATCGAAGAGGATATAAAAAAATGGAAAGATATCCCCTGCTCCTGGGTAGGAAGAATCAACATAGTGAAAATGGCCATACTACCGAAACTGCTATATACATTCAATGCAATGCCAATTGAAATTCCAACACTATATTTCACAGAACTAGAAAAAAGAATCCAAAAATTCATTTGGAACCACAAGAGACCTAGAATAGCAAAAGCCATTATAGGCAACAGTCACATGGCACCAGGTGTAACAATTCCCAATTTGAAACTATACTACAAAGCCACTGTGATAAAATCAGCATGGTACTGGCAAAGAAATAGGCCTGAGGATCAATGGAACAGACTGGAAGACACAAAAACAAATGCAGATGTACTCAGCTACCTCATCTTCGACAAAGGAGCTCACCATCCTCAGTGGAGGAAAGATAGCCTCTTTAATAAATGGTGTTGGAAAAACTGGATATCAACCTGTCACAGATTAAAATTAGACCCTTATCTTTCGCCATGCACTAAATTAAAATCCAAATGGATTAAAGATCTAAATATTAAAACAGAAACATTAAACTTGCTGGAAAGTAAGTTAGGCAGAACTCTGGAAGACATTGGTATAGGAAAAGACTTTATGAACAAATCCTCAGTAGCACGGGAACTAGCAGAAAGAATCAACAACTGGGATCTCATCTTACTAAAAAGCTTCTGTACTTCAAAAGAAACCATTAGCAGAACTAAGAGACAATCTACAATGTGGGAAAAAATTTTTACCAGCTGTACCTCAGACAAAGGACTATTATCAAGGATATATAAAGAACTCAAAACAATCAGTCCCCCCAAATATAAAGACCCGATCCAAAAATGGGCATCCGAAATGAACAGACATTTCTCATACAAAGAAGTGAAAGCAGCAAGAAAATATATGAAAAAATGTTCCACATCACTGGTCATTCGAGAGATGCAGATGAAAACAACACTGAGATTCCACCTCACCCCACAAAGAATGGCTGCTATCAAGAAATCACACAATAACAAATGTTGGCGGGGTTGTGGGGAGAAAGGAACCCTCCTCCATTGTTGGTGGGAGTGCAGACTAGTGCAACCACTATGGAAATCAATATGGAGATACCTCAAAGAGCTTGGACTGGAGGTTCCATTTGACCCAGCCATCCCTCTGTTGGGTATCTTTCCAAGAGAACTAAAAGAATCATATCACAGAGAAGTATGTGCACCCATGTTTATAGCGGCACAGTTTGTAATAGCTAAATCTTGGAAACAACCTATTTGCCCATCCGTTGGAAACTGGATAAAGAAGTTGTGGTTTTTCTATAAAATGGAATATTACTCAGCCATAAAGAACGAGAAAATAGATTCATTCATAGGAAAATGGATACATATTGAAGACATACTCCTAAGTGAAATAAATAAGTCACACATGTGTAAATACCGAATAGTTTCCCTGGTGTGAATAATCTGCAACAATGCATAAGATTCTAATAAGATTACTGACATATAGAAATGGGAACAAGGGAGCTAAAAGTGTAGGGAAGGTGGGATGGGTAGGGGAAGAGTAAAAAGGGAAAAGAAAAAAATGTGAGAGAATGAAAAGATGAAAATAAAGTGTTTGTAGATGGGGAGGGGAGGAGGGGGTGAAGGGAGGGCAGAGGTAAGGGGAAAAAATGAGAATCACGACTTGTCATGTAGAGGTACAAGATCCCAACAATGAATGTAACTGTGCTGTATCCCTCAAATGTACCAATAAACTCAATTAAAGCTGAAAAAAAAAAGTAACTAAGAGAGAAGAAAACCAAAGAGAAAAGAAAGAGTGAATAGAAGGGAGAGAAGAGAGGGTGAATATGTTTAAAGCATAGCATATATACGTAAGGAAATATCAATGCGGAGCCCATTAATTTGTACAAGTAATATGCATTAATAATTATAATAAAAATAAAGTGAGTATTGATACAATTGGACTAATAAATACCATGTTTGTTACTGTTTTCTTCTTGTTGCTCATATTTTTTCCTATTTTTATCCACTCATTTTCTGTCTTTTGTGGATTTAATTAAGCATTTTATATGACTCGATTTTCTCTCCTTTCTTAGCATAGCAGGGGTGTGTGTATGTGTACATGTATATTTAGTTGGTGGTTTCCCTAGAGCTTGCAGTATACACTTACAGCTTTAAAATATAAATTCATGAATAGTTTGAGTAACTTAAAGTAATAAAAATAATCTTAATTCCTTATTCTCATCCCTGATGTCTTTGTTATTGTTCATTTCACTTAAACATAAGCATACAAAAATATGTACAAATATATGTATATATACATACTTAATTGACTACACAGTTGCTAGTACTTTGAACAAACTTGCCTATTAACTCAATTAAGAATAAAAAGTCAGATTGTTTATATTACCTTCACCTATACTGTTCTGACTTAGCCTTCACTTATTCTTCCATTTTTATGTAGATCTTTTTCCTTTTCTTTAAAGAACTTCTTTTAACACTTTTTGCAAGGCAGGTCTACTGGCCTCAAATTTTCTGAATGATCATCTGGGGAAAAAAAACTTTTATTTCCTCGTTACTTTGAAAGATAATTGTGCCAGGTACAGAATTATATGTTGGTAGAGTTTTCATTCAACACTTTAAATATTTTCCTTCACTCTTATAGTTTCTAAGGAGAAGCAGGATACAACTCTTTGGCTATATATAAAACTCTATATCTTTGTTCTTTTTTCTTGAGTTTATTGGTACATTTTAGGTATACAGTACAGTACAGTTACATTCATTATTGGGATCTTGTACCTTTACATGACAGGTCTTGGTTCTCATTTTTTCCCCTTGTCCCTGCCCTCCCTTCACTCCCTCCTCCCCTCCCCATTTACAAACATTTTATTTCCATTTTTTCTTTTCTCATATTTTTTTCTTTTCCCTCATTACCTTTCCCCTACCCTTCCCACTTTCCCTACACCTTTAGCCCTTTTCTTCCTATTTCACACTGTCAGTTATCTCATTAGTCTTTGTTCTTCTAAAGTTGAAATGGTTCTTTTCTTTCTTTCAGAATGTTTTTCTTCTTATATAAAATCATATATATTTATACCAATACCTCACACTAAATGTAATCATTATGTTCTGTAAACCTGCACTAATGAAAACAAAAGGAAAAATTATATATATTTAAAGTATGTAACCTGATGATTTTATACATATATGCATTGTGAAATAATTAGTCAAGTATATTAACATATTCATCACCTCACATAATTACCCATTGTGTTTGTATGCTATGAGAACATAGACCTACTCTCAGCAAATTTCAAGTATATAATATGCAATATAGTATTATTAACTACAATGTGTTAATCAGCTTTCCATCACCATAACAAAATTCCTAAGATAATCAGCTTATAAAGAGGAAAGTTATGTTCTGGGTCAGTTTCAAGGTTTCAGTCCACGGTCTCTTGGCCTTTTCCAGACAGCTCACAGCCAGCAAAGATGTTCACTTCATGGTGAACAGGAAGCAAAGGGGAGAGAGGAAGGGAAGAGAGTCCCTACATCCCCTTTGAGTGCATGTCCCCAGAGACCTAACATCCTCCAACTAAGATACATCCCTTAAAACCCCACCACCTCCAAATAACAGCAAATGACCTTAGTCCAATAAAGGCAATGGACCGAGCCTTTTACACCTGGGTCTTTGGAGGACATTCAAGGTCCAAACTATCACATATAGTCACTATGCATTAAGACACTGGAACTTATTCATTCTATATAACTGAAACTTTATGCCCTTTCAACAATCTCTCCCATTTTATTCCATTCCTTCTTCTTGTAGCCACCATTCTACTCTCTGCTTCTATGAATTTGACCTTTTTATATGTCATATATAAGGGAAATTGTGTGGTGTTCATCTTACTGTATCTTATTTACACAGCTATGACAAAGACCTTATAATGGCATACATACAGTGGTACCAGCATACACCAGGATAGGTGGATGGATACAAGCTTCTCAAAAGGGTTGGTTCTGGAGCACAAATGTGCATAACCTATTGTAGCCATGTGAGGAAGCACTTGGCAGCTCCAGCCTTGGGGGACAGAGAAGCTCTGGCTTTAGACAACTCTGACAGGTGGAGTCCTCTGCAGTGGTAGCTTGGCCTGCCAGGATCTCCAATGGCAAAGGCTGCTGAGGTCTGCACTTGCCTCTACCCCCACAGGGGCACTCTCAGTGGAGAGATTCATCACAGGGCTGCACTGGACTGGGGAATGGAGCAGCACAGGCAGAATGCTTCCTGCCCCTTGCATGGGACCATCCCAGTCACTGTAGCCCTTGATCTCTGGGGTTCTCCCAGTACCGTCTCCATCCATGGCTGATTGATTTCATCACTTTTGTGTTTCTGAGGGTGAGGACTGGCATCTCCTCATTGGCCATCTTGCTGACATGACTCAGATCAAATTGATTTTTTATCTTTTATTTTCTATGGTTGACAGTGTTATGTCTTTATGGAGATTTGGGGGCATCTTACTCTGCTTGGTGTTTTCTGAGCATCATGGATCTGTGGTTCGATGTCTGACACTAACTTAGGGAAATTCTCAGTCATTATTGGTTCAGGTATTTCTTCTGTTCCTCTTTCTCTTCTTGTGCTCTCATTATGCATAGTGACACCTTGTTATAGTTTATATTTTAAATGTCCTCCCAAATTCTTATGAGCGTGGAAGATGGTTGGATCATGGTGACACTATTCTCAGCAATGCATTCATCTGCTGATGAGTTCAGTTGCTGAAGGTGCCTCTGGGAGATGGTGGGGCCTGGTCAGAAGTGGTGGGTCACTGGTGGTGTGACCTGGAAAAGTGTATCTCCCTCCCCAGCTCAGCCATTTGCTCTCCATTTGTTGGTCACCATAATGTGAGCAGCTTTCCTCCATCAGACCCTTCCATCATGCCCTTCCTGCCTACTGTGGAATGAATCCTTTAAAAACCGTGAGCCACAATAAACCTTGCCTTTAATTTTGTGGGTATTGAGCATTCTGTCCCAACAATAAGGAAAGTAACTAAGACACATCTTTTGAAGTCATCCCACAGTGTTGGGATATTATCCTATGAGTGCTTTCTCTGTCTCTCTCTCTCCCCCTTTCACCACTACTTTCAAGTTTTGAGTTTTCCACTGAGATGGTCTCAAGTTCAGAGAGTCTTTCCTCAACCATGTCCAGTCCCCCAGTAAGTCTGAAAAGCATTCTTCATTTCTGTTTTCAGTGTTTTTGAGCTCCAGAAAGTCTTCTGCATTCTTTCTCAGAATTTCCATCTCTGCTTGTATTGCCCATCTATTTTTGCATGCTGTCTACTTTATCCATGAGTCCTGAGCATACTAATTGTTTTAAATTCCCAGTCCAATAATTCTAATATCCTTAGCATATCTGAGTCTTGTTCTGATGCTTGCTCTGTCTCTTCAAATTGTGGTTGTTGCCTTTTAGCATGTCTTTTTATTTTCTCTTAATACCCAGGCATGATATACTTGGTAAAAGGAGTTGCTATCAACAAGCCTTTAGTCACATGATGGAAAGAAAGGTGGAATGTGAAGCATTCTGTATTCTCAAAGTTAGGTCTCAGTCTCTTGCTGAGCCTGTACTTTGGGACTGTGAATGCTGCTAGTGTTTCTCGGTCCCCACCACCATGAGGTGGAATAGGATGGAGAGAGTGGGCTGGAGTCAAGATTCCCTTTCTTAAATCGGTTAGACTTTAACAGAACTGGGCCCAGCATGTTGGTTCTGGTTAAACCATTTTTCCTGAGGGCAGACCTTTTTAAGGTCTGATATATTTCAAAATAGTTTCCTTTCCTTTTCTCCTCCAAGAAGCAAGAGGGAATTTTTCTCCAATATTCCCTTTGAGCACTAGTACAACTCCAGGGATGAAATTCACAGAAAGGTGGGCTCATCAATGACCTGGTCCCCCTGGAGTTTTATTCTTAGTCCTGTCTACACTACTAGCAATTTCTGATTTGCAGTTTTGCTTTCCCTGCCCTAGCCTCGATCCCACAGAGATTTCTGCCATGGTAAGATATTTTCCTGTTGGTTTCTCCGATTGGGGGATAGCAGTTTGCCCTGTAGTCTCATGTTTCTTATGAATCTAAGGGGGAATTGTTGATTTTTCAGTTTGTTCTGCTTTTTTGTTAGGACAGCATGGCAACTTCCAAGATTTTCCTGCAAAACCCAAAACTGAAAATTTCCCTCCAATTGATTTCAAATAGGGAGAAATAGGTCACAAACTCATCTTTACTACATAATCCATCAAATATTTATATTAAATTTTTCCTGTATGTGAGGTGCTGAACTAAGCACCAGGGACACTCCAGTGCCAAAGCACACATTTCCATACAACATGCACTTAAATGGAGTGTGAAATATGGTTTTGTAAAGGTCATAAATAAATACAGTATATGGAGAGTGACAATGGAGGGGAGGAAATACCTCTACTCCTCAATGATGAAGAGGTAGCACAATGGGAAAACAGATTGCAGCTTTAATTAGGAAGCTAAAATAGGCTTCATTGACAAAATGAGGAAAGACCTGAAGACAGTGAGGGCATCTCCAGTGCAGATCTATGGGAGAAGAGTGTTCCAGGAAGAGGGACCAGCCTGTGAAAAGGCCCTGAGGTAAGCAAGTCTCTGCATATTTACAAACTATTAAGGTCAATACAGCTCCAGCAGAACAGGTGAAGAGAAAATAGGTAGGGGGGTGATATTGAAAAGATGTCTAGGCCTCCCTGAGGACTGTAGATTTTGACACAGAAGCCACAGAGGATCAATTTTTAATATGAGTACAATTCTAAATATTGTATATTTCTCTAGGTTTGTCTCAAAAAAGACAAATTCCCAAAAGCCTACTTTCTTAGGAATGTTGTTTTGTTTTGTCGTGCTGGGATTAGAATGTAGGGCCTCACACGTGCCACACAAGCACTCTACTACTGGAAAGTACATTTGGGGGGGGTACTGGGGATCAAACTCAGGACCTTGTACTTGCAAGGCAGGTGGTGGAACCACTGAGCTAAATCCCCACCCCACTCCCAGAAAGTAGATTTCTAATACCGAAATAAATGTCACACTAGTGCTCACCTCACCGGCACCTATAATATAAGACACACCCACAAAAATATTAATATTTCAGTCCTTAAACCATGCTGAAAGCCAAAAGCAGGCTCTGTGATCACTGCGGGAGGAGGGGTGCAGTTCTACAGACTAAAACCTCAGGCTACTGCTCTCTGTGCATGAGGTTTTTCATCTACAAATCTGAATTAATAAAAGTCCCCACCTGAGTATGGTTATGAATGAGGCTGATATGATATGACATGATATCAACATTTAACAAGATGCCTGGTAGGTATATTTTAAGTTCTCACTAATTGTAAACTGTTATTTCCATGCAGATAGCATTGACTCTGAATCCCAGGTCTCCAGATTCCAATTCAGGACACTTTCTCACATGACAATTATAACAGCTTACATGGTTTGAGTTTTTAGTTTGGGCCACCCATTGTAGTAAGCAGTATGTGTGTATTATCTTGTTTCTTATCTCTATTTAACAGAAGAGGAAGCTCAGGCCCCAGCAGATATTAAGTGGCCTACAGTCATAGGTGTATTATGTGGGCAAACCAGGATTCACATCCAGGTGGTTCTGATTGCTGGCCCTGCAGCCCTCACCATTAATATCCCAGGCTCCCAAGACTGCTGGCAGCAAGCTCCCTATGGGGACAAAAGCAGATGAACTACAGATATGTGAAGGTGTGAATCTCTCGGTTCATCCCATGAGTTAACTCAAGGCATCATTACTCCACCAGTAAAAACACCAGAATGGCTCACCAGCCACTCCTGGGGCAAAGTACTTCTGAAAATTCAGGCCCAGAGGAGCTTGGTCAGCAACCAGGGTGATATTTATTCCACATTCTGTAAACCACATGAGCAAGTTGATGTATGCCCTTCTCTCTGTCATCTGTGCATTTGTCAAATGGATGTCTATCTAGGGCATTTTGATTAGTGGCTTCCAAAGGCATACATTGCTCATGGAACCAGATCTTCTTGGTACAACTAGAACAGAAAACTAGAAACAAACTTGGTTCACATCGCCAAGTAGCATATGGCTCCTGACCATCTCATAAGGGTCATTTCTTTCTTTCTTTTTCTTTCTTTCTTTCTTTTTTTTTTTTTTTTTGTACCAAGGATTGAACTCAGGACCTTACAATTATGAGGCAGGCTCGGTGCCATAGAGCTAAATCCACAGCCCATTAGGGTCATTTCTTAAATTAGATGGGCCCAGGGCACAAGCATGGGGTCAAGAAGAATGAAAGAGCCATTTCTTCTCTTAATTGGGCTCAGGACCACTGATGGTGCTGGAGCCATAATACAGACATATTTGGAATTGAAAGTGTATAAGGTTAAACCATTTTATCTTCTTCTGTGGTTGTCTTTCTGTTTGCTCTGGCTTTTTTTTTTCTTTTTTCTATCTCCAGGTAAACTATCAAGCAACTCTCCTAGTTTGACTGGCTTTTTTATTTATAAGATCTGTTTGTTTCTATAATTAAAAGTCACTATAGAGCAGGGCATGGTGGTCCATCCTGTAATCCTAGCACTGTGGGAGCCTGAGGCAGAAGGACTGCAAGCTCAATTCCAGCCTGGAAAATTTGGCTACTTAGCAGGACCCTATCTCAAAATAAAAGATGGGCTGGGGATGAGAAAAAAAAAACTGTTCAAATCCCCAAAAGAAGGAATTCAAAGCAGGAAATGCAACAGAGAATGACGTATATTAAAATGACCTTTCACCCTGCCTGGAGCCACCATGGCTCCAGCACCATGAAGGTAGCCATGCAGGCACCCCTGAACCCCCATAACTCCCTCCCCATGCACTCTCAGACCTCCTGATTGTGCCAGTCTCTGGACCCACTCTACAGAGGCAGAGGAGGTCATAAAGGGTATTTTTCTGAATTCCCAACTTTGAGCATCTTTAAAGAAAAGGCATGGGAAACCTGTAGTAGAACCGTGTGGAGTTCAACCGTTCAGAAGGTTGGGGAACTAAATCTGGGCCTTGTAGGCCGAGGTCAGTTTGCATCATGGGCTTCAGCTATCAGCTAACTGAGATCAGAGGTCTTGCATCCTAGTTCTGTCTGAGCCATTAAATGGTAAATATACTATATTAAAAACTTTGTTCACTGCAGACGTGTTCTGGACTGCTTCTTGATTTCAATATAATTCAAATGGTTTAAGGGTGATAGACTAGTGACTACCACAGGTGGTCACTTTCCAAGTTGTGCTTGATCATAATGTGTTGCTGATTGTATCAGTTGGGATAAAGGATTGTGCTTGATTTGATGAGCTGTTTTCTCTTATGTTATGAAGATGAGAATGTCTGTGGGTCATTAGAGACACAGAAGCTAGGGCACAACTATAACAGGAAGATTTGGGTGATATTCCAGAGATTAAACCAAGGACAGCCCGACAACAAAATTTAAAATGAGAAAACACTTAAGCAAGACACAAAGACAGACTTCCAGTTCACCAATGGCAAACAGTAGGGCAAATGAGGATGAAAAGGCCGATAGTGAACCACCAGGACACCCTGAACTCAAAGCACAGGAAGTAACAAAACAGATCAATCAGGCTCTAGAAAAATTCAAAACAGAAATAATTTCCCAGATGACCATAGAGACAGTGAGCAAAATAGAAGTCGTGAGTAGAGACTCAAGAGCAGAAACTGACAAAAAAATAGATGAGCTCAGGACCATGATAGAAGCCATGAAGGCCCAGCATAAGAAAGAAATGGAAAAAATAACCGCCCAACATAGGAAAGAAATGGAATCCATAAAACAGATTCAAACAGATATCCAGGAGATTAAACACTCCATTGAAAGTGTATGCAACAGAATAAAAGAATGCAAAGACAGAATCTCAGATATAGAAGATAAGATTGCAGTCAGTGACCATGAAAAGAGAGATCTATTAAAAACAGTAGGGGATCATGAGAAATCAATCCAACAACTCCTAGATGATGCAAAGAAGAATAACATAAGACTGATAGGAATCCATGAAGTAGCAGGAGAAAATACAAATGACTTTAAAAAGCTGTTTGCAGAATTAATGACAGAAAACTTTCCAAACAGAGGGGAAGAATTTGACATTCAGATAACTGAGGCATATAGGACCCCAACTAGCCACAATAAAAAAAAATCTACACCTAGACATATAATAATCAAGATCCCAGAAACCCAACAGAAAACAAAATATTACAAACAGTAAGAGAAAAGAAACAAATCACATACAAAGGAAAGCCCATCAGAATCACAGCAGACTTTTCAACACAACCCCTTAGGGCAAGGAGAGCCTGGAATGAGATATTTCAAGTACTAAAAGAGAACAACCTCCAACCTAGACTGATGTATCCTGCAAAACTCTCTTTCAAAATGGATGGGGAAATAAGACACTTCCATGACAAAGAACACCTGAGAAACTACATGAATACCAAACCAGCACTACAAGCAATTCTAAACAAGATCCTAGAAAAAGACAATGAAGGCAACAACACCATGAGGCCCAACAGAGCAAATCAAATAGGCAAGGCAAGAAATTAAAAGGAGAAGGTGAAAAAGTAAAAAGAGTCAACAAAAGGCCAATATCATGTCAATAATAAGTCAGTACATATCAGTTATAACCATCAATGTCAATGGCCTCAACTTACCAATCAAGAGAAATAGATTGACAAAATGGAATAAGAAGCAAAATCCAACAATATATTGTATACAAGAAACACACCTAGGGCAAAAGGAAGCCCATGGACTGAAAGTGAAAGGATGGAAAATAATTCTCCATGTGACAGGAGCCCAGAAAAAAACAGGGGTAGCAATCTTATTTGCAGACAAAGCAAATTTCAAACCAAAACTGATTCTAGTATTATTGATGTAGGATGGTACTGTATCATACCTCTGTGAATGTAAAATATCTTGTACCTGCTTTATGATACATAGTAGGGACCATGCTTTATCAGAGCTATATTTAATGATATTACTCTAGAATGTTCTCTTTCCAGATGATGATTAAGATGCTAATAAAAAAAATGATGCCAGGTACCACAACAGCAACAGAACTTTGCTGTTTTCTGGATATTATTCTTTTCTTTGTTTTTTTTTTGTTGTTGTTTTTTGTTTTTTAATGGAATGTGCTGAATGTCTATAATTTTGTTCAGATGACTGCAGAACCTGGAAAAGCTGTTGCTGCTATTCATGCATAACATACTGCTATTATTGGTCTTTTTATATAAATATAAATATATATATATATATATACACACACATACATATATAACTTGAATTTTTAGAAACTTTAACGGTGCTCTCAACTTTGGAAAAAGTTATCCCAATTTACTATTTGAGTTGGCATTGTACAGAAATGGACAGCCATATTGGTCTAGAAATGTTAATTTTTTATTTTTATTTTATTTTTTCTATTTGTACAGGGGTAATACACTGTACTAAATATGTAAGGTCATATCTACATGGGTTTTATTACAGAAACTAATAAAGTATTCTCTAAATAATGAAAAAAAAGAATAAGATAAGACTACAAGAGCAAGAAGCAGTTTAAATATGTTAAGGGATCATTTTCATCATCAAAATTAAGGATTATTTTAATCTTACATCATTGCCTTTTCTCTTTTACTTTCCTTTTTAGTTTTATTTTAGGATTCCCTATTCTTAATGTTCATACAGAGATTTCTTTAACTGAAATACTGAATAGTTTCTCTGGTGTGAAAAACTATAATAGCACACAGGATCCTAATGAGATAATTAATAATGTGAAATAGGAAGTAAAGGGCTAAAGGTGTAGGGAAAGTGGGAAGGGTGGGAGAAAGGTAATAAGGGAGAAGAAAAAATATGAGAAATTGAAAAAATGGAAATAAAGTGTTTGTAAATGGGGAGGGGAGGAGGGGGTGAAGGGAGGGCAGGGACAAGGGGAAAAAATGAGAGTCAAGACCTATCATGTAAATGTACAGGATTCCAATAATGAATGTAACTGTATTTTATACCTAGTTTGCACCAATAAACTCAAGAAAAAGAAAAAAAAAGAACTCAAAGAATCATACCACAGTGATATATGTATACCCATATTCATAGCAGCCCAATTTGTAAAAGGTAAAACTTGGAAACTGCCCAACTGCTCATCAACTGGAGACTGGATGAAGAAGATATGGTGTTTTTAAATGGAGTACTACTCAGCATGAAGAGTGAGGAACTGGAGACATTCATAGCTAAATAGATACACTTTGAGGCCTCTTAAGAGAAATAAACAGAACACGGGTAAATACTGATTAGTTTGTTTGATGTTAGAAACTGAAAGTGATCAAATGTAAAGATCAAAATGTATAATAGATAATGTGAAATAGGAAGAAAAGTTGTAAAGGAGAAGGGGAAATGAAAGAGGAAGAGGAAAGGAAAGAAGGGAAAGCAAAATAAATAAGTCACACATGTGTAAATACCAAATAGTTTCCCTGGTGTGAATAATCTGCAATAATACATAAGTTCCTAATAAGATTACTGACATTTAGAAATGGGAAGAAAGGAGCTAAAGGTGTAGGGAAGGTGGGGTGGGTAGGGGAAGGGTAATAAGGGAAAAGAAAAAAATGTGAGATAATGAAAAGATGGAAATAAAGTGTTTCTAGATGGGGAGGAGAGGAGGGGGTGAAGGGAGGGCAGGGGTGGGGGGAAAATGAGAATCAAGACTTGTCATGTAGAGGCACAAGATCCCAACAATGACTGTAACTGTACTGTATCCCTCAAATGTACCAATAAACTCAATTAAAGCTGAAAAAAAGGGAAAGCAATAAATATGAGAAAAGGAAAAAGATAGAAACAAAGTCTTTGTAAATAGGGAGGGGTGGAGGGGTGAAGGGAGGGCAGGGGAATGGGGTAAAAATAAGAATCAAGATATGTCATGTAAAGGTATAAATTCCCAATAATGAATGTAAGTGTACTGTATACCTAAAATATACCAATAAATTTAATGAAAAAAAAAATAAAATGACCTTTCAAAGACCAGGCACACTTGATTTGGAAAGCAGGGAGCTTTTATCCTCCTACCTCATGATATTTCATTCCCCCCTTGCTCTTTGGCTGAGTCCTAATCTATCCCAATTTGACAAAGAGTCCTAATCTATCCCAAATGGCATCTGTTACTCCCCTCACCCTGCCTTTTGTGCATTTTTTCTTTGTGGTTCTTTATGACTCTTTTGGTTCTCATGACCATAATTCATGAAAACTTCTTTGTCTAGCGATTATCTCTCATCCTAGTACTTTATCTTTGAGTCTTACCTCCCATATGTCTGCTATTTGATCTAATTGTCTGTGGATAATTGTATTAGCCTGCCACTAAATCTCTGTTGAAGTGTTTGAGGTTAAAGTGAAATATGGGCCATCTAATTATTTTTCTCTTACAGCATGAAGGCCCTGGGTTCAATCCCTAATCCCACAAAGCTCTTCCAGAAACATGTCCAGGACAAGAGATGATCATGGAAAAAGGAGCACTTTTTTGCAACTTATTATGACTTTATGGGTCTTACTGTTGGCACCTGCCTTTAGTGACCTCAGAATGACCAACATACTTTCCTGAAACCTAGCCTCCTCTTTTTGGAAAGACCTTGCAGTTCCTTTCCTTCAATTAAGGCAGTCCCCCTCTCCCAGATGGCCAGTTAGCCTCAACCTCAACCTGGTTTCCAGCAGTTCCCCTGGGATAGTTGAATAACAGCTCGTTATATGATAGTTGAATATGTTCACATTCTGATACTCCCCAGAACCTGTGAATATGTTGTCTCACATATCGAGAGGGGCTTTACAGATGTGATTAAATTAAGGATCTTAAGATAGGGGTATGATCTTAGATTATCTCAATAGGGCAAATGCTATTAGGAGAGCCTTACAAAGAGGGAGGTAGGAAGGTTACAGTTAAGATGTGAGGACCAAAGCAGAGGTCAGGGAGGAGAAAAAGTGTTGCTCCACTGGCCTTGAAGGTGGGGACCAGAAATACAGGCAGGTGCTGGAACCTGGAAAAGACAGAGAAATGAATTCATTCCTTAAGCCAGAAAGAACACAGCCCACTTCAGATTCAAGACTTCCAAAGATGTAAAGAAATAAGTGTGCATGGTTTTAAGTCATTAAGCGAGTGGATTCATTACATCAGCCACAAGAATGACTGTATCAGACTCTTGCCCTTCCAAGAAGCCCTCCTGCTTATAGAAAGGCATTAAGTTGGCTCTCTTTCAGAGGGTCCTGTCTGGTCCGCAAAAAGCCAACCTCTTGCCCCAATCTGCTGCAAGTGCAGCTCCCCCCAGTGCAGCCCACCTCATCTTTGGCTGCTGTGTCCCCATCACTAGGGATCCAAGCCTGACACCACCATGAGCCCTTGTAAGATCCTCCCAGTTGACCTGAAGAGGTAGGGAGAACTGATCCTCACTCCCAGTGAGCAAATGAGACCTCTTGAGAAGAAATAACAACAAGTACAAAGGAGACAAGAAAAAGCATAACTAAAAAAATTGTACTTTTAAAAAGACTGCAAATTCAAGACACAAAGTTATCCAATGTTATCCAAATCAGTATTCTCTATCTTTGTGTACCAGTCAGTGCTCACTAGAGAAACATATTTAATGCAAGATATACAAATATATAAAGATTTACAAGGTAGATTTACAATGGCCACTCACAGAGTCAGGTGTGGGAGAATGCAAAAGGTCTGTCTGCACACTGGGGATCTGAAGGACCCAGGTGAAAGCAGAGTTCACTGTGGTGTCCTACACATGACAAACTCAGGAAGCCAAAGGGCCTGGGCTAGAAGCCAGGAGAGGATGTCCAAAGTGAAAGTGAGAAGTGGAGCCCACCGAACAAACAGAAGGGCATCTTCCCGCTTTGCTTCCCTGTTACTCCATTCAGGCCGCAAGCCTATTGGTTGGTGCCACTCACACCCAGGGTGGGGCTTCTGTATTCCGGAAATCCCTTCAGCCACCCCCAGAACTATGCTGATCCAGTTTAGTTGAGTGTTTTCTACTCAAATTGATATGATCAGTTAACTATCCTGCTTTGTGTATACTTCCTTTTCTCTAAACCCATCACACCCAAAATTTAAGAATACTGTAAGTACGTGTAAATACAGAATAGTTTCTCTGGTGTGAGAAACTGAAAATGTAAATAAGGACCAAAAGGTATAACAGATGATGTGAAATAGGAAGAAAAGGTCCAAAGGGGAAGGGGAAGTAGGAGGAATAGGGGAAAGGAAAGAAGGGAAAAGAATAAATATGAGAAAAGGAAAAACTGGAAACAAAGTCTTGGAGGGCAGGGGAATGGAGAAGAAAATAAGAACCAAGATAGATTAGGTAAAGGTGCAAATTCCCAATGATGAGTGTCATCATATGGTAAACCTAAAATATACCAATAAAATTAATAAATTATTTTTAAAAGAATACTGTAAGTCCATAAGTTGGCTTTCATCTCTAGTACCTCAAAATAAACAAGCAAAAATTCAAGAAATAATTGTTTCAAAACATAAAAGTGGAATCGCGCTGTTGCATGTTTTTTAAAATCTCTTTTTTAAACACAAAGAATGTTGTGGGAATTACTTTGAGGCACTAGATACTCTCAGCAGCATCTGCCTAGCAGCTCGTTCACGGAAGAACCATAATACATTTAGTGAAACGGCCATCACTGCCTGTGCACAGTGTCTCCAGTTCTTTACCTTACGCACAGAGCCCCGATGAATTAGCATGGCTAATTGTCCGTACTGTCCTGTTTTCTTGGGGTGAATTCCCAAAGCAGAATCTCCGTAACAAAGGACAAGAACACCTTTGAGGTTTCCAATTCACATTTCTTTGGTTAATTCTTTTTTTTTTTTTTTCTCCTTGCTGATAATTGTGTAACTAAAAGGGAAAAGAATGCAATGAGAGGAACTGATTGCGGGATCCAGATTCTGAACAATATGAAGAAGCCTTAGCGACACAGAAGTAAAGGAATGGTGAGAAAAGGGGCCACACGATTTTGGAAATCGGGACATGGAGGAGAAGTGTCCCACAACCACCCAGGCAGGGGCCTGCACCAGATGCAACCAGGCAGCAGAGATAGGGGGACAGAGGGTGAACACAACGCTGTCGATATGAGATAGGACATTAGGGTGTAGCAAAGCTGGCTGGGGAGGTGGGAGTGACCTGTTAAGTGCAAGGTTCCGGAACACTCGCACGGAACGGATCCCAAAACCCAGCACCTGGACTTCTCCCAAACTGCAGCAGGCTTCCAATAGGATGTCTAGATGTGACATGACCATGAGTGGGATCCCAGCACCATCTCTCAGGACCCTCTCCTGGGTTTCCTTGAGATTTGGACAACATAGAAGGACGCAGGCGCAGTGAGGAGCCCCCTACATTACCTTCCTCCTGACAGCCCAACCCGTTTTCTCCAGGATGTTCTTTTATCGTGCTTTTTCCCCTTTTACTAGGCCCAAATTTATTCCGCAGAGCCAGTTTCTCCCTCACTCTTCACTTTTACTTCTTATATAAATTTGGCCACTACTGTTTGCTCATTCTGTTCAATTTTTTTGTTCAAGATGAGAAGAACCTGGAATCTGACTGCAGAATAGGTGAGCAACCCTGAACCGGTAACATTTAATTGGCGAACCACTTTTAGAAGGTGCTACCTGATACCAGACGGATATTGGGAGAAAATAGATTTTATACTTCTTCCTTAAAAAATCTATTTTCTTGGGGGGGTGGTACCAGGAGTTGAACTCGGGTCCCTGCACTTGCAAAGCAGGCAGCAGAATGACTGAGCTAACTCCCCAGCCCTATAAATCTATTTCCTTAGAAATAATCCCAATGAAGAAGAAAGAGGAATGGAATCAGAGGAAGACAGTGATGCTGCCCAGGAAAACTTCTTAAGCATTTTTAAGAGGAATGTTCAGGAATTTTTAACCACTGAAAGTTGAAAGCGGTTCTAGTTGAAATTATCTCCCCCTGGGTGATAAGAACAGGAGGTCTATTTATGAGGAGTCAAGGAGTGTGGTAGTGTTAGCGGGTGGGGGTGGAAGCAGAGGCTTCTTTCCAGGTCCTCGGTGTCTTGAACAAAGAATTGGACAAGGCTCACAGAAAAGGAAGCAAGGGTGTAGTTTCACTGAAGGTGGAAAGAGAGCAGGACTGTAAAATAAAGCTCACGGCAGCCCAGGAAAAAACGGGCAAGGGGCCTTCAGTATCTAAAATAGGTGGATTGGTCCTCACCTTATGTATATATGGCATTGAGACAATTATCTTATCAGAAACTCACTTGGCCTTAAACCAGATATAAATTGTTCAGTTATTGTTGGCTGGGCATGGTAGTGCCTGTCTGTAGCCCCATCACTGGGGAGGCTGAGGCTGGAAGAGCTGAGTTTGAGGCCAGCTTGTGCTACATAGTGAGCACAAGTCCAACCCAAACTACATAGCAAGACCCTGTCTCAAAAAAAAAAAAAAAAAAAAAACTTGTCTGGACTCAAGACAGATGTAAATTTGTCATGCCTCTATATAAATGAAAAATTAAGAATATTATCTTCTGATTGATCCCATGAACAGCACCAGACTCAAATGAAGGATTTTAGGAAGACTGCTTTCTGATTGGTCCCATGAACAAATCTGTATGGCTAAAATCCTGGAGTCATTTTGATTCCTGCATTCTGCTCATGTCTTCTCTTTTTAGGAAAAGTCTCGCTCAACTAGTTAGCCATGGATTTTTATGAATTCTAGCACAGTCTGCCCTGGTGGTTGTCTGGTTTTCCCAAGACCTAACCTCCTACCTCAGTTGGAAAACACAAGAAATCATTTTTTTGTTGTTGTTGTTGTTGTTGTTGTTACTGAGACTGAAAAAATGGTTCACTCTTGTTGTTTTCCCCAAAAATTCGTATCTATCTGGAGACTCAGGATGTGACCTTATTTGGATCTAGGGTCTTCACAGATATACTTGACTAAGATGAAGTCATCCTTGATGACCATGAGCCCTGAACGCAATGGCTTGTGTCCTTGTATGAAGCCCGTGTGAGGGCACAGAGACACAGAGGGAAGGCCATGTGACAATGGAGACAGACTCTAGAGTGAAGCCCAAGGACTCTGGCATCCAGAAGTGAGGAAGGAAGGTGATCCTTCAGAGCCCTTGAAAGGACTAATCCTGCCAACACTGATTTTGAACTTCTAGCCTCCAGTGCTGTAAGACAATAAATTTCTGTTGTTTTATGTCACCCAGTTTGTGGTTACCTGTCATGGCAGCACTAGGAAACAAATCCAGATGTTAATGAACTTTGTTCCTCATACAAGATAAAAATGTAAAGGCAGTAATTATTCGGCCCCTCTTTGTTCTAATGGAGTGAGTCTTTCCAGCCTTTAAGCCTTGGAAACCAAGGTCCCACCACTGATGGGACATCTGGGCAAAGAAGAACTGTCTGGTTCCTGACAGATGAGGAAGACCAGACAAGGCACCACCATGGTTTCCTCGATGCCTTCTCCTGCCTGCTCGAACAGAGTGCCTCAGAGGATCCACTAAGATCACATCTGTGTGTGGCATCAATGATCACAGCTTCCCTCACAGCCTGGAAATTTGGGGATTGATTAAGCCAATAGGAGACTTCCTGAATTTGAATACCAGCTATCACCTTATGTCAGTGACACTGAGCAAATTTTTTAAAATATTTGTCCTCAGTTTCCTTGTCTGTACATAATGAACTTAATACAGCTTAATGTTGGAAGTTTAAACAAGACTTACAATGCGCTAGATGTGGTATCTGGCATAAGCCTCAAAGGATGTTAGCTCTTATGTATATTAAGCATCCTTTACACCAAGCAAGTAGGGCTCTGCTTTCTTTTTAATGCCTTGTTGAGTGCTGATTCATCCATGGGGTTGGGCTAGGAGAGCTGAAACAAGCTGTCTCTCCTCCTCTCTACTCCTCCAGCTACTTAGGAGGAAAAACAACTATAAAAAGGACACACAGCTGTGTAAGAGGAAGGATGTGTGACTGAGAACAAATACAAAAGTTTGGGAAGACCTTAGCAAACAGCACTGAAGAGCTCTTCTTATGAATGAGACGTGTGTGTAAAGAGGCAACAGAAGATTACAGAACCTGTGAAGGAACACATTGACAACCTGCTAATGAACACATGCTAACAGAGAACAGAAGCAAAGCCCACAGACTTTGTTTTGCAGGACTCAAATTTGTTTCAACATCGGCTCACTTAGAACAGGTAGAAGAACAACCAGGCTGTCTGGAGAGAAACAGGGCCTGAATAACTAAGAAAATTATGAGTGAGTACCAGCCCCAGAGCAAAGACATCTCAAGGTCACAAGGAATTTCAGTTCTGGCTGCAGAGCCAATCAGTAGATGCAGGAATTGTGAAGCTTGGGGGAGCCAAGAAAGAAGAGAGAGAAAAGTGCCCTAATCTAAAATGAATATAAATATGAAAGATTCTAAAGCCAGGGGAACTGAATGACAAAAGCTGACATGTTTTAGAATATGTACACATAAAAGGGAAAAAATATGATCATTTAGAGCAAATGTGGAGTTCACCTGTGAATAAATTACGCCTTCAGCCCTGGAAACCCTTTTGGTTGAACCATTTTAACCTCCCTATCCCTCCTCTGAACCTCATCAACTGGGGGGATATTAACTCAGGCTGTACTGCTATTCACTGTTGTGGGAGGCAGAATAACAATTCCAGAAAGTCACCAGTGCCCTAAACCCCAAGACCTGTAAATATATGTCTGTTTCTCAGCAAGGAGGCATTAAAGTGGCACGTGAAGCTAAGGTTGCTAATCAACCTTGCAATAACCTTAATATGGGGAGTTTATCCTGGATTATTTGGCCAGACCCAAGCCTCTTTCTAAGAGAGAGGCAGGAATCTCAGAGGGAAGTATGATGACAGGAGCAGAGGTTAGAGGGACACAGTTTGAAGATGCAAATAAATAGTTACACCAAAAGATAAAGGCTGACTTTAGAGGATGTAAAGGGCAAGAAAATGGATTCCCTCTGCAGCCTCCACAAGGGTCTTAGTTACTTTTTCATTGCTGGGAGAAAATACCCAACACTCACAAGTTAAAGGAGGAAAGGTTTTTTAAAAAGGAGAAAGTTGATTGCAGCTCACGGTTTGTGGAGGTCTCGGTCCATAGGCAGAGAAGCGTGGCAGAAGGGCACTGCAGAAGAGAAACAGTCTACAACAGGGACGGCAACAGGCAGAAGAACTTCCTTCTTCTTTCACCTTTTCATTCCATCCAAGTTATAAGCCTACTGGTCAGTGCCACCTCCCAAAAAACCTTCCTATGAGAACATGATGCTCTGGGGGGCTTTTTTTTTTTTTTTTTTTTTT
>NW_022900944.1:16984655-16985172 GCF_012274545.1 Fukomys damarensis
GTTTTTTGAGACAGGCTCTCACTATGTAGTTGAGACTGCCCTGGAATTCACTATGTAGCCCAGGCTGGTCTTGAACTCACAGCGATCCTCCTGCCTCAGCCACCTGAGTGCTGGGATTACAGGCGTGCACCACGACGCTCGGCTTGGGGGGCATTTAGATACAAGCCACAAAAACAAGGAATGCAGCTTTCCCAAAGTCTTCATTTCATCCTGTAAGATTTCTGACTTTGAGAACTAGAAGATAATAAATTAGTGTTATTCTAAACCACTAAATTGTACCAGTACCAGTAACAGTAGGAGACAAGTACATCTGGTCTCTGCATTACTTTCTAACCAATTAACAGGATTCTATCTTTGCATCTGATTCCCTGGCTGCCTCACTTACTCCACCATTTTCTCTAAAAGATTGCAACAAAAGCTATGGTTAGCTCCCATCTCCACCAATTTTGCTGGGTCAGAAAAGAGGTGCTCTTCTCTTTTTTTTTTTTTTTTTTTTTTTTTTTTTTTTTGGGATTTT
>NW_022900944.1:16985970-17023150 GCF_012274545.1 Fukomys damarensis
AGACTAATAATAGTATGTTATGCATCAATAGCAGCAACAGCTTTTCCAGGTTCTGCCATCATCTGAACAAAATTATAGACATTCAGCACATTCCACTAAAAAAAAACAAAAAACCAAAGCAAAGAATAATATCCACAGAACAGCAAAGTTCTGTTGCTGCTGTGGTACCTGGCACCATTTTTTCTATTAGCCTCTTAATCATCATCTGGAAAGAGAACATTCTAGAGTAATATCATTAAATGTAGCTCTGATAAAGCACGGTCCCTACTATGTATCATAAAGCAGGTACTAGATATTTTACATTCATAGAGGTATGATACAGTACTGTCCTACATCAATAATACTAGATTCAGTTTTGGTTTGAAATTGACTTTGTCTGCAAATAAGATTGCTACCCCTGTTTTTTTCTGGGCTCCTGTCTCATGAAGAATTGTTTTCTATCTTTTCACTTTCAGTCTATGGGCTTCTTTTTGCACTAGGTGTGTTTCTTGTATACAATATATTGTTGGATTTTGCTTCTTATTCCATTTTGCCAGTCTATTTTTCTTGATAGGTGAGTTGAGGCCATTGACATTGATGGTTATAACTGATATGTACTGACTTATTATTGGCATGTTATTGGCCTTTTGTTGACTCTTTTTACTTTTTCACCTTCTTCTTTTAGTTTCTTGCTTTGCCTATTTGATTTGCTCTGTTGGGCTTCTTGGTGTTGTTGCCTTCATTGCCTTTTTCTAGGATCTTGTTTAGAATTGCTTGTAGTGCTGGTTTGGTATTCATGTAGTTTCTCAGGTGTTCTTTGTCATGGAAGTGTCTTATTTCACCCTCCATTTTGAAAGAGAGTTTTGCTGGATACATCAGTCTAGGTTGGAGGTTGTTCTCTTTTAGTACTTGAAATATCTCATTCCAGGCTCTCCTTGCCCCAAGGGTTTGTGTTGAAAAGTCTGCTGTGATTCTGATGGGCTTTCCTTTGTATGTGATTTGATTCTTTTCTCTTACTGCTTGTAGTATTTTGTTCTTCTGTTGGGTTTCTGGGATCTTGATTATTATATGTCTAGGTGTAGATTTTTTTTTTTATTGTAGCTAGTTGGGGTCCTATATGCCTCAGTTATCTGAATGTCAAATTCTTCCCCTCTGTTTGGAAAGTTTTCTGTCATTAATTCTGCAAACAGCTTTTTAAAGTCATTTGTATTTTCTCCTGCTACTTCATGTATTCCTATCAGTCTTATGTTTGCATCATCTAGGAGTTACTGGATCAATTTCTCATGATCTCTTACTGTTTTTAAGAGACCTCTCTTTTCACGGTCACTGATTGCAATTTTATCTTCTATATCTGAGATTCTATCTTCGCATTCTTTTATTCTGTTGTGTACACTTTCAATAGAGTGTTTCATCTCCTGGATATCTGTTTGAATCTGTTTTATGGATTCCATTTCTTTCCTATGTTGGGCAGTTATTTTTTCCATTTCTTTCTTATGCCGGGCCTTCATGGCTTCTATCATGGTCCTGAGCTCATCTATTTTTTTGTCAGTTTCTGCTCTCGAGTCTCGAATCACGACTTCCATTTTGCTCACTATCTCTATGGTTATCTGGGAAATTATTTCTGTTTTGAATTTTTCCAGAGCCTGATTGATCTGTTTTGTTACTTCCTGTGTTTTGAGTTCAGGGTGTCATGGTGGTTCACTATCGGCCTTTTCATCCTCATTTGCCCTACTGTTTGCCATTGGTGAAGTGGAAGTCTGTCCTTGTGTCTTGCTTAAGTGTTTTCTCATTTTAATTTTTGTTGTCGGACTGTCCTTGGTCTAATCTCTGGATTATCACCCAAATCTTCCTTATATAGTTGCCCGCTAGCTTCTGTGTCTCTAACGACCCACAGACATTCTCATCTTCATAACATCAGAGAAAACAGCTCATCAAATCAACGGCAATGCTTTACCCCAACTGATACAATCAGCAACACATTGAGATCAAGCACAACTTGGACACTGACCACCTGTGGTAGTCACTAGTCTATCACTCTTAAATCATTTGAATTAAATTGAAATCAAGAAGCAGTCCAGAACATGTCTGCAGTGAACAAACTTTTCAATATAGTATATTTACCATTTAATGGCTCAGAAGAGCGAGGATGAAAGACCCCTGATCTCAGTTAGCTGATTGCTGAACCCCATGATGCTGACTGACTTCAGGCTGCAAGGCCCAGATTGAGTTCCCCATCCTTCTGAATGGTTGAACTCCACAATGTTCTATTACAGGTTTCCCACGCCCTTTCTTTAAAGATGCTCAAAGTTGGGAACTCAGAAAAATACCCTTGATGACCACCTCTATCTTTGCAGAGTGGGTCCAAAGACTTGCACAGTCAGGAGGTCTGAGAGTGTCAGGGGGGGCTTATGGGGGTTCAGGGGCGCCCACGTGGCTACCTTCCCAGCACTTGAGCGATGGCTGCTGGGTCAGGAGCAGGCGTGGTTTTCCTTCCCGCGGTGAATTGGGGCCTGGCCTACCTCCTGGCACTTGAGCGATGGCAGCTGGGTCCAGCTCAGGCGTGGTTCTCCCACTGTTCTCTTGTTTCCAACTTAATATCTCCCATGGAAGCAATGTGATCAGCACATTGGCCAGGGCTTGGAAGGAGCAGCTCCATCACAACTGCCTGGCTAGAAATGGGAGGCCAAGAAGTAAAGCAGTTGCACAATAAAGACGTGATGTTAGTGCCACAAGTCCACTTCTTCCTCCCAGTGCAAGTTCTGTGAAAGGCTTTTTCTATTCTGCCTGGCTCAGGACCTCCAGCAGATTCAATTCTTCCAATGCTCAGTTATGGATATTGATCATGGAGCTCATGTCTTCAATGCACTGTGCCAATGAGTAGAGTTTGCTCTTGGAGCAGAAAGATTTTTGTTCATAGTGGGTTATGGTGGCCACAGGAGTTCTTAGGATGAGTGCCTTCTTAGACAGGATCTCATTCCTCATTTTGAAATCAATTAACTAATTAGTATCACATGATGCCTGGTAGTCAAAATTGCTGCACATGTGCCCTATGGAGATAAGAAATAAAGACTGCAATGTGGAGTAGGGGATTGCTTCCTGGTGTGGAGGTCCACGATAATTTTCTTTAGCATTCTCTCATACGTTTTCATCTTTCCTTTCCACAGAAGCACCCCACCAAGGATCATTAAATTGGTCTCTCAGATGGCCCCTCCCTCAGGAGATTTCTCTCATCAAAAAATGGCCTGTTGAGTTCCTCATATAGTCCATATATTACACCTTTGTCAAGTGAAGAGTTTACACATATTTTTCTCTCACTGTTCAGGTTGTTTATTCTACTGATTGCTTCCTCTGCTATGCAGAAGCTTGGTTGATATCATCCGACTGTCTATTTTTGCTTTCTTTTTGCCTTTACTTTTGAGATCTTATTCAAAACACCATTACCTATAATGACATTTTGAGGTATCTTCCCTGTTTTCTTCTAGTAGTTTCATAATTTCAGGCCTTACATTTGGGTCTTTGATCTGTTTTGTGTTTATTTGCAGATGTGGTGAAAGGTAGAGGAGAGAAGACAGAGAGATGTTGGATGGTGGACACCACTGGAGGGTAGCTATAGTCTACAGCAATGCATTAAATACTTTAAAATAAATGTGAAAATAAGAAGGTTCCCAGCAGGAAAAATGGTGAAAGTTTGAGGAGATGGAAAAGCTAATTAACCTGAGTCAAAGTTATTCATTAATTCATGTACTGAGTTATCCTTCTGTACCCCACAAATAAGCAGACATATCATATGCCAATTTTTTTAAATGGCCTGTTCACAGATGCAGAGCCCAGTGCAGTCTAGCGGGTGCTTGGGGTAGCATTATTCATGAGACTATAGGTCCACGCATGGGAGCATCCCTTGGAAGGTACCTGGACCTCCCTGCAGGCACCCAGTTCCCGAGGGGTTTCCTGAGTATAGCCTTGAATACAGTATGGTCAGAGGACAGAGCTAACAGCAACAAAAGACAAAAGGACAAAGTCAGACTCTGGGTTGAGTCACCACAAAAGGAAGATGAGGAAAGCAGATGTGGCAAGAGGAGGCTCTGAATCAGTCCTGGAAAGGCACTGTAGACATGAGTGGTAGGTTTTGGTATGGTTCCCAGTACATTTGCATGAGCTCCCTTTAAAGAAACTACGAATTACAGAGGATTTCCCCTGTGCTACTTAGTAATTTATCTCCTCTCTTTTGTTTCTCTTCTGATTCCCTCTCATCCTCTGCCCCCCACCCTCCTTCCTTCCCTCACCCTTCCCTACTCTTCTCCTGTTCCTTCCAGCATTTGCAGAGAATCTCTTTCCTGCCTATATTACAAAAGAAAGATTATGGTATTGAGGGCTTAGATTTCTCCTTGAATAGATGCCCAAGACTGGCAATGTTTAAAATTCAACACCTGTACACAGCTTGCGAGTGTGCCATATTTTAGTGTCTGTCTGTGTTTAGTCAAATACTGCGAACATACATCTCTTTGTAAACCTACTCCCAGGATGGCTAAAAGTGATTCAGAAAACACTCTTAAATGTGCCAGCATCTATCTTTCCCCTGTAGTGGAAAGGTTTCGCTCACAAAGAGCTCACTGATTTGTCACAAGACCTGCCCCACCCCAACACTCTCCCTCAGCAGCTTCTGACCCCTAAGAAAGGAGCACCCACAATTCAACCCTCACAAGCAAAGGGAACCGACGTGAGGCACTGGCAACCCACTCCCAGGGCCTATCCATCTCTAGCATTTAATGGCAATGCTTCCAAGAATGAAGCAAAAAAGGGCCATACAGCACTGCAGAAAAACAGACACTAAAATTTAAGAGGGGAGTAAAATTTGTTTATGGATCTCACTAAAGAAAAGTTGCTGACTGTTGAGTCTAGAGACCCACATTGCTGCTGTTCTTTGGGACTTTTTGACGGTTTGGGGAACTGCGAGTGTTATTTTCTGGGTTGAATGGCTGCTCATTATCGTCATTGTATTCCAGAGTTCTGTTTTAATCAAGCTGTTTTCAAAGAACATCATCGTTTATCTAGGTCTGCGACCCTAACAATGTGCAGACTACTTACTTCGGCAGATCACTGCTGGTGCTTCAGGCGCAAATTTTGTAGAAAGCCCTAGGCAGAGTTTTATGGAGCAATAACCACCGTTTATTGAGTGGCTACTGTGTTTCAAGCAGCTTCCAAACATTGCTTCATTTAAGTCTTAGAGAAATGTCTGGATAAGAACGTTGAGATTCAGAGATAGTGATTAGCGAGAAGGTCATTATGGTTAAACGGAGCCAGATTCGAGTGCAAGTCCACATAATTTCAGAACCTGCGATCTTCCTATTTACCTCACTGCTTTCCGAACTGCCCTGCTCTAACTGCCTGTTTTAGAATGTTTGGATGGGGCACTGTGGAGGGGCCTGGAGACATTGCAGAGAAGCGTCATACAGTGGCTCCTAACCTACAGCAATGATCTTTCCTCAGAGAAGACTCACAGAGCTGCCGTTATTGGACAAGAGACACTGTAAATTACGTTGCTTTGATACTTAAACACCTACCCAAAAACACAGTGTCCTTATACACCAACAAGAAAAAACGTACAAATGTTATGGTTTATATATGGACATCCCCCAAAAAATTCATACACTCATAGATTGGGCTTTGGGAAAGTTATTGGATCATGGGTGTGTTATACTTCTTAGTGGATTAGACCACTAATAAGTATGCATAAACATGCATATTGATAAATATGCTATAAACATGTATCATGTTTATAGCAGTGCAATTCATAATAGCTGAATCTTGGAAACAGTTTATATATCTATTCATCAACAGATGAATGGATTTAAAATGTGGTATTTATATACAGTGGGATACTACTCTGCCATTAAAAAGGATAAATTTGAATGATTTCTAGGAAAATGGATGTACCTTGAGACCATGACGTTAAGTGAAGTAACTCAGACATACAAGCTTAAATATCATATGGTTTCTCTTATATGAAAAATTATATATATTTATATATATGACAAAATAAAAGAGAGATGATAAGAAAAAAATACTACAATCCAGGGAAGAAAATGTATCTAAAATTATACCTGGGCTTAGTACATTGTCTTACATGTTTTATATGTTCTTTGGCCTATTAGTCAGGTTTTTCGATCTGTATGTATGATGATTAACTTTATAAGGTCTTAAAAGATAAATAAATGAACCTGATGCTGGAAAAATGAGAGAAATATGGAAGGAGAGAAGAAAAAGAAGGGAATTGAAAGGTGCTAAATTCATGTACCAGTCCCTTACAGTGAATGCAATCCTTACGTATTGTAGACGTGTACTAATAAAAGTCAAAAAAGAAAAGAAAAGTTTACAGCTCTGCGTGATGTTGAGAGATGAAGCCAGGCAGGAGGAGGCCAGGTCCTGGGCCACAGTCTGGGAGACTAAAACTTCCTCCCTTCCGCCTTGGAGCCAGCAGACTGGACTGAAACCTCTACCAACTATGAGCTGCGTGAACCTTCCCTGGATGTTGGGGATGGTTCCCAATGAAGAGAAAGACTAAGACAAGTAGTTTATCCAATTTGGGTCAGGGTATTTTTCTAACCTAAATGTTGTCATCTATCTCATCTCAAAATCTTTGTTACTCTTTTATTCTTGGCTTTGGAAATAGCCAATGTAAAATAACTTTTCTTCTTTCCTCTTCCTTTAATACAACTAATATTATTGAGTGACAAGTGTTTCAACTACTCAAAGTATTTTGCACTTTTTTCGCTCATTTATTACAGTCAATAATTTTGTGTAATGTGTATTAACGTACTCTCAGAATAGCAAACACGTTTTTCTTGTACACTAACTCTTTACTCAGAGAATATTCACTGGGCACTAGCTAAATACCAGAAAATATTCTAGGTACTGATCCAATCTCTGGGTACAAAAAACTACACAAAAGGGGCTGGGGATTTAGTTCAGTGGTTCTGCCACCTGCTTCACAAGCACAAGGACCTGAGTTTGAACCCTGGTACAAAAAATAATTAAAAGCCTCAGGCTGGGGATTTAGCTCAGTGATTCCATCTCCTGCCTTGCAAGCTCAAGGACCCGAGTTCAATCCCTGGTACCAAAAACAAAACAAAGCAAAACAAAGAAGTACACAAAGACAAAGCAGATGTTTAAAGTTACCAGTTTCTGTATAATAATGCTTGACCCATGAAATTTATTTTTCGATGAACAAAAATTACCTTTAAAAGAACTGATAAAACAGAAATATGTATTCATTGATTGGAAGAAAAAATATTGTTCAGATATCAATTATCTACAAACTGATCTATAGACAATACAAATCGCAGCAGATCTTTTTATAGAAATTGGCAGATTGATTCTAATATTTACATAGAAAAGTAAAAACTTAGTAAGGCAAAAACAACCTTGAAAAAGAAAAACAGTGTTGAAGGACTCATCTGATTTTAGAATTACTACACAGCTGCAGTAATCAAAACATTGTAATATTGGTGTAAGGACTGAAATATACATGATCAGGGCCAAATAGAGAATCCAGAAACAGACATCATTATATAGCTAATTGACAAATGTATGGAGATAATTCAGTGAGGAAAAGATTGACCTCCCAATGAACAGTGCTGGAGTAATCTAAGTCCAAAAATATACATCTCAATCCATACCTTACACCGTATTGAAAGACTTGAAATGGATCATGCATCCATATAACACCTAAAACATGAGAACTTTTAGAAGAAAATGCAAGAAAGTCTTTGTAATCTTGAGTAGCAAACATATCATACATGTAACACTATAATCCATAACACTTTAATAAACTAAATTTCAACAAAATTAAAAGTCCTGCTTCTCAAAAGATGTGGATAATAAAATGAAAATACAAGCCACAGACAAAGGGAAAATATTTGTCAAACATGTATCTAATGATGGATATCATTTAGAATGCAACATGATCATTTACAATTAAATAATAAAATTTTTTTGTTTGGTTTGATTTTGTTTTTTGAGACAGGGTCTCGCTTTGTAGTTCAGGCTAGCTCTGAACTCACTGTGTAGGCCAGACTGACCTCAAACTCCTGGTGATCCTCCTGTCTCAGTCTTCCAAGTGCTGAGATTACAGGCATGCACTACCACTTCTGCCTCAATATTAAAAAAAATGTTTTAAGCAAAAAACTAACAAAGGATTTGAACAACTACAAAAACTGTTTGCAAGGATGTTAAGAAAGAACTTTTACACGGCTTTGGTAGAAATGTAAATTAGTACAGCCACTATAAAAAACAATGTGAAGATTCCTTAAAAAAAAACTAAAAATAGATCTACAAAATGATCTAGTTTTCCTATGTATAGATCTGAAGGAAATTATATCAGCATACCAAACAGGTACCTGCTTGTCCAGATATTGGAGCACTATTCACAATAGCTAAGATATGGAATCAACCTTGATGCCTCTCAACAAATGAACGAACAAAGAAAATGTGGTATCTATACACCGTTGAATATTATGCAGCCATGAAAAAGAATGAAATTCTGCCATTTGCAGCAAAATGAATGGAAGTGGAGGACACTGCATTATAAGAAATAAGCCAGGCACAGAAAAACTAGTACAACATGTTCTTTCCCACATGGAAGCTAAAAAACAATGATAGCCCTGAAAAAGGAATGGTGATTAGTAGGTATTGATAAAGGGAGTGGGATCATTAGTGCATGCTATATGCACATAGAAATATTACACTGAACCCCATTAATATGTACAATCAATATGTATTGATAAAAATTATGTCAAAAGAATATTTAAATTGCAAGCAAGCAAAGAGATATACAGTGTCATTAATTATAGAGGGATAAAAATTAAAATCACAATGAGATAGTACTGCACATCCACTGGAAGGATAGCTTTTTTTTTCAGTTCCAGGAATCAATTCATGACCTTGTGCTTTCCAGGAAAAGCACCACTGAGCTAAATCCCCAGCCCTGGAAGAATAGCTTTTAAAAGACAGCTAGGTATAGAATGTATATCATCCAATAACAGCAGAGAGAGTACACATCTTAAACATACATGGAACATTCACCAAGTTAGACCACATTCTGAGCCATAAAAATCCACCTGAGCAAATTTAAAAGAATACAAAACACAATATTTGCTCTCAGACCACAATGGAATTAAGTTAGAAATCAGTAACAGAAGGTTAACTGGAAAATCCCAGAATGTTGAGAGGCATCTAGGTTGATTCCATATCTTAGGAAATTAAATAACATACTTTTATGTAGCACAAGTCAATTAAGAAATTTTTAAATATTTTAACTAATAAAAATGGAAATAAAACATCAAAAATTGTGAGACACTTTGAAAGCAATGCTTAGAAGGAAAGTTAGAGCCTGGCATTTGTCTATAAGGAAAAGAAAAGCCTAGGAGCAAAAATCCATGTTTCAAACTAAAGAAACTAGAAAAAAAATGAGCAAATTAAACCAAAGTAAGCAGAAAAGTAAATAAAGAGTAGAGCAGAAATTAATGCAATTGAAAGCTGGAAATCAAGAGAGAAAATCAATTAAATAAAAAGCATGTTCTTTGAAAAGGTAAATAAACTGGGAAGCCTCTAACCAGGCTAACTAAACAAAACAAGAGAGGACAGAAATTACTGATATTAGAAATGAAAGAGCATAGCATAAATCCCAGGGGCATTAAAAGAATATTAAAGGAATATTAACAAATCTTTTTCCTGCAAATTTGAAAAGTGAGAGGAAATAGACCAATTTCTGGCAAGATGCAATATGGAAAACTTCAGGAAGTGCACAATTTGAAGTTGGTCTGTATCTATCACAGAAACAGAATCGCTTCTTAACAACCTTCTAAACAGAAATCCCCAGGACCAGATGGGCTCGCTGATGAATCCTACCAAATCTTAAGGCAGAAATCATAACAGTGTTCTTATAATCTCTCTCCTAAGACAGAAGCAGAGGGACTACCTCCTAACTCATGGGACCCGCATCGCACTAATGCCAAAACTAGACAAATACCTTACAAGAAAATAAAAAGAAGGCCAATATCATTTCACCATACATGCAAAAATCCTCAACAAAATATTAGCAAATCAACAATATATAAAAATAGGATTTATCCTAGGTCTGCAAGTCTAGTTCAATACTTGAAGACCAAAAATATGTTTGTTCTATTTAATCAGCAGTCTAAAGAAAAAAAAATCATGATACTTGATATTGAGGCTCTCGAAGCTTTCTCGTTATGATCAGAATCAAGGCAGTGATATTCCCTCTAACTATCTGAACACCATAGTGGAAGTCTCAGCTAACACAATATGATAAGGAAAAGAAAAAAATGAGAACCAAGACCTGTCATGTAAAAGTACAAGATGCCAATAATGAATGTAACTGTACTGTATTCCTAAAATGTACCAATAAACTCAATTTAAAAAAAAAGAAAAAGAAATAAAAGATATACTGATGAAGAAAGAGGATTGTGTTATTTGCTCTTCTTTCGTTGTTGAGACAAAATACCTGATACCCAAAGTTAAAGGGGAAGGGGTTTATCTGGCTCACAGTTCATAGAGGTTTCAGTCCATAATCAGCTGACTCCAGGGCAGGGACAACACCCAGGCCTGGCAGAGCAGAAACAACACGGTGCACACAAGGCAGCAAAGGTACAAGAGAGTTAACAGCGTCTCCCTGCCCCTTTTATTTTATTCAGACTCCTTAGGGGGCAACACTCACACCCTTAATCCTGGTGCCTTGAGCCTAGCATTGCACCATGTATCAATCCCAGCACCACACACTCTAGATTTAAGCCTATGACCACCCAAGGCTTTGGGGGAAGATCTAGGTCCAACCTATAACAAGGATGTAAACTGTCATTGTTACTGGGTGGCATGTTCGTGTATGTAGAAAATCCAAAGGAATGGATTTCTTAAAACCATGGAACAAATTAGTGATTATAACAAAGTTACAAGATTAATACACAAAAGTCAATTGCTTCCCTCTATACTAGCAATGAACAAGTGGAATATGAAATTTAAAACCATTGTGTTAGTATCCCCCCAAAATGAAATCTAAGGCAGTACGTACCAAGTTTTAAGAAGAAAATCACAAGACTGATGAAAAAAAATCAAAGAACTAAATAAATGGGTGGGTATTCCATGTTCATGTAAAAAAAGACCCAATATTGTCAATATGTCAGTACTTCCGAACTTTTTGTATATGTCGAACACAGGTCCAATCAAATCTCAGCAAGTTATTTTATGGATATCAACAAAATAACTTTAAAGTTTATACTGATAGGTGAAAGGTCCAGAATAGTCAACACAGTATTGAAGGACAAGAATAAAGTTGAAGGGCTACCACTATTCAACTTCAAATTTATTATAAAACTCCAATAAATAAGTGAAGTACTACTCTGCCATAAAGAAGGATAAAGTCAAGCCACTTGTAGGAATATTGGTGCACCATAATGTTAAGTGAAACAAATCAGACACACAAGTTAAATATTGTGTGGGTTCAGGCTGGGGGCAGCTCAATGGCACAGTGCCAGCCTGGCAAGCACAAGGCCCTGAGTTCAATTCCCAGTACCAATATATATTGTATGAGTTCTTTTCTATGAGAAATGCAAAGTATAAATGAAGAGGAAAATAAAAGATCTTAGGAAGTTGAATGATAGATTTTTCTCAAAGGGAAGGGGGTCAAGGAGGGAGGAGAAAGAAAGGGGAGGAAGGGGATGAAAAAAGGAATTAAGATATATCATATGTGTGCACCGACTCCACACAAGGTGTGTAAACATGATGTATTGCAAACAAGTACCCAAGAAGAGGAAGGGATCAAGAGGTAGATTAAAAGGTAATTAACATGTGTTATGTACATGTACTGATGCTCCACAAGGAATGTAAATATGAGGTACTACAAACATGTAGTAATAAATATACATATATATAAGTATAATAATCAAAATTGCATGATATTGGCAAAAGAATAGACAAATGTCAGTGCAACAGAATAGAGATCCCAGAGAAAGAGCCCCATAAACATAGCCAGTTGGACAAAGGAGCAAAGGTCATACAATGGAGAAAAGAAAGTCTTTTCAACAAATGGACATACTCATGAAAACATAAATAAATCCAGACACAGGCCTTACACCCAGCACTCTGGAGGCTGAAGCTGGAGGATTGCCACTTTGATCCTAGCCTGGGCAACTCGTAGCAATTTAGTGAGACTCTGTCCCTAACTTTAAAAAAAAAAAAAAAAAAGTTAAGGATGTTGCTTGACTCAAAAGCCCTGGATTCAATGCCCAGTACTACAAAAATACATAAATAATAAAAACTAAACGTATTAGAGACACAATGTAAAATGCAAAGTGTAACTCCAAAGATAACACAGAAGTTCAAATGACCACTTCTAGGATTAGCAATGTATTTTTAGGTGCACCCCAAAAATCGTAATTCATAAAAGAATTCATAGGCTGGACTTCGTTAAAAATTTCTGCCCTACAAAACACACTGTCAAAAGAAGAAGAAAGACAGTAGTTTTCTTCCAACAGTAAGAAACTGCCAAATCAGTTTTGTCATAAAATATTTGCAAAAGACATATCTAATAAAGGACAATTATCCAAAATAAATATTCCTTCACCCGTATGGGACTCACCGTGATAAATTTATCATAAGTTGAAAATAGCACAAGTCAGAAAGCACCTAAATCACCTCACCCCGCCAGCACCACGTGGATGGACAGTGCGGGGCAGTGTCAGCTGCTAACCCTCGTGATCTAGTGACGCCCGGGCCTGCAGCTCCCGGGTCCTGCTCAGAATCCCAGCAACCTATCATCGCCTCCACAGAAGATCAAACTGCAAAAAATTTCTCCTGAATGCAAATCACTCTCTCCCCATCATAAATTCAAAACCTCAGAAGTCAAACATTTGTTAAGTCAAACTGTCCTAAGTCATGGACCAACTGTTTGGAGGAAGAAAAAAAAATTCTTGAAACTCAATGATAAGACGGTACCCTACTCAGAACTGGACCGAAGACCTTAAAAGACAACACCAAGGAAGACAGGCAGATGGCAAGTAGGTATATGAAGAACTGTTCCACCTCAAAAGTCATCACCGAACGTGGAAATTAAAGTAACAATAGGATACTGCTACCCACGTAATAAAAAGGGCCAAAATTCCAAACCATGACCTTGGCAATGCTGCTGAGAATGTGAAGCAACAAAACTCTCATTTATTGCTAGCAGAAATGCAAAGTCCTGCAGCTACATTGGAAGATGGATTGCCATTTTCCTACTGCTGTGATATAACTGTTTCCCCCATCAAAATACATCTTAATACACACCCCCTAGTGGCGATAGCGCTATTCCCATCTTTGGGAGGTTGTTAGGTCACATGGATAAAGCACTGACCAATTGGATTAGTGTCCTTATCAAGAGGCTGAAAGGAGACCTCTCAAGCCTTCCACCGTGTGAGAACCCAGCCAGAGGCACAATTCCATTAATCAAAAAGACCATTCTCAGCCAGCTATGGTAGCACACACCTGTAACACCAGTATTCTGGGAGGCTAGGGCAGGCACACCGCAAGTTGGAGCCCAGCCTGGGCAATTTAAGTGACTTATCAAGACCCTGTCACAAAATTTTAAAAAGGGCTGGAGATGAGGCTCATGCCTGGGTCCTGGGTTCAATCCCCAACACCTAAAAAAAGTGGGAGGGGGACCTCACCAGACAGTAAATTTGCCTCTGCAGTCATCTTGAGTTAGCTTGACTTTATCAGCTTGGACATGTGAGAAATGAAATTCTCTTATTTTTAAGCTATTTATTCTAAAGTATTTTGTAACAGAATTCCAAATAGTCTGAGACCCTTATTATTCTTATCATGTCACCACTGAAAGGAATTGAAGACTTACATCCACAGAATAATCTTCACAAGAACGGTAAGTAGCTTTATTCAAAATTGCAAAAATTAAATACAATGAAGGTGACCTTTAGGTAAGTGGGCAAATAAACTGAAACCTACTGGAAAAGGAATATGATTTGCCACTTGGAAAGAAACCCGCTATGGTGCCGTGAAAAGACAGGGAAATCGCAAAAGTGTATCGTTCAGCGAAAGAAGCTAACACGAAAGACTACATGCTGCGTGGTTCCAACCACACGACGTTGTGGCAAAGGTCAAACCATAGAGACGGAGGAAATCAGTGGTTGTTTGAGGGTGGAGAATAAATAGGTAGAGCACAGAGCGGTTCTAGAGCCGCGAAAAAAACTCTGTATGACACCATAAAGGTAGAATAAATACCTTAAATTTGTTCAAAGCCATAGAATACACAACAGCAAGAGCGAACTCAATGTAAGGTAGTATCTTTGGGTGAGAATGAAATGCTGATACTCTGGAGGTTATAACAAATGTACGTTCTGGTGGGAGCTGATGATAACTGTGCAAAAGTTGGAGGAGAATATATATAGGATATCTCTGTGCAATTCTCTTCATTTTTTTCTATGAACCTAAAATTGCTCTAAAAAAATAAAATCTTAAGGCAAACCTGGGAATGAAAGGTGCTAGCAAAGATACGAAACAACTGGACTTTTTGTGCATTGCTCGCTGGCGGTGATGTAAAAGAGTAGAATCATCTTGGAAGACAGTTTGACAGTTTCTTACACGCTAGTACTCTGTGAGCCTGCAGTTCCCACTCCTAGATAACTGTCCAAAAGAAATGAAATTACATGTTCACATAAGTACCTAACATGAGTATACGTAACAGTTTTATTCACAATAACCAAAACTGAAATATCCCCCAACTGGTAATTTGGTTTAGAAAGAGACAGTGGTACCTATGGAGAACAAAATACTACCCAGAGATAAAGAATAACAAACTACTAATAACTGCAAAAATATGTATTAAAGGTGAAAAATCAAATGGCAAAGACTACATACATATGCTGTTACTCAACTTGAGTTTCTTGGGGTTAAAAGCTATGGAATCAGAAATCATATCAGCCATATGAAAGGCTGGGGTAAGGCTTGGGGATGACTACAAAGGGTTCCAGGAAAGTCTGGAGAGTAATCAGGGCTATACAACTATACGCTTTTGTCAGAATGGTATGTTTTTTTAAGTCTCCATTTTCTAATTGTTGCTGGTACCAGATTGATTTTTCTATATTTATCTTAGAGCTGTCAAATCTGCTGAAATTTTCTATTACCAGTAATGACTGTAATCTAGATGCTATTGGATTTTCAATGTAGAAAATTATATGGCTTGTGAGATGTGCTATTAATTTAATTCCTTAAATTTTGATTCATTCTTATTACAAAAAAGACTGAATTTCATAGGCATGTTTCTAAAGTTTTACTATTAGTTACAGCGGAAGAAGTTTTCTTAGAAGATATTATCAGTTTCAGGATATTTTTCATGTCCCTAGTTTGATACAAAATTTTATAGTGCATGTGAGTATTCGTCATCTCAGGATGCCATAACAAAAAAGAAATGGCAGTTTCAACAACCAAAATTTATTTTTTCCCAGTTCTAGAGGATAGAGACAGACCAAAGTATCAGATGATCTTATTCCTGGTAGGGGCTCTGCTCCTGGATTATAGATGGCTGCCTTCTTTCTGAGAGAGAGAGAGAGACAGAGACAGAGGTATGGTGCATACATCTGTAATCCCAGCACTCAGGAGTCTGAGGCAGAAAGATACTGATGAGTTTGAGGCCAGCCTGGGCTACACAGTGAGTTCAAGCCCTTGAACTACTATATAGCAAGAACTTGCCTCAAATAGGAAACAAAAAAACAAACAAAAAGGCAGGTGCAGGAAGGAATCTTCCACTCCTTTTCTTATAAGGCTACTAAATCTATCATGAGGACCCTACCCTCATAATCTAATCTAACTCTAATTGCATCCCAAAGTCTCCATCTCCAAACACCATTATATTGGGACTTGGGGCTTCAGTGCATTAATACCTTTTGGGGAACACAATTCAGTCTGTAACAATAGGTGTGGAATTTTTATTAAATGCTTTTTCTTTACCCATTGAAGTTATGGGATTTGTCTCTTTTACTCTGTCAATGTGCTAAATATTTTCAAGTGTAAAATCTTTCTTACTTCTATTGCTAAAATATTCTACTTAGTCATGATGCATTATTTTAATTATTTGTCATTGCATTCAAATTGCTTTGCTAATAATTTAGTTTCCAAATTAGCACACACACAAAAAAAAACATAATTTGAAGGTATGGTTACAATTGTCTTCAGATTTTTTTTTATTCTGTTCAAATATGTTATCAAAATTATAACAAAATTCAGACAGCTTTCCATCCATACTAGTATATAGGACAATTTAAACAGAATTGTAATCACATGTTTCTTAACACTTGACAAGTCTCACCTGTAAATCCAATCACCTGGGACAGAAAAAAAATTTTTTATGTTGTTTTGTTTTTATGTTTGGTACTGGGGATCGAACTTCAGACCTTGTGCTTGGGAGGCAGTCAGCGGAACCACTGAGCTAAATCCCTGGCCTGAAAAATTTTTAATGAGTAAATTTTACATTACTTTTTTTTTCCTCTAATGGTTATAAGCATATTTGGATTTTTTATTATATTGAGCTTGTTTCTAAAAAGATTTCCATTTTGGTATACGTTTTCTTATGTATAAATTTGCTCATGTTATGATTTTTTCATTTCTACTGGGTCAGTGGGGATTCTATTAGGACTAATACTTGGACTAATACTTTTTATTTACTCTATTTTTCTCTCTCTTTTTTTGGCACTGGGGATCCAACTATTTTTATCTTGATCAAATTTATCAGAATCTTGTCTGTTTTTCAAAAAAATTAACTTTTAGTTTATTTCACTCTCAAAATCTGCTCTTGTTGCTACCAATTTTTCTATAGGCTAGACTGTGTTCTTCTAGAGTTTCTTTTCTAAGGAGATAAATTTTATTCAATATTTTCCTTTTGCAAGTATGGTGAATACCTCATTCTTATAAAGTAAATAGAGAATAATTTATTTAGATCCTATGTGCCTACAACATAGAAATAAGATGCTATGGAGACAATTGTATTATCCATTACCCTCCTTATCATTCCTACTCAGAAGTAACCACTATCCTGAATTTAGAAGTTATTGTGTAAATGCATGCTTCTATATTTTTACTGTGCATGGATACATCCATGAGCAATATGCAGTATTACCGAATATGGTTTCAATTCTACTATAAATAGGGTGGCACCAGCACTCGGGAGGCCAAGGCAGGAGGATTGTTGCAAGCCCAAGGCCAGCCTCAGCTACACAGAGAGACTTTATCTCCAAAAACCAAATAAGTAAATAAAATTAATTTACTATAAATAGGGAGAGATCGACAAGATGAAAGAATAAGACTTTTCAGTAATCATCTCCTTGCAGAAACATCAGTATGAAGAATTACCATGCAAGAAAATACCTATACAAAAGCTAAAGAATCTAGATGAAAGTTTACAATACCTGGATGGAGGACAGAAATAAACAAGTGGATGGATGAGGGTAAAAAGGACAGTGCCATATCATCCATTTTGCCTCCCTGTAGGCCTAGGCAGTACAGCACAGAAAGAAATACACTCCATGTGGAGAAAGAATAGCAAAGTGAACACCCGTCTTTACCACAGCCCCAACATCGTGCTAGCCCCAGTTCCAGACCAAACCCCATAGATCCCAGTACCAGCCTTCCCTAGTAGGCACCAGCACTAATCCCATTCCAGTGCCACATCGGCCCCCACAGACCCAGGCTTCAAGCTGACTCCCTGTGTTAGCTTTCCATCTCTGTGACAAAATACCTGAGATAAAGTAAAAGAGGAAAAGATTTATTTTGGTTCATGCTTTCTGGAGCTTTACTCCATGGCCACTTAACCCTGGTGCTTTGGATCTGTGACAAGGCAGAACAGTCTGGAGGAATGATGTGACAGAGGAAAACTGTTCATCTCATGGTGGCCAGGAAACAAACAGTGAGAGAGGAAGGGCTCAGGGTCCCGATTTCTCTTTCAAGGCTATGTACTCAGTGACCTAGCTTCCTTCCACTAGGTCTCTGAAAAATGTATCCTTTTCCTGTAGCTTTATCAGCTGGAGACCAAGCTTTCAACACATGAGCTTTTGGGAGATATTCGAGATCCAAATCATAACTCTTCAGGCCTACCCCAAAGACACACACTCCAGACTAGCCCCTGTGAATGCAGACACCTTGTGGAGTCAGGAACCAGATTGGCCTGCCTTTTGAATCTGGTACCAGGGACCCCACCAGATGACTCCAGATATATGCCTAGCCATGAATCTATCTAGATGGCCATGAAATCTATCTGGATAGTCTGAATGGTAAAGGGTTTTCCCTAAAACTCTAGTCTGTAAGAACAGGAAGAGTTTTTTGTTTTTTCAAATGTTAGGAAAACAACAAAAGTCCACAAGGTTCACAAAAAAATCATAGAAATATGCCACCACAAAGTAACTAATCCTAAAAAGACAGCCATGAACTACCTGACAAAGAACTCAAAATAATTTTCTTTTAAAAGATTGGTGCACTGTAAGAGAGAGAACATACACAACTAAATGAAACCAAGGAAGTAATACATGAACAAAATTAGAAATTTAGTAGAGTAAAAATAATAAACATTAAAAACAACCAAATAAAAATTCTGGAACTAAAAAATATACTGACTGAAATTTTAAAATTCCATAGAGAATTTCAGGAGCAGACTCACTGGAAGGTAGAATCAATGAACTCAAAGAGGGTTCATTTTGAAATTACCCAAAAGAAAAAGAATGAAAAAGACTATTTATGGAACTTACAGAACACCAGCAAACAAACTAAACTTATATAACAGAACCCAAAAGGAGCAGAAAAATAGAAAAGAACAGAACAAATGCTTACTTCAATAAGCAATGACATTAAAACTTCCAAATTCTGGGGCCGGGGATTTAGCTCAGCGGTTCAGTGGCCTGCCTTGAAAGCGCAAGGACCCTGAGTCCAATCCCGGTACCAAAAAAAAAAAAAACTTCCACAATCTGAAGAGGGAAATAAACATTCATATCCTCAAAGACCCAAGAATTCCAAATGTTAAATATAAAGAGAACAAAATTATGTTGCTTGCGGAAAAAATGCATGGAACTGCAGATCATTGCATTAAAGTAAAATAAACCAAACTCAGAAAGACAAGTATCACAGTTGTCCCTAATATGCAGAATCTAAATGAAAGAAAGGAAGAAATAAGTGAAAGTAGATGGAAAACTATTGGACAAGAGGAAAAGAACCAATGGTGAAGACAGTGTCAGAGAGGGTGATAGGAGGAAGGATATGCTGTCACGAGTGTGTATGAAAATGTCACGATGGAACCCAATATTTTTAACATTAATATGCACTGATTACCATACATAGAGAAAAAATGTCCATACTGACAAGAAAAAAGAAAGAAAATAAACAATGGTGGTTTCTCAAATAATTAAAATAGAATTACCATATGATTCAGCAATTCCACTTAGGATATATGTAGCAAAAAATTGAAAGTAGGTTTTTAAAGACATATTTGTATACCATGTCCATGGCAGCATTATTCACAATAGTCAAGAATTAAAACTGAAAAAAATTAAAACCAATCCAGACTGACGGATGAATGCATAAAAAAATATATATAGTAAATAAATACCACGAAATATTATTCAGCCTTAAAAAGAAATCAAAATCTTTATATGTTCAACATAGATGAACCTCAAGGATATGCTAAATAAGATATACCAGTGACAAAAAGAAAACACTTCATGTAACTTCAATGATACGAGATATGTAGAAGAGTCAAATTCAAAAGAATAGAAGTAGTATGATAATTGCCAGGAGCTAGAATGATGGGAAATTCCAGAGATGTTTAAAACATATAGTTTCCATTCACAAGATGAAAAAGTTCTAGAGACTGGTTGCACACCAATGTGATTTAGGAAATACTCCTAAACCGTACTCTTACAAGTAGTCAACTGTAAATTTTATGCTAAGTATATTGTTCTACAATTTTTTTTTATTTTTTAAAAGAATTATAGATTGATATTTTCCCTCAGGTTTTTGTTTTGTTTGTACCGGGGATCAAACTCAGGCCCTTGCGTTTGTGAGGCAGGCAGTGGAACCCCTGAGCCAAATCCCTGGCCCTTCCCTCAGTATTTAAAATACACTGTTCCAGTGTCTTCTGGCCTCTATTCTTTTTTCTTTTTTCCTACCGGGGATCAAACTCAGGACCTTGCTGGCCTCTATTCTTGGTGCTGAGAAATCTGCTATCAATCTGTAAGCAATTTATCATTTCCCTCAGCTTTTTATTTGTGTGTGTGTGTGTATCCTGTAATTTCATTATAGTGTGTGCATGTTTATGGATTGTCCTGCTCGTGACTCATGTATCTCTTCAACCGTATCTTTCATCAGTGCTGAAACACTGGACCATTATTCTTGAATATTTCTGCTTTATTACTAGCTATTCTCTTCTGAATCCCATTACCTGTCCTCGCTCTCTTCCCTCCATTACTCTGTGATACACTCAGTGCTCTTCCTGGTGCTCACGCCACTTGTTGAGGTTTTTATTTCAAATATTATTTTTTCTGTATTCCATGCAGCTCTTCAAATATTCTTGTTATGATCTCAGTGTCACATTTATATAAATTATTCCCTCTTTTATATCTGCATCCATTTTATTTTGTTGCTGTTGTTTGTTTTGTTTGGTTTTTTGGTTTTTTGAGACAGGGTCTCAATATGTAATTGAGACTGACCTGGAACTCACTATGCAGCCCAGGCTAGTCTCAAACTCACAGAGATCCTCCTGCCTCAGCCTCCCAAGTGCTGGGATTACAGGAGTGCTCCACCATGCTCTGCTTCATTCATTTTAAGTATATTCATTCTTTGTGGCATGTTATTAATTTCTTTGTTAAATGAAGTTCTTTGTATTTGAGTCCTTTTTAAATTTTATCTATTAACCAATCAAATACTTATATAGCATAGCACTTATTATGTTCCAGGTACACACAAATATTAAATTATTGTTGGCTCATAATGTCTTTTGATTTCTCACACACTTTATAATTTGGGTTTATGAGTTTATCTTCAATTGTGCTTAATCTGGAGATCTACTGCAGCAAGGAGTAACAGGAATGTCCCTTCCCAAGAGTTTTGTATTTACTTTTGCCAGGAGACCAAGAAGTAACATTAGCTCAGGAGCAATTTCTGTATTATTTTGTACTTGGGGTTCATGGTGAACATGGCAAGGATATACTTAGAAGTTATGTTTCCATAAAGCACAAAATAGGTATTTTAATTTCTCAAGAGTAACTTTTTACCAGAACAAAGCAAAGATACATTTCCCTGTGCCTTCATATTAACAGAAATTTTAGGGTAGCACTGTATCTCTATGAATGTTCTGCAAGGGCCTGTGGTTTAGCTCAGTGGTGCCACTGCCTGCTTTGTAAGCGACAGGAGCTGAGTTCGATCTCTGGTATCAAAAAATAAAGAAATTAAAAATATAAATGTTCCACAAATATACCAGCTCAAGCAGTTTTCTGACAATACCTTGGCTTATCCAGACCTAGGATGGCATCTCCTACCATTTAATTTCACTAACAACTTAGTTACCACGACTTAACCACTCATCACCTACTTGCCCCAGGGTAGCCACAGCATGAGCCCATATACTTTTCCCTGTGCTTTTCCATTTCAATTATTTTTGTGGTACCTGGTGATTTATCATTCTTTTCTATAGGACTGATCAGGAGTTTTGACTTTGTTGGTATAATTTAGCTCATTTTTTGTTGTTGTTGATTGGCTTGGTTTGGTTTGGTTTGGCGGTGCTAGAGATTGAGCCCAAGGTCTTCAGACTGAGCTATGTCCCCAGCCCTTATTTTATTTCTTATTTTTGCAACAGGGGCTTGCCAAGTTACTAAATTGCCTAAACTGGGCTCAAACTTGTGATCCTGCCACCTCAGCCTCCCAGAATGCTGGGTTTATACCATACCTCACTCAGTTTAGCTTGCACTTTTAAAGATACATAGCCAAACATTTGCCAGATGATTTTAGTTTGCCATTACTCTGGAATCAGAAGTTTTTAAGAGGGTTTTAAACAGAAGAGAGGAGGTATCATATATGCTGTTTTTTACAAAATTTTTGAGGGGGTGGTTGAAACAGGGTCTCTATGCGTAGTTTAGGCTGGCCTTGAACTTACTATGTAGCCCAGGTTGGCCTCAAGCTCCCAGTGAGTCTTCTGCCTCAGCCTCCCAAGTGCTAGGATTGCAGGCATGCACCATCATTCCCCGCTTAAAATCTTTCTGATTAATTTGTAAGAGTTGACTGGAATGAATTAAAAATACTAATCAAGGCCAGGGATTTGGCTCAGTGGTTCTGCTGCCTTGCCTTGCAAGTGCAAGGTCCCAAGTTTGATCCCTGGTACCACAAATAAATAAATAAAAATACTAATCATATCTGGACCAAGTATCTAAACAGCATTGTGACTCGTTGTGTCATTAAAGATACAGAAAACATGGTGGCAGTATGTACATCATATATCTTCTAACTCTGACCAGTCTCTCATTTTTCACCGTGAAAAGCTGAGACCCAGAAATTCAGTAACTTGTCCACACTCAGCTGAAAGGTGTAGTCCCAAGGTATGCTTCTTAATCATTTGGTTCTAGAGATGGCTGTCTTGATTTTACTTGTATTGTTAACAATGCCTTCGTGTGCATAGTCTAGAGTCAGAGCTCAATCAATTCAAATTTTCTAGGCACCAGAGACTTTGCTCAGTGCTGACAACAGAAAGATTAATAAGAAATGGCCCCTGCCCTTGAGGAGCTCGCACTCTAGCAAGTTTTTAATTAATAAAACAGAGAATAAGGGTTATAAAAGCTGAATACACAGGGTGGTCTGGAAAAGAACAGAGAAGAAGTAGCTGACCTTGTTTGGGGAGGTCAGAAAGGTGGCATTTAATCTATGCAAAGTCTATTCTGGTTTGTTTGGTTGTACATCTAGTCCAGGAGTAGAATAAGAAAATGTTCTATTTTTAACTCTGTATTTATTCATATCATTCCATAAATATTTACTTGAATATTTGTTGAGTTTTCTCACATCAGGTTCCTCATGGCAAAAGCCAAGGGAGAATGACTAGGGGAAAAAAGTCTACCCCTGGGGGCCTTGAGGACAACTTCTCCTGAGATCACAGGCATTTGACAGAGCAAGGGCAACAATGAAAAAATACATAAAGATGGAAAATTTGATTCACAATTACATCAGACTCCGAGAGTTCTTGTGCACATCCTTCTTCCCCTTTTAAAACCTGGTTCAAGAGGAAATACCTGTATCTATCATTTTTATCTGAATGTGAATTTAATTTTCAACATATAACTCTCAGATGCCATTACAGTTTAAATTTTATGACAAAATATTTTCATATAGATAAGATATTTTATATTAGAGAAAGTATGGGTATTGCTGGAAGGAAAGGGGCTTTATCATGTCATTTCTTTACCTCCCATTCCTGCACCCTCTACCCAGAACACAGTCAATATAGACTTATTGTTTAGTTGATGTGTTGGACACCTCTTGTGCCCTTTATACAACCCGCCAAATCACTGCTGCAGAAACTTGTTTCCCGCAACTCTGGTCATCTCTGTGCAGGTGCAATCAGATCATGTGCCTCCCCCTGGTCTACAGCAAAACCTCAAGCTTCCTGCCCAGAGGCATCTGTGGTGCTGCCCCTGGAGCAGCCACTCAAATTCACACTGTGCCCAGAATACATGCCTTGCAAAAGCAAGAGAGCTAATACCCACGAGATCATCCCTGCCCTAAGCACCTTGCAGCCAATGGATAAATGCTTCCTCTTCAGTCCTTTGGACAGACAATTCTCTGGCACCTTCCATAAAACTCCTCAAAAATTCCAAGCAGAATCAACCAGCAATTGCTCACAGTGGTGGCCAAGTCAGTGATCCATCTTTCATCCGCTTTTGCTCCTGAACTCCTGCTCTCAGGCGTCACATTCCTGAGTAACCTTCAAAGGCAACCACATCTTTTGTCTCGGGCTCCAATTGCTGAGGAACTCAAGCTAAGGCTGTTGAGTTTTGTTATTTTATGCCACCCTTTTTAAAAATCCTTCTGATGAGCTAAAAGTTGCCAATGTGTTCAGTGACTAATCTAAAATTTCAACAGAAGTCCCAGAATGTCACTGCCACTTCTTTTAAAACGCAGCCACTTAAAGTTAGCTGGTCAAAGAACTGGAATGGACCCCAGAGATAAACTCACACTTGCTCTTCAGAAACAAATTAAAGATTCTTTCAAGCCATCGCTAAGTCTTATGTCTCAAGTTTTCTCATTGCAAATGTCTGGCAGCAAGACTACCTGTGTCACTTCATGATTACTTGGGTTGTTTTTTAATTTATCTTTCTTTTGTCTAAAACACAGAGAAGTCAGCTCTGTGGTGCCATTCATCAGGCCTGCCAGAAACCAATGTGAATAAAGCCACACACACACACACACACACTCCCTGTAAAAAGACCATACTTAGCTGAATATCAACCATCACCTCAACAGGCAGGTCCATGCTCATGTGCCCAGAGGGGTGGTACACAAGTTCTCGGCCACCTCCTCCATGCAAGAATCCAGCCCGGGCAGATGACAGCAACTATTGGTCAGGATAGAGGTGTCTTGCTTCCATTCGTGCCTCGTTTACTTAACCAAAGAGCCAAACCCCTGCATATTGCTTGTACCCTTCATGTAGTTAGCACATCTAGGGAAGATTTGCCAACTGAATCATCTACCTTTCCAAAGCATGTGGCCCTGAGTTTGGTTTGCGCTATTTCAGAATCTGTGGAGTCAAAAATCACAATCCTGTGTGATCTATGAAAGGCAGCACAGAGTAGTAAAAGACAGACAATTCAAACACTCTGCATTCTGGGGCTGGCTGGCCTGTGGTCTACTGGGCACCATCATCATCTTTGCCTAAGGCTGGCTCTACATTTTCCAGAATCCCTTTTGCAATACGGCTCCAGGCAACTGACCAATGAAATGAACACATGTGGTATGTGACCATCTTACTTTCATGGTCCACAGAGTTCTCCCTTGTTCAGCAGTCCTTTTCTAAATTCTTAGAACCCAACATGTACCAAGGAAGTAATGGAAGTCATTATATAAATGACACCATCTTGGGCCACTTAAAAATACTGCTTGCCCCCATGTTCTGCTTTCTTCACTTGAGTGAGTTTCCTGATTTTTAAGAAGTCCCATCCAAGCTTATGACCCTATTTCTAGTTCAGGAGCTTCCTTATTAATATGTCCTGGGTCTGTTCACCACACTCCATAAAATATCAGGACTTCACAATAGAATCTCTCATGGTTTGTCCCCCTAGCCCAGAATTCCTAAAGGGTACATGCACGGCAAAGCACATGATTTCTAAGACATGGCCCTGTCCTCAGGAATACAGGTCCTTGAAAAATTAAACTGTGAAACTGGAGACCCCAGCAGAGAGAGAAGAATTTATCATCAGCCACATGGTTAAAGGCAGCCAGGGCTTCGACAGCTTAGGGGAAAGAGGATGTGTATGGCTTGGGTGGCTGTGCAGGTTTCTGGGAGAACGAAAAGCTGCTTCAGGACCTCTCTTGCTGCTTTCTATTCATGAATGGCCCCATAGAATTTCCTCAGTAAATGTTTCTGCAGCCACTGAACGTCTTCAGTGCTTCTTGGGAAATTATTTAGCTCGGTGATTGTATCCATTGGGATTTATACCTGTCAGTAACAGAGACCAGAAATAACAATGCATGGTTGATGAGGTGGGCTGTCCAAGGCAAAATCACCAAGTCCTGAAATCTTTTTTCTCCACAATCTTTTGTGCATGGAATCCATTCTCAAAGATATCTCACTGGGCCAGGGATTTAGTTCAATGGTGCCACTGCCTGCCTTGCAAGCACAACGTTCCAAGTTCAATCTCCAATACCAAAAAGAAAAGATATCTCTGTCCTAAATGGCTGCCAGAGCTCTAGACATCACATCTATGTTCCAGAAAAGAAACAAAAAGAAAAGGAAAGGCAGGCATAAAAGGTACATACTATCTGCATGTTTGCTCTCTAAAGGGCTTTCTTGCAAGTCTCACCTCATAGCCTCTGGTTGTATCTCATTGGCCAAGTGCTATGGTTGAATGTTTGTGTCTCCTCCAAAATTCATGTTGTAAACGTAGTGCTATGAAGAGATAGGACCTTTGGAGAGGTCGGTAAGTGATTTAAGTGCCTTATAAAAGGGCTGGAAGAAACATCTTGGTTAATCTTGGCCAGCTCTGTCATTTCTGCCACTCAGTGCCCCTCCTCTCCAGCGGATGCAACAGCCAAGTGCCATCTCGGAAGCAGGGCGCCATTCTCACCTGACACCAGTCCACCTGGCACCTCGGTTTTGGGCTCCGGGACTGTGAGAAATAAGTTTCGACTGCGTGTAAGTTGCTGGTCTGTGGCATTTTGGTAAGACAGCGTGCTTGGATGAGGACTCCTTCACTGGCTGCAAAGGAGCCTGAGGATGTGGGAGCAAATTTAGCACACTGACACCCGAAGTGAAGCCAGGCTGTCAAGGCACCAGTGGAAATGAGGTCAGGGAGGCAGCCAAGAGTCCCGCCGCGATGGTTAAGGCGTTGACTCTGGGGCGGAGCGCAGGCTCGGACCGACTCATCCACTAAGGGGCCGAGTGACCGCACAAGTCACCAAACCTCCGAGAGCTCGGCCCGTCCATCTGTAAGACCAAAAAAAAAAAAAAAGCAAAGCCACCTCCTGAGGGCCAGGGAAGATTAAATGAGAGGAGAAGCACGTGGGTGTCCACACGGCATGAAGCACACACTGGAGGCCGGTGAGGTCAGGCCTCCCCTCCATCCAACCCACTAGGCCACCTGAAACCCCGGCACTTCCTCTTGTTACTGCCTTCACAGTCACTCTGCTGAGCCTCCCTTTCCTGCCCCTTCTTTGTTTTTGTTGTTGTTGTTGTTGTTTGGTACCGGGGATTGAACTCGGATTTTTGCTCTTGCAAGGCAGGCCATCGAACCGCTGAGCTAAATCCCCGGCCCTTCCTGCCCCTTCTTGACCATGGCAGCTGATCTCACAGCTTCCTGGGTGCTTTCGGATATGAAACAATCCAGTCCCCTTCGGCCCGGTTTGAAACTTTAACCTTGTGAACTTAAACCTACCCAAGGCGCCTCCTCCTCATTCCCACCGCCAGGCATCTGCAGCAGAGCTGTCGCTGTCACACCCTCAGGACTCATGATCAGAGGACGCTTTGCTGGGGTGCCCTAGGCCCTGCTGACCGCACACCGGGGATGCGCCACACAGCTGGGGAGGGCTGACATCCGTGCAGCCTCTGTGTCCCTTGGGTGGACAATTCTGCGTGGGATTGTGTGGCACAGTCACAGCGGTCACCTGCTGAAAAGGCTCCTTTGATCGTCTTCCTTCCCTTGACTGTCAGACTCCAACTTTCTTACCGGTGCTTCCTGGGATCAAATAGACCATGTGCCTGGGATGTGTGACCCAGGTGGGCTGATGGAGGACTCTACCTGAGAGCCCTCCCCATGTGCTTACCCAGGCCCATCCGGCGATGGAAAGCCCATCCCTGGGGGGAGAACGGACCGCTCCTGTCTCCCAAATCCCTCTGCTGAGCTGAGCTCTCCGACAGACAAACAGGGAAAGATAGGCAGGGTCTTCTCCTCTAGTGGAGGTGAGTCCCCCACCCCACCACATGTCTCCATGACATCCGGTATTGGCCTTCTTCAAAGTTTCATGGAGTAGTTTAGGAAGCCACTGCACTGCTCCCGGATGTGGGTGTCAGCCCCCAGTGACCTCTTCTGCTCAGACTCCCAGCCCTGAGCACCTGCACAACTCTTGCTGACAGAACACAGAGAAAACCCAAGCCCACTTGCCTTCCACCGCTTGCTGCCTTCCACCGCATCCTCTCAGCCCACAGAAAGCATGTCTTCTCCACACTAAATGATGTGCAGTGCCCGTCCCCACCCCAACCCTTCTCCTTGCTGGCGCAGGCTGCTCCTGCCCCTCCCACCTCCACGGTTCTCTGGACAGTGGATGGCTCTGGTCTCTCTTTGGGGCTGTGTGGCCCCAAACTCCTCTGGATACTTGCTGGGCTGTCCAAGAACTCTCCTTCCATCTGTACCCTCAGAAGAGGCCACAGGTTTCAGCCCCTGGGGTGTCCTACCTTGGAGTGAGATGCCTGCCTGCCTTCCTCAATAGTTTTCTTGATGCCCCTTTGCAAGCACCGAGAGGGGATACCCCCAGCCAAAATGGTGCATCACCTGAGGGGCTGAGGACTCATGGTCCCTCCAAAATCCTTCACCCCAGAAAAGAAGTGTGTGGGGAGGATGCAGGAGTGTTTCCGCCAGCTCCTACCAAGCGGTTCTGGGGGCTGAGTCTGGCAACGAGTTTGTTGCTGTCTCCAGGCTGTAGAAGGTCATCATGCCCATTTCCTGAGTCTGAGGTTTTCACCAGGGTGCTGAAACAACAGGATAATGTCCCACTGCTGGAGCACTTGTTAGGGTCACTACCACTACCGCCACAGCCACCCGAGCATGGCGCCCCTCCACCGGCAGTCTTCAGCGCAGGCACTTGTGGCAGCAGCCGCTTCCTCCTACACCCTAACCCATGATGATTCCCCAAGTCTCACTCAGCCTCCAACCCTGAGGGACTCATTCCAGCCAGCACTAGAGGCGCCTTGTAGCTTTTAGGGTCCATCTATTCGGAGGTGGAGTGTGTGTGTGTGTGTGTGTGTGTGACATGTTTATGCACATATTTATGTATTCAGATGGCCTCTTGAATCCCTAATGAGAAGGGAACTGGGTTGAAGTGGAGGGATAGGAAGGGAGGATTTATATTATTAACAATAGCTGGCACATGAATTATGCTTACTGTGAGCCAAGTGCTGCTCAGGGCACTCTACGTGCGGTGATTCATTTAAATGTCCTAACACCTCTAAGTAGTAGATGTTGTTATTTTTTTTATTTTGTAAATGAGGAGGGTTTTTTCCTTACCTTAGCTTTACATTACCTATCTAAACAAACAGATGATGGATGGGCAGATAGGTGGATGGTTGGATAGACAGATTTGGCATTTCCAGGTGAATCCAATTCACATCCTCCTGAAACCCTCTGCTCTAGGTTACCATTCGCACCTCAATACTCAACAAGACTTTCCAGAAGGAGGGAAAGGAAGAGGAGCAAGAGGAGGAGAGCCCCTTGCTATAGACTCTTCTCACCTCTGTTTACAGCCGATTTCCCAGAAACTCAATGTTATGGGGTTGGACCGGGGCTAGAGTTAGCACATTTTTGTCTCCATCTCAGTACATCACTGGCTCCCTGACTCATGGCTCAGAGCTGAGGTCTGTGGCTACTCCACAGTGCCTGATGACGAGACAGGGCCACAGCAGACTGAAAGGCAGCGGAGCGCCTGTGTGCATTCTAAGGGACCTGGGAACGAGGTAGAGGCTGCACTTCAGCTCTGTCAGTTGCCTATGGGAGCTGAGGAAACACATCTGCTCTGAGGTGACCTCCCTGAATCGCAGCTGAAGGCAAGCGAGGTCGTGACTGCACACTCCTTTGAGATCTCCACAGAGAAGGAACCCTCTGCAGTTTGCCATGAACCCCAAGCGTGCAAGTGGGTGCCACCTTTCCCTTCCAGTCCCGCTGACTTTCAGAGCTGCCCACACAACCGAACACGCAAAGACAGAGATTGCAGCTCTTGCCTGGAAATTACCACGGCTCGCCTGAGTGCAGTGTGTGAAGTGAGGCTCCTCTGACCTCAAGGGCCGTGAGGTATCAGTGCATGACCAGTGACGAGTCACCCACCTCTTTCTCTGTCTCCATCTGCCATCCCCACCTTCTCCTGTTTTGACCCAGTTCTGAGTGAGCTTTCCATTGAGAGCACAAGAAGACCCCCAGAAGCCCCAAGTCTCCATCCTAACCCACGCACCTCTGTGAGGGTGGGAGGAGCCCATCTCCCCTCCTGTAATAAAACCTTGGATGGCTTCTCTGTGGGTGGCTTAGGACAGACATCCTAACAGGAGCCAATCCGCACGTGAACTGGAAAAATCTAATTAGACCTAACACACCAAGCATACACCACCCTTAAAGCCAGGAGTGGGGTTTCTCTCCCTCCTAAGTCCTATGGGCCAGGGGAGGGGAGGAAGCCCCTAGGGAAATGCAGCATGGGAGGACAACAGAAAGGGGCCACCAGAGCAGGGCCTTGGATGCTATGATTCTGCAGCTTCGAAGCGATACAATTTAGCCAATAAAAAGACCTGCGAAAAACTGGATGTCAACCTGCCACAGATTAAAATTAGACCCTTATCTTTCGCCATGCACTAAATTAAAATCCAAATGGATTAAAGATCTAAATATTAAAACAGAAACATTCAACTTGCTGGAAGGTAAGTTAGGCAGAACTCTGGAAGACATTGGTATAGGAAAAGACTTTATGAACAAATCCTCAGTAGCACGGGAACTAGCACATAGAATCAACAACTGGGATCTCATCTTACTAAAAAGCCTCTGTACTTCAAAAGAAACCATCAGCAGAACTAAGAGACAATCTACAATGTGGGAAAAAATTTTTACCAGCTCTTCCTCAGACAAAGGACTATTATCAAGGATATATAAAGAACTCAAAACATTCAGTCCCCCCAAATATAAAGACCCGATTCAAAAATGGGCATCCGAAATGAACAGACATTTCTCACACAAAGAAGTAAAAGCAGCAAGAAAATATTTGAAAAAATGTTCCACATCACTGGTCATTCGAGAGATGCAGATGAAAACAACACTGAGATTCCACCTCACCCCACAAAGAATGGCTGCTATCAAGAAATCACACAATAACAAATGTTGGCAGGGTTGTGGGGAGAAGGGAACCCTGCGCCATTGTTGGTGGGAGTGCAGACTAGTGCAACCACTATGGAAATCAATATGGAGGTACCTCAAAGAGCTTGGACTGGAGGTTCCATTTGACCCAGCCACCCCTCTGCTGGGTATCTTTCCAAGAGAACTAAAAGAATCATATCACAGAGAAGTATGTACACCCATGTTTATAGCAGCACAGTTTGTAATAGCTAAATCTTGGAAACAGCCTATTTGTCCATCCATTGGAAACTGGATAAAGAAGTTGTGTTTTTTCTATAAAATGGAATATTACTCAGCCATAAAGAACGAGAAAATAGATTTATTCATAGGAAAATGGATACATATTAAAGATATAATCCTAAGTGAAATAAATAAGTCACACATGTGTAAATACCAAATAGTTTCCCTGGTGTGAATAATCTGCAACAATGCATAAGATTCTAATAAGATTACTGACATTTAGAAATGGAAAGAAAGGAGCTAAAGGTGTAGGGAAGGTGGGATGGGTAGGGGAAGAGTAAAAAGGGAAAAGAAAAAATGTGAGAGAATGAAAAGATGAAAATAAAGTGTTTGTAGATGGGGAGGGGAGGAGGAGGTGAAGGGAGGGCAGAGGTAAGGGGAAAAAATGAGAATCAAGACTTGCCATGTAGAGGTACATGATCCCAACAATGAATGTAACTGTACTGTATCCCTAAAATGTACCAATAAACTCAATAAAATAAAAAATAAAAATAAAAAGAGTTGCGTAGCCTGGCCCCAGGGGCTGTCATGAACTATGTGTAAGATCATAAAAACAGGAGAGATAAAAGACACTTTAGAAATCTCATTGGGCTCCCTTATTTTACTGATGAGGAAGATGTGTCCCAAGAGGCTCCCTGGGGGCTGTCACAGAGCTGGGTCAGGCCCTGCCCAGCCTCCTGACACCAGTGCCAGCTAGACCGTGCTGCCCGAGCAAGGCCCAGCCTCCAACCTCCCTGAAGATAAAGTTTTTAAGATTCTCTTTTAAAATGTCAGAGACTCAATATCCTCATTGCAAAATGTTCTTACTGGGAGAGACTGGGTAAAGGAAGTACAGGATTACCCTATATTATTTCTTACAAGTGCATGTGAATCTACCATTAACTCAGTAAAATTTTAATTAAAACCTGTGAGAGGACTTTCAAATGGCATGAAATTGTATATGTAGCCAAGACAGTGCTAGGGTTGGCTCACAAACCACTCTCTGGATCAAACAGAGAAACACCAAACGGCGGGTATATATACTAAAATGTGTTTGTTGGGGGAGGGCTGCACAGTCTCACCCAAAAGTAAGATAAATATCCCCAGGTAAGAAGTGGGTTAGCATCCGGGCATGGTGGTGCACTCCTGTAATCCCAGCACTTGGGAGGCTGAGGCAGGAGGATCACTGTGAGTTTGAGACCAGCCTGGGCTACATAGTGAGTTCCAGGTCAGTCTCAACTACATTGTGGGACCCTGTCTCAAAAAACAACAACAACAACAACAACAAAAAAGAAGTGGGTTAGAACCACTCACTTCTAAGGGGATGAACTAGGTCATGTTCCCAGCCTGGGATGAGGTGGAGGCAACTCAAATCCTATATGGGAAGGGGGACCACAGCGCCCCCTGCAGACAGGGCATGGAGCCAGCCCACAAAATGGAGCAAAGGGAGCTGGAGCAGGCTTCACATTCATGGTGGGTCGCAGTTCAGTTTCCAAGGCTGGCGCCCGAAACACAGCACAGGCCAGGTAGCTGGAGAGGCAAAAATAGCCACAGTGCCTGGTCATCAGAGTGTCTGTGACACTGAGGCAGGTTGTGAGCTCAAACAGCCACTGTAAGATCAGGTCTGAGCGGCTCAGGGAAGATAAGGACGCAGAGGAGAAAACACAGGCAAGTCCTCTCTCTACCTCCCCACTCCCCTTTGTCCTTAGCCCTGGGGGACAAAACTCAGCCCTCCCAAGCCAGATCTGCCCTAGGGGTTAGGGACAACATGAGCTGTTTTGTCACTGCCCAGGATGCCGCTGTGCCTCTTCCTCTTTAGAATCCATTAGGAAAAGGTATGTGAAAAGGTCCTTGGCATTTTCAAACAGCTATTTTTCTTTAGAAGTTAATTGGCACAGCCCTCCTGCCCCCATGCTCAGAGGCCCAGATATTCATTACGGAGTGAAGGAAGGTCACAAGGAGCATCCTCCAGAGCCTTTAGGATTCCGGGGCTCCTTAAGGTTTCAACCTTTAAGATTTGCTTCATTTCTATTATGTGTTCCAAATTCATTTGACCATAAGCATCTCTGAAGAGCCAAGGCATTTTATTATCCTCATCTGAAAAAGAAATAAGCAAGCACAAGACCAGAGAAGTCAAAAACTTGCCCTCAGATCACACAGCCAATCAGAGTCAAAATTAGTCTCTAGGGCTGGGGATTTAGCTCAGCAGTTTGGTGGCCTGCCTTGCAAGCGCAAGGACCCAAGTTCATGAAAAAAAAAAAAAAAAAAAAAAAAATTCATCTCCAGAGGCCTTTACCCAGCATGCCTTCCTGTGTTTGGTGTTTTCCCGTGGCTGGGACACAACATCCAATACCCACAACTTAAAGGAAGGGAGGGTTATGTATTTTGACTCACATTTTCAGTCTGTGGTCAGCTGGTTCCAGGGCAGAAACAGGATGGCAAAGGGCCATGGCAGAGGAAAAGGTGCTCAACCAATGGAGGCCAGGAAGCAGAGACTGAAAGGAGGAGTCAGGAACAAGGATGCACCCTCCTTGGTGCCACCCCCAGGAACCACTTCCACCCATGCCACACCTCCTAACAGCATATTTACGTGGCTACCAAACATCAATGGGCGACTCCACTGATTATTACAACATACATGACCTAGTCAACTCCCACACACATGAGACTTGGGGGGGCATTTTAGATCCAAACCATATACTTTCCCTACCCCTCAAGGCTTTCTTTCAATATCTTGAATATAAAAAGAAAGCTGCAATCCACTGGCTTTAAATTCTAGTTCAAGTTGAGGAAATCTCAACATTTAGCATGATATAATTAGAGGATATGTAGGTTTTGTGCTACTTAGCACAATTACAATATTCAAGTAAATATTTATTTAAAATGCATGGGTCTCAGCCTTTCCAGGAAATATCCCTGACCCCCACCCTTACTGAAAATCCTTGTATGCTTGCTATGTGACTTTCTCCCCCATTTAATCTTTAATCATTATTAATCTCCCCCACTTAATCATTATTACTTGGTTGACCGTACTTGTAATCTTATTGGTTGGTCATGGTTTTGCCCCACCTCATGCCCACCTTGTAATTTTCCATTGGGTCTTATAGTTTTGCCCCACTTTGTACCCACCTCCCCACATGGCTTTGCTGTATAAAACATCTTGGAGAAGTGGGGTGTGTGGGCAAACCACTTTCCGGACCCCCTTCTGTCTCTCTCAGACAGAAGCTTTCTTTCCCTCAATAAATTTTTCCTACTCTTTAAAAAAGAAATGCATGGGTCTGAGGGTATAGCTCAGCAAGAGAGCACTTTCTTAGCATGAGTGAGTGAGTCCTTGAGCTCCTTGGGTTCCATCCCCAGCAACACACTCACACACTCCATCGACTATAAATTAGAGATGACTTTGGACATACAATCTAATTCCTTCATTTCTCAGACAGAAAAATGAGGCTTAGTGAGAAGGGATTTGTTACCAAAGTGTGCAGTGAACATCCCTCACCCAAGTTCATCTTCCAACAGCCTTCTGCATTTCTTCTTCTGTGAAGAGGGCAATCCAGAAGCACCTGCCTGGTGGGGTTAATTCAGTAGCTGAGATGACCTGTACAGACCTCCTGGCCCAGCTCTTGGCTGTGGAAGCAGCTACTCAAAGTTATGCTCTTGTTTCCTGATTTTAAAATTGTGTGTGTGTGTGTGTGTGCGTGTGTCCTTCATGTGGTAACCATCTCCCAAGGTGACACTCAGCCTCCCACCTCCTGACACCCACATACTTGTGTATTCCCCTCCCAAACTGTTTCAGAATCAATCTGTGTGACCTACAGCACATAGCATAAGTGAAATCTATCATCTCCAAGCCAGCTTACAAAGCAATGTGCCTTCCATCTTGGTCTTTCTCCCTATCGCTCTTTCTATCTATCTACCTGTGCACTCATCTGTATCTGTTTACCTACTCATCTGCATGTATGTGTCTATTTACCTATGTATATATGTATGCATGTGTTATATAGCCATATATCCGTCTACTTACCCATCTATTTATCTCCCTATCTAGATAGCAATGCATCTGTCTATCCATTTATCCACCTATGTATGTGTCTGTCTTGTTTGTATCGATCCACTTACTTATCTACCTATCATTTATGTATGCATCCAGCTACCTACCTACTACCTATTTGTCTATCTGTCTATCTATCTATCTCCCTGTCTACCCCATCACCTGGGGATGCCAGCAGCCCTATCTCGAAGGGGTGTCCCGAGAGAAGCACAAATCCTGGAGCTGAAGTATCTGGCTGTCAGCTAGCAAGGAGCTGAGGTGTGAGCTGGAGAGGAGCCTGTGGCCACAGTGCACCCTCAGAGGGCACAGCCACTGCCAATTGCTCTGAAAAACCTCATGTGAAGTCCTGAGCAAGACTTCCTGACGCCTCCGGATTCCTGATCCTCCGAAGATGTAAACAATAATAAACTTTTGTGGGCTTAGGTTTCTGAGTTTGGCAGATACTTCTTACACAGAAATAGACAGCTATAACGCATCTCTGCTTTATTGAGGAGGAGAGTGGAGGAGGAGGGAAGGCTGCAATAACTGATTTGGGGGGGTCCTGGCTGAGCCCAGAGTAAGTGCAGGCCAGGCCACATTTCCTCAGAGACTCATAACTGCTTTAAGATTTGCTCCCCTTAACCCTGGTGTCTTGCCCCCCTCCCTTTGGCCTGCTTCACTGGATTTCTGCATTTAGAAGCAACTTTTAATTGTCTTTAAACAGAACCCCGTTCCAAGCCATCAAGCAACAAAAACAAAGGTGTTTGCTGAGGGGAGAAATAAAAACATTCCTTTCATTTACATGTCAGCTATGAAAAACAATATGAAAACATTTTGCAAGCTTTCTTAAATTGGGGCTTTTATTTTAATTTTTTAAAAGTGTAAATCAGCACCCAAGCCCAAACCTTGGGATATCAGAGAAATTTCATTAGAATGTAGGATGTTTCACATAAGTGTATTTTTTTGTGTGCTATTTTCTTAAGGCTGACAGGATCACACATCAGCTTAAATATAATTGACTGGAAAAGTTAGAAAGGAAAAAAGGCCTAGTCTGAAAACTTAATTCCAAACTAGAGGCCTGGGAGCGGCTACTGACCTTCACTTTGACCTGGGAGTTCTTTGTGAGCCAAAAATGACCTGTGTATCAGTCAGAAGATTATATCACCTGCTTCTACCCTGTGATGGTCAGAAGGGATATTCATGAATATCCTGGTCTTCTTCCTCTGGGCACAGGGTGGTCTATAATTGCAGTCCCCTCTTCTCTTTAAAGCTGTACAGTAAGAGCCATGTGGCTTGCTCTTACCAATAAAATGTGAGCCAATATGACAGTGCTACTTTTAAGAGACAGTACACCATGCCCTTCCCTCTGCTGTAGAGATCTTGGAAGCAGCTGTTAAGATGCCACTGGGCTCCTTGTCCCTTGATGAGCAGAACATCCCAGCTATCCCACATAGAACCTATAGGAGCAGTGATAAATACACTATTGTTAAATTAGACCACCGTGACTTGCTGGGGTAGAGTCGTTTGTTACCTAACATAATCCAGTTTACCTGACTGATACACAGATGTAGAAACTAACTCCATGCCTTGCTCAATCTATTCATTCAATAAACATTTACCAACCTTAACTCTATACTAAGCATCTTTCTAGATGGACAGTATTAGGTACCAATATTTGGTGAATAAATTTTTGCTGAGTAAAGAAATAATCATAGTAATTATTATTATCGGTGTAGTGCTTACTATAAGTGCCAATAGATTTTATGTATTTAATTCTTTCAACAAACCTAGGTAGTGAATATTACCACTATACTCATCCTTACAGATAAGAAAATTAGAGTTAAAATAGGTTAAGGTGTTTGCTGTATATTACACTACCAACCTGTTGCACAGCCAGCCTTCAAACTCAGGGTATACAGTATCTGAATCCATGTTTCGTGTCCTGTTGTTTTGTTTTGTTCTATTGGCTTATTTGTTTTTGTGGTATGGGAGATTGAACCTTGGGCCTCATGTGTGTTAGGCATCCTTTGTACCACTGAGCTGCATCCCATTCCTTTTTTTTTTTTTTTTT
>NW_022900944.1:17023330-17035377 GCF_012274545.1 Fukomys damarensis
TCCCTTTTCTTTTTTTTTTTTTTTTTGGTACCAGGGATCAAATTTGGGTCCTTGCGTTTACAAGGCAGGTGGTGGAACCACTGAGGTAAATCCTCGGCCCCATCCCATTCCCTTTTATTTTTTATTTTGAGGCAGGGTCTCACTAACTTGCATGGGCTGGCCTTGAGCTTGAGATACTCAGCCTCCAAAGCACCTGGGATTACAGGCATACACAGCAGCTCCAGGCAGTCTGCCACTAGATCATGATGCCTCTAAATGAGTGAGTGAATAAATGCAAATAGAGGAAACGTCCATTCCTGAAGGTTTTACAATACAGCGGAAGAGAGTGATGGGTGTTATCACAATCACAAGTGCCCTGAGCCTGGGCTCACCGGTCAGGTGTTGCACAGAAATTGACATTGGAGCTGGGAATCGAGGAAGGGAAGTTCAGGTGACCAAACAGACAGGGAGCAGAGGACATTCCTGGCTAAGATGAGGGCATATTCAAGGGCATTGGGCACCAGCAGGAAGCATTCACATTGCAGGAATGAAAAATAACTGTCATTCCCAACAGCCGCAGTTGGGCCAAGAAAGTCCTCAGTTGGGACAGAGTGTCCAGGAGTGAGAGGAGAGTGGCAGGCATCTTGCTGGCCATATGCCCTTCCTGGCTACCACCCTCCTGCAGTGCTTCCTGAGCCTGGCCACCGAGCATGGCCCCGTGCAGGCTCTGGGGCAGTGGCAACTGGTAGCTGCGCGTTGCACACTGCATGCACTACAAGCTCCAAAGGCCAGTCTGCATCAAGGATAAGCCGTAGGCCGCCAAGGCTCAAGAAGAAATCCTAGCCAGATGACTGACCTTTGGGGGGATTTTCAACAAGCAACCAAATCCAACGGGGCAGAAATCACCCTCTTCTCAGCCAGTCCTTGTCCTAGGGCACAGCCAGCTACAGCGAGTTGCTTAACTGGACCTCCATGTGTTGAAAGGAAGCTGGTTCAGAGAATGCCTCCTCCTGAACCCCCAGGTGCTTTGATCATCGTTGCCCAAGCACAGGGAGTTGTCTAAGCATCTCAGCAGCACAACCACAGGATGTGGTGTTTAAGGGTCGGCTGAAAGGGCTTCAGAGGCTTGCGAGAGGATCAAGTTACCCCAGAGCTGGAGTCTGCTTGGCTCTGCTTCAAAGGCCACTACATTTCTGCCAGATTTAAGGAGAAAGACTCCTCAAAATCCTCCTCACGCAGGGTGGGCAGGCAAGGATTAGGTCCTCATTAGGTCCGCAGCAGGTCTTACTACCATTCTTTCCCTTTCTGGAGCTGACAGGGACGGTTCGGGAATGTTCATCCTGGCTGCAGAGGGACAGACAAGGTGGGCCTTAAATCTGCATCACCCGACTCAAAAGGTCAGTTTTCAGGCCTCCGATGGATTGACCCATCCCCACAGAAACAGACCAGCCTTCCCAAAGCCAGTTAATCAAAAGGCAACTTGAAAAACAAGCAGTTACCAAAAATCTAATAATCAGGTAGGAAATTCCATCACATTAGTGATTCCCTTGCCTCTCACCCTGCCTGTCTCTACCTTCTGAGTATTAGGCTTAAATTTTACATGAAAATTTGATTGATGGAAATGAACAGTCAATGAGCTGGCAACAAATGAATGGATGTTCACCGGTTCTTCACAAACTGACCCATAAAAGCCCCACCTCCCGGTGCAAGCTCAGGATTCTGGACCCCTTCCCTGCTCCCCCCTCCCTCAGTCTGAAAGCATTTGTTAGAAAGGGTTCCAACCTCTGTCCTCACTGCCAGAGGCCAGAGTCTGAGCAAACAAATGTCGTCACCATCCCCCTGGGACACAAATCCCTCCCAGGAGGAGGAGGTTTCCATGTTGAAAACTTGCCTACTGCTTGCTTACCTGAATTTGGACACTTTTTCTGACCTTCCTGGAAAGTCATTACAAAAGATCAGGCTCTTGGCAGGTGTGTGCGGTGTAAGCGACACGCTTTAAAAACACCTCGTGTAAATCAGATATTGCCGTAAAATGGAAATTACAGCTACAAATAGCATACTTATTACAGTAGTGTCTGATATATGAGGCAATGTTGACACTATATAACACGTAGCCTGAGAAATAGAGAGCTACATGCAGAGCATAAGAGATCATTAGTTTTCAATCCACAAAATACAATCTCTCTTATTTTGACACCACAGAATCTTACAGCAAAGCTAGAAAGACTACTGCTAAGGCTGTTATCCAAGCCCTGCATTTTACAGGCGAGAAGGCTGAGGCTTAGGAGAGCCTGAAATCTACCCAGGGTCACTGGACAAAGCCTGGCAGAGCTGCTGTCTTGACACAAACCCATCAGGTGGTAGCTCTGTGACTCTCTCCTTTCTCTTTACTGAGTCTGCGAAGGCAGGAAGTCTACTTGAGTCTACTCAACAAAAAGGCCCAACGGACACTCTAGAGAGAGGCAAGGCAAAATACTCATGGCTCCTGCCATTAACAAACTTGCTCAGAGCCAGGAAATGTGGGACAAGCATTCTGGGAAGCTGAGGCAGGAGGATCACAAATTCAAGCACAAACTGAGTGACACAGTGACTTAGCAAGACCTCGTCTCAAGATAACAAATGTGTGTAAAAAAAGGATCTAGGAGTGCAGCTCAGTGAAAAGGCCCGAGTTCAATCCAAGAAAGAAAGAAAGAAAGGGCATAAAAGGGAAAAAAGAGGGGAGTAGAGGAGAAAAAAAAGAGAACAGGAAAGGAAAAGAACTTACTCAGGGGGAGGAAAGCAAGAGGGAAATAATGGAGAGGAAAATAATCAAAATATCCTACATGAGTCGGGCATGGTGGCGCACGCCTACAATACCAGCACTCGGGAGGCTGAGGCAGGAGGATCGCTATGAGTTCAAGACCCGCCTGGGGTACATAGTGAGTTCCAGGTCAGTCTCCACTACATAGTGAGAGCCTGTCTCAAAAAAACAAACAACAAAAAAATCCTACATGCATGTACTAATACACCAAACAAAATTACTACACTTCATTAATATTCATTATTTTAAAAAAGAATTCCCATTGCCTACTGAAAATACCATTCGAGATTTGCCAGGCTGCTTTCTCATTGTATGATCTTGGGCAAGTTATTTATTCTCGCTGAGTTTCTTAGTCTGCCAAATGAAGCTGATTTCACCTACTATCTCAGAAGGGTACCATAAAGCATCAAATGAGTAAAGGATGTTTTAACTGATCATGCATCACCTTCACAACAGGCTCTATGAAAGGGTCAACATTGCAGGTAGATGGCAACTGCTCTCCCAGCTCTGGGCTGAAAGAGGTGGCAAAAGTTCTCGAGAGAGCCACCCTTTTCTGGAGCATGTCCACCCTGCAGACACGGCTTCAGGAGCATCTCCTTCGAATCTGTCCAGATCCGCTCCTTCCAGGCACCCACAGGGACATGACTGGCTGTTCCAGCCCTCGGTTTAGAGTTACTTCTGAACTCAAAAGCCTTCTGATTCCAGAATTTGGAATTCCAGGGCTATTCAGGGCACTACTCAGCCACCTCAAGAACTGCCACCTCTTAACCAGTTTCCCACTACAGAAGCCTCTGGAGGTCTGGGCTGCTTTGGTCTTTCATTCACAGGAATCCTACTTTATACCAGACTCAAACTAGACACTGCCGATGTTGTAGTGCACAGGAAATGAAACAGACCAGCCCTGCTCTGGTGGAGTGTCACAGAGGACCAATATCTAGAACATACAAAGAACTGAAAAATATTAGACTCCCCAAAATAACCCAGGGCAACTGAAATGAACAGACACTTCTCAGAAAAAGAACTACAAATAGTCAATAAACACATGGAAAAAATGTTCACTATCACTGGCCTTAGAGAGATGCAACCCAAAACAAAAACCATACTGAGATTCAATCTCACTCCAGAAAGAACAGCCATTATCATGAAACCAAATAACAAATGCTGGCTAGGCTTCAGGGAAAGGGGAACCCTTCTGCACTGTTGGTAGGAAAGTCAACTAGTACAATCACTGCAGAAACCGGTGTGGAGAATCCTCAAATAGCATTTGACCAGGTATTCATTCCCCGTCTAGGCATCTCCCTGAAAAGGTCAAAGACCTCCTATTGCAGTGGCGTATGCATATCCACATTTATAGCCGCTCATAATAGCTCAGTCTTAAAAGCAAACCTATGAGCCCATCAACAGATGAACAGATACAGAAAGGAAGCACTGCTCTGCTATATAGAGGGGTACATTTGGGCCGGGGATTTAGCTCAGTGGTTCGGTGGCCTGCCTTATAAGCACAAGGACCAGAGTTCAATCCCCGGTACCCCCCCCCAAAAAAAAGAGAGGTAAATTTGAGTCATTTGTAGAAAGATGGATGCACTTTGAAACCATAATGTTAAGTGAAGTAAATCAGACACGTGATTTAAATATCATGTAGTTTCTCTTATGAGAAACCCAGAGTACAAATAAATTAATGAGCAAAACAAAAATAGAAATGATCTCATGTAAAGGGAAAGGGGACCAAGAGAAGGAGGGAGGAGGGAAGGGGAGGAGAGAGGATGTAAAAAGAATTAAGATGTGTCAGGTACATGTACAAATACCTACAAAGAATGTAACCATGTTCTAATAAAGAAGTAGAAAGAGAGAGGGAGAGGAAGAGGATAGGAAAACTACTGAGGTAATGTCAGGTAGCAGCAGGTCTGTGCGTGGGAAGTGAGTATAACTGGCTGGTTTACTGACTGCTGAGTGGCGTGTGATCGGGGCAGCATTCAGTTGGTTTGCACATGTGCTGTTGTGAATGACTAGCATGTGTTTGGATTACCCGGTAATTGTACCAGCTCCATTGTTAGAAATGTTTAATGCCACCCCTGGTGTGTGGCATGTCATTAGCTAAGGAAGGCATTTTTTCAGACATGGTTTTGAACAAGATCTGAATAAGGAGAAGTCAAACACCCGGAGATCTAAGGGAAGTGTGCTCCAGGGGACAGGAGCCGCACATGGAAGAGTCATGCAGTAGTAACTGGCTTGAAGTAAAAGAAAAAAGAAGAGTGTCAGACAGCAGCAACACAGGAGTCACTGAGGCCATGAAGAGTACAGGGATGAAACAATATAGCAAGAGGGCTAGTGGGCATCTACAGAGTTTGGGGGTTCTTCTAAGTGTGCTGAAGAAACATAGCAAACTTTTGAGTATGGGATGCAACTTGGATTTTCAGTTTCATAAGAGCACTTTAGCAGCTTTTGTGGAGAGGCAGGAGGGTATCGTTGGTGCCTGGGATTGTGTCTATCACATAGCAGGGGCTGAGCAATCAAACTGAAGAATGGATGCACTCAAGTCTTTTCAGATGCTGCATGAATGGCTGATGTGAGTTTAGCTTCCTTTGGTTCCTGTCTCTCGGGTGAGTCCTGAGCCATAAGTGAGCTGCTCTCGTAGACTCTACCGCCCATGGCACTTGAGCCATTACCGCGAGCCCAGCTTTAGAGGATGTTCCCACAGCAGGTCCTACACACCACCGTCCACAAGGGCACCTTGCTCAGCTCCAGGAACAAGTGAACACCTCAGAGCTTTCTCACTGGCACCCATAACACACAGACCCACGGAGCGGCGCCTGTGTTTGGGTGTGACTCGCTGCTGGAAGGAGGAAATTAGACTGTCGTTCAAGAAAACTGCCTGTGCCAAGATCACCATCGATCAGCACCTCTGATCTTGCAATCCGGGGTTTGCGTGCAATTTTTTCATTTTGTAAATTGTATTGTTGCTTTTTGCAAAGGAGTTTTTCATTGCTTTTCTGAAGCAGCTTTTCTTCTTTCCTTGCTCCCTTCTGCATATCCCTTCCCAGCCTCTTTCCATCCCAGAGGGATCTGTGTCATCCCAATGGGCAGGTGGAGAGCTAGCTCCCTGAGAAGCAGATGGGACACAGTCCTCAAGAGTTGCTAGAACCAACTATGGTGGGCATTGTTGATGGCCTAACCCACCATTCTTCCCACATCCTCCCTCCTAAAAGTAGCCATGTTTTGTTGAGAATTGTGTAAGCCACGTACTTCATGGGAAACTGACCTTATTCCTAGCTCCCAGGATAAGGCTGATTGTTTTGAAAGTAATCCCACACCCCTAGCAATCGTGGGCTCAGAAACAACTGTCTGCTCAACCTGAGTCAGTGAAAGAAAAAGGCTTGAGATAAACTTTTGTTTATTTGTCCAACAAACATTTTCTGTCCACCTGCTGTATTATAGGCACTGATATTAATTTCTAGGAATACAGAAGGAAGGAAGGGAGGGAGTAAAAAAATAGACTATAAAATGCAGGCATTTGTTAGTGATTACTGAAACAAGGGGAAGTAAAGCAGGAAGGAGGGGAAGAGAATTCAAGGGCTGCCTTCTTAACAGGATCACCAAGGACAACCACTTGGGGGTGAGGATTCACGAGGTCTGCAGGGGTGAACCCTCCAGCCAGGCGTCCTGAAGGGGCTCAGTATGCTTGAGGAGCAGCAATGGGGCCAGCAGAGCAGACAGGAGGACAGAGTAGAAGAGGAAGTCAGATAGCTGAGAACAAACCAGGTCCTACCAGGCTTCCAATGTCTGGTAAGGACTCTGGTTTCTATCCCAGAACCCCTGATGGGCTTTTAAAAGAACAGTGCTATAATCTGACTTAAATTTCAGCAGGTTCTCTTCAGCTGCTCTTCATGGGCTGAAAAAAAAGCAAGGAGAAAAGGTGAAAGAGGCCTTCTGCCCTACACGTTCTAGGAGAGCTTCCAAAAGCCCTGTCCTGTGCTGTAGGGCAACTGAGCCGATGTAAGTTGTGAGGAGAGCTCAGCCTCTCCACTCCTACCTGAATAGAAGCTGCTCCACAGAGGATACAGGGCCAAGAGAAATGCAGGGAAAAGCACACAGAACTGCAGAGTTTGGGCTACTGTGAAGCTGAACTTCCAGTCCTGTGAGTCTACACATCTCCTTGCTTAAGCCAAAGAAATTCAGGTTTTCTGCTTCTTGCACCCAAAATATGCCTGGCTGACTCATCAGCATCACAGTACATCGACCATTTGATCCCCTGTGCACTCTGTGGCTCCCCAGTGAGCTTCACCAGGTTATGTGGGAGGTCTCAGGACACAGTGTCACCTTTTTCTCAGATCTCCTTCCATGGATCCTCTTGACAGAAGGTCTACGGGCCACCTAATTCATACTTCTTCCTCTGCACTTGTGCATTACTTGATGGAACACTTACTGAATCTGCCACTGGGCCATGCACTTTCCTATGTGAGCAAGATCAATACCGGCTCGTGAGAAGTGGATAGCATGTGTGAGAAAGACCTGTTGGATCTCTGCAGCCCATGTACGAGAAATGACCTGAGTCTCTCTGGGCCTCAGTTTCACTGTCTGTAAAATGGTCCTTTCCAGCTCTGAGAAACCATAGGCCTGGGATTTATGAGAGCTTTCCTTCAGTGGAGCTATAGTTTTAATGCTTGTGTCTCTCCAAAATTCATGTTGAAACTTAATCCCCAATGCCACGGTATCAGTGAGCCTTTAGGCGGTTGGATCAATGCCCTTGTAAAGGACTTGAGTGAGGGATCTTGTCCCTTTTTACCCTTTCACCACAAAGAGTCATCTTGGGAGCAAAGAGTAGCCCCTGGCCTGATACTGAATCTGCCAGCATCTGGTCTCAAACTTCTTGGCCTCTGGAAGTGTAAGAAATGAACTTCTAGCCTTTATAAATCACCCAGTCTCACATATTTTACCACAGAAGCTCACATGGATAAAACAGGTATCAATTTCTAGAGTTGGATTTCTCTAACAGTGGACAGGAGGCCGTAAAGACCTCTCCATGCTTTCTCAAAGCCCGAGTAATGGCTCATGACTAAGGAAATTTGGCAACAAATGAACTAAGTGATGTTCTTCCAAATAAGTACAGTAAAGAGTTTCATAATGTATCTATCCTATTATAAAGATAATAGTTCCCAGAGGAGGAGGTGAAGGGAGGGAAGGGGTATGGGAAAAAAATGAAAATGAAGACCTGTCATGTAAAGGTACATGATCCCAATGATGAATGTAACTGTACTGTATGCCTATAATGTACCAATAAATTCAAAGAGCAAAAAAAGATAATAGTTCCCTCCCCGATATCAACTTCCAATTTCCGATTTCTCCACATTTGTCCCTTCTTAATTTCCTTCATTAAAGTGGTACTGCACCATGGTTAAGACTGCCTTGTCTGGATCCAGATTGTCAGCTTAGCACTTTTATTCTCTGACTCCGTATACCAAACAATTGAACATTCTAAGCCCCACTCACATCTTCCTTAAAATCCTTCCCTGGTTCCAGCGCCGCCACATCTGAGTGGTTGTCCTGCATCCCTGGAGCCCATAACTTCTAAGCCACCTTGGTCCATGCCTCTTACCCTTCATCAGTTACCTATGAAGTCCCCAAGTGCATCCCTGGCCTCTTCTCCCTCTAACCGCCTTCTCCTTGAGCATCCTCCAGCACATGCCAAGTCCCAGACCTGCGTTTTTATGATGGCCTCTCTGACTCCGAGTCCATGTTTCACTCATCTCTTCTTCCTCCTTTCTCGTCTAGTTAGGATTCATCCAGCAAAGTAAAATCCAGTGTGGCCGGGTGTGGTGGCGCACACCTGTAATCCCAGCACTCGGGAGGCTGAGGCAGGAGAGTGAGGATCGCTGTGAGTTTGAGACCAGCCTGGGCTACACAGTGAGTTCCAGGTCAGTCTCAACTACACAGTGAGACCCTGTCTCAGAAAAAAACATAAATAAATTAATTAATAAATTCCAGTGTGAACTTTGCAGAGTGAATTTATCATTTTTAAATGATTTTTTTTTAAATGATCTCACATCTTTGTGGGATGCAGTATGGTAATGCAACACATGTATACAATGTGCGTTAATCAAATCAGGGTGATAAATCCATCTCTTTAACCATTAATCATCTTTTGTGTTAAGAAGTCATACTCTTCTGTTCTAGTAAGTTTGAAAGACGTCATGGGTCGTTTTGCCCGACTAACATGCTAAAAACAAAAGGAATGATTCTTCCACTCTGTTTTTGGTGCCCTTTTTTAAAATTTCCTCCTGTTTCTCCCACTCCAGCTTCTAGTAACCGTTTTTCTAATCCATACTTCTATAAAATTCACTTACTGCTTTCCACAAATGAGTGAGAATGTGGTCTGTGTCTTTCTGCAGCTACCTTATTCCACTTCACTTAACGATCTCTAGTTCCACCCATTTTGTGTCATATGGCAAGATTTCATTCCTTTTCACAAATATACACTATTCTACTCTATAAATACATCCTGTTCACCCAGTCATCCACTAAAGAGCACCTGCGTTGATTCCATGCTCCAGCTACTGTAAAGACTGCTGCAGAGCCTTCTTGGTCTAATGCTGTCCTTAGGTTATACTGAGTAAAGACTAGGTAGTAGAATCGCTGGAGCATATTTTAGTTTTTTAATCACATTGTTTTCCATAATGGCTACACTAATATGCATTCCCACCATCAGTTCCCTTTTTTTTTCTGTGTCCTTTACAGCATTTATTTCCAGTCTTTTGATGGTAGCCATTCTACCTAGGACAAGAAGGCATCTCCTTGTGGTTTTCATTTGCCTTCCTCTGATGATTAGTGAATTGAGCAGGGGTTTTTTTTCATGTATTTGTTGGCCTTTTGTAGTCTTTTTTTTTTTTTAGAAAGACAGAGAGATTTGCTTAGTTATGTAGCCCATTTTTAAACTGGATCATCAAAGAGAGAATTTAATGTGAATAAGTGGGTACTTGTGTGACAGAAGAGCCTGGAAGTCAAACAGGAGATGCTGAGGCAGCCCAGAGATTACCCATAGCGGGAAGATGCTACTGGCTGGGAGATGGAAAGGGGGCAGCAAGGGACGTACATGACCAGAGCCCGCAGGAGGAAGCTGCCCTGGGGACCCTCAGTCATGGCAGAGGCTGTGTAAAGACAGGCTGTCCAACCGTGGGCGGTCTCAGGGATGAGAAGTACACTGCAGAAATGGCACTGGGAAGAAAACTTTCTGACTTTGGCCCCCAAACTCAAGGTCAACAGAGTCTGGGAAATGCAGCTACTTCTGCTGTGCAGAACAGAAGGACAGGCAAGCACCAGCATAGCCCACCCAGTACACCTCGCCTCTTGTAAACAAGTGGCATCAATCCTCAGTTGGCCTAACTGCAGAGTCATGCCAGACTCCTTCCTCCCACTTCTCCTGCCTGCTCGGCAGAATGTCACCAAGTCCTGTTATTTCTTCTCTAAAATAAATCCCTTGTTGACTCAGTCACAGTCCTGCAGAGGCTGCTGTGTGCAGACCTCCACAGACCGCTCAGACCTTGCCAGACTGTTTCAGGGCCGTCTTGCTTCTGCTAAGGCTCAGCTCCTTACTCTGATGGGAACAGGGAAGCCCAGGCCATGTGAGGCTCCTGAGGCAGTCACTGTGGCTAGGGATTCAAAGCTTCTGCTTGGTTGGACTCCAGTCACATCCCATCCTTGAAACCAAGAGTAGAGTTATCTCCAACTAATTTCATGGGTAGAAAGCACATGAGGGACCATTCACCAAGGAAGAACAGTGTTCTGCCATAAAAAGGAAAGAGAATGCGTGTTGGAGAGAGAAAGAAAACAGGGTCTGCCACGTACTCCTCTTGTCCTGTCTCTCAATGGATTCTTTACCCCATATCAAGGATATGGTATGATGAGAAAATTCTAGAAATAAGCTAAATGTCCATCCATAGAAGAATGGCTCAAACTAAATGTACTGGTGTATAAAGCTCTCAAGCTTTACTATTTAATGCAAGGAACAAAACAAAAACAATAACATCTTTGAAAGAAAAAATAAAAGATAAGAAGAGGGTGGTGTGAGTGTATTGTGTGTTTACTTAACATCTATGGAAGAATACACAAGATCAAGTTAACAGGGGCTGTCCCCAGGAGAGAACAGAGGGACTGGAGATCAGAATGGGAAAGAAAGCAACTTTTCTTTGTGTCTCCTTTTGTTCTACTTGACCTTATCCAACATGACTGTTACATTTCCAAGTAAATAAATGAAACCATATAAATAAATAAATATATATATAAAACTGGGGATCAAACTCAGGTCCTTGTGATTGCAAGGCAGGCAGCAGCACCACTGAGGTAAATCCCCAGCCCTGAACTATATTTTTGAAAACTTAAAAATAATAAAGGCAAAAGAGAAAGTTGCCCTTAGTGCTGGGGTCCTGACTCCCATTCCTCTCTGTGACCCCCTCCACCCAGATCTTGGGAAGTGGCCGGGTCTCAGGGTCCCTGTGCTCTGGCCCACAGTCACTGACTGATGTGGTCCAACCACTGCCCTCATCGTTTTCACTGTCACTATCCTCCCACTCCTCCTCCTAACCTTTCGAGCAGGTGCTGCGTTACACATTTTGCATGAATACTTCCTTTTAATCTTTTTTTAATTTTATCTTTAATCTACATCCACGATGTAGCTACCACTATTATAAGTAATTTGCCTAAAGCCACACACTTGGTGGGAAATAATGAAGCTAAAATTAGAACTCAATCCACCCAATTATAGAGCCAACACTCTCAGGCCTGGCCTCCCACTGCCTTTAAATAAGGAAGTCGTAGGGCTGGGGATTTAATTTAGCTCAGTGGTTCTGCTGCCTGCCTCGCAAGCTCAAGGACCCGAGTTCAATCCCGGGTACAAAGAAAGAAAGAGAGAGAAAGAGAGAGAGAGAGAGAGAGAAAGAGAGAGAGAGGTAGTTCATGGCTTGTGAGGCCAAGGCACACACAGCTACAGTGTCTGCTTTCCCAGGACTTGACAAGGGTCCTGCAAGAACCACACCCACAAGAGCTTTCCTTCTACATCCCACAGAAGTCTGAGTATTTGGGAATGCACAGACCAAACCACTGCCCGTGACCTCGAGCTTGTTGCTGCGTGTTGGAGGGGAGAGACCTGTCCGTGTCAGCTAAACGGAGAGAAGATGGAAGACTTATCTGTTTATTTTGATAAATGTAAATGAATTCTATTCGTTGTCAAAATGTTATCAAGACCCCAGTGAAATGAGCAGCTTTTTTTTTTTTTTTT
>NW_022900944.1:17035452-17047772 GCF_012274545.1 Fukomys damarensis
CGTTTTTTTTTTTTTTTTTTTCCTTCTCAGGGTGAATGGAGGGACGGGGGAGAGAGCTGAATGTTCCAGACAGATTGCTTTGATTTGAAATGGAAACAAACAACTTTAGGGGGAAAAAAAGGCTTTCATTATTTCGGAGACCTTGGCATTCTTACAGATACATTCATGAATTAATCATTAAAATCCTGAAATGTGGAATAAATCATGTGGTTTTCAATGCCAGCCCACAATAAAGGGGACCTCAAACAGTTATTAAGACACAGTGCTTTAAGCTGCTACTGTTGCGAATGAATTTTCTCTAGGAATCAAGTGAATGGGGTGATTGTGTGTGTGTGTGTGTGTGTGTGTGTGCGTGCGCGCGCGTGCGCGCGCCCACGTGCTAACGGCAGCCCTGGGGTCTCAGGCCAGAACGTGTGCGAGCCGGCTCCAACCGTGTGTCACCACAGATTAGTGCTATTTAATATCTGCTAATGGAATGGCACTGTCTGCCGTCGACAGCAGGAGCCAAAGCGGGCCACGCAGCTTTTAAATTATTAGCACTAATTAGGCAAATCAAAGAGGAGGAGGGCAAAGAGACCAAAGCTTGCATGAGCAGGAAAGCAAGGGATCGCTACCTGCCTTGTCCTGTCACGATCGAGCTACCAAGCAGCCAATTAGTGCCGAAGACCCTTCCGGAGTGACAAAAGAACGAGCAGGCCTGCCCCGAGCCCAGGCAGGATGGCTTCATTATAGTGAGTCCCTAATTAAAATGTAAAGGTTGCTGATTATTGCATAATTAAATAAGGTGGCAGGCGGTAGGCACCAACTATCTAGGAATTTCTAGGGCTCCTCTATTGTACCACCTTGGTGGCCTCCTGTGTGGGCGTCCCGGTCGGCCTGCCGCTGTCCGTGGTCCTGACAAACACCCTCGCTTCTAAACGGCCTGAAAGAGCAGAAGTGCTCCTAGGGCGCATTTCTCCTAACTTCCCCATTACCACCCCATTACCAATCCTGAGGATCATTCTGGCTTTCTTTAGAACCCATTTCGAACAAATTAGTCGAGGGGGAAAAAAAGCGGGCAGTATACAGCAAAAAACCAAGGAAGCCTAATTAGCACTCAGCCACTGCAATCCAAATGTAAAGGTATGGAAACTGAGGTTGTCACCTGGTGGTATAACCTTTATCTCTCTTCTTTTCTATCTGTCAAGAAGAAATGCTGTTTCTTAAGAGTTTCGTTGGGAACTAAACTCAGGTTTGACACAGAGCCTAAGGTAGCTATCACAATACCATATCCAGAGTGCTGCAGGAGAGAAAAGGAGACAGAGTGGGTAGGGTAACTACACCCCATCCCAGGCCAGGACATAAGTACCTTTTAATATGGGTTGAAGCCAGGCATGGAGGCACATGCCTGTAATCCCAACATTCAGGAGGCTGAGGCAGGTGGATTACCCCAGGTTTGAGGCTACCCTGGACTGCATCATGAACTCAAGACCAACCTGATCCATAGAGTAAGATCCTGTTTCAGAAAACAAAAACAATAAAATAATAAAATAATAATAATAATAATAATAATAATAATAATAATAATAATAATAATAACAGGTTGAGGTAAGCCTGATGGTGCACACTTGTCATCCTAGCACTCAGGAGGCTGAGGCAGGAGGATTGCCAATAGTATGGTGCCAGCCTGAGCTGCACAGATAGACCCCATCTTGAAAAATCAAATGTATATTGGGTTGAGTATGACAAATACCTGAGGAAGTCATGCTATGGAAATCTTGGCTTCTCAGAGCAGTGGGCATGGCTCAATTTTAATGTTGCCAGTTCAGGCTTTTTATATGCTATTGTCCTGTGCAGCCTCTCTCTTCCATGTCTTCTCACTTCTGTAGTCTCTTTCTTTTCTTCCCTCTCGTACTTCTAGTTCCTTCTGTTTCTCTTGCCCCTGTTTCCTCTATTTCTCATTTGTTTGTCCGTCTGCTCCTTCATTCTGGGGGTTGAACTCAGCTCCCTGACGGATGCTAGGCCACTCGTCTACCACTGTCTTTCTCCTTTATTTAATCTCTCCATTGCCAGGTATCCGATCACCACTATAACAAGAGCAATGTGAAGTTGCCATTCATTCCCTCTTTGATTTTTATCTGTAACTCCATGGTTTATCTTATTTTTATTGAAATGGTCCAAATTACCCTTTTCTTTGCCAAAAATCTTTTTTAAATTTTTTTGTACCAGGGATCGAACTAAGGACTTTGCACTTGCAAGGCAGGTAGTAGCACCACTGAGCTAAAGCCCTGGATTCCAGAAATCTTAAGCAAAGGCCAGGGTGATGTTTTAAAGACAACTTAGAGCCTGCAGAGCCATGGCAGAAAGTGGGTATCTGTAGCCAAGCATGGTTGCACATCTCTGTAACCCCAGCTCTCAGGAAACCGACACAAGATTGTTGCGAGTTTGCAGTCAGCCTGGACTACATAGTGAGACTCTGTCTCCAAAAACTCAAAGAAAAAGAAAGTAGATGTCTGAGTTAGTGCAGGGTGGGCTGCAGAAATAGGCAGACCCAGTCCTATAGTGCTTCAACACCACAGCATTTTATTTCTTCCTCCCAGCTAGGTTAAGACAGTTGAGGAATGTTCTCCTTCCAGGGAGAGACAGCATGCATTGCACAATTCCTCTTCAGGGCTTTAAAAGCCAAGTCTTTTATTGGGAACCAATGGGTCACTGGGCAGATAGACTGAAAAGGAAAATGAGCCTCCAGCAACAAAACCATTGCCTGGACAAGCTTTGTGGGGAAGGGACTCTGCCTTCCCTATGTCTTCAGTGCATAGTTTCCAAGACCACAGAAAGGGAAGACAAATGTGAAAAGGAGATTTATAAGCACCAGACCACCCCACTCCCCCTCACACTTCATTGGCATGGCTCAGCCATATAACAATAAAGGATGCCAGTGGGTTATTTACCAGGTCACACAGCAGTAAGAAACCGGAGCTTGGCAAGCATTTAACTGTCTCTGCCACACGAGAGACGTGGAAGTGGTGAAGAAAGCCTCATGAGACAGAAGTGAAGACCGAGCCAAGACCTGTGTCACACAGCTGACCCCACGCCCTGCCCCGAGCCTGTCCTGGGGGAGGACAGGAAACTGAGCTTGGTAACCAGGGTCACTGTCCTCTGTCCCCCTCCTGTGGGAAAGTTCCCTTGTAGGGCACTGGATTCAGTTTCTGAGTCAGACAGACATGAAAGGAAACCCAGAGCCACCTCTTCTGAGACATGTGACCTCAGACCAGGCATTTCTGTGAGCCTCAGTTTCCTGGCTGGGAAAATAAGAGAAAAGAGATGTTTGCTTTTTCTGGCATCTGTGAAGATCACAGTGAAAGAAATGCCTCAGCGTGCGGCCTGTCTTAGTGAGCAGTCCATAGATGACATCAATCAACAGTGTTCCCGAGCTCACTTCTGCCTCCATACTGTGGTTCTTTCGGTTTCCTCTGTCCAGAATGGCTGCTTCCTACCTACTGGCCCATCGAACCCGATCACTCTCTCCTCTGGGGACTCTTTCCCTTCTATGTAGTTCCCAGTGATCCAGTTAAGATTTGTGCTACTCGACTAGGCACTTTGTTGTGGTTTGTCCACTTAAAGGTTCAGGATATCATTTTATCTTACTGTATCTCAGAGCCTAGTACAGTGTCTGGTATATAGTAGGTGCTCAACTATCGTATTTGCTAAATGACTCTGCAGTGTTGGTGAGACACACCCATGTCAAAGAGGCTGATGCAGCACCTTTGTACATCCAGAATCATACAGCTTGGTGGCTTTTCTCTGGTTTTCTGTGTCACTGCTTGTCTTGCTGAGATTGAATTCCCAGTAGTGGGGTGATCTTTGTAAAATATAAATAGAATCGTTCCTGGACTCGATCCTCTTTGATGACCCCTCATCACCCATAGAATAAAATCCATGCTTCTCATCAGAGCCTATAAATCTTTGACAGACATGCCTGGCCCCTCTTTTATTCCATTTTCCTCATGTTCTTTTGCCTCAAGGCCTTCTTTTTTATTTTTTTTTTTATTTTTCTCAGTATTAGGAATTGAATCCAGGGCCTTTGTACTGAGCTACATCCCTGAACATTTTTTTTTCCTAATTCTGAGACTGTCTTGCTAAGTTAATAAGTTGTGCAGGCTGGGCTCAAACTTGGAATCCTCCTGCCTCAGCCTCCCAGAGTCCGGAGATCACAGGCACGGGCCACCACAACTGCTCCACAGGCCACCTTTCCATTCCTTGAATACATGGAACTTATCCCAGCTCACCAACTTTGTACTCATTATGTGCTGTTTCTGAGACACTTTCCCCAAGGACACTAGCAAAACTGAAGCCATCCTGTGTTCCTGGACTCGGCTCCAATGTTCCCATCAGAGAGGTCATCTCGGGCCACATGGTAGGAAGTCGTTTCCCTTCCATGATCCACCCCATGGTTTAGGGTGTTGCCTGAGTCTACCTTGTGTTGCTCGGCTCATGGCTCTGAAAGCTGAGAAGATCAAAGTCAAGGGTCTTCATCTGGCAAGGATCTGCTTCTCTATGACAACATGGCAGGGGCTGGGGATTTAGCTCAGTGGTTCCTCCGCTTGCCTCGCAAGCTCAAGGACCCGAGTTCAATCCCGGTACCAAAAAAAAAAAAAAAAAAAAAAAAAAAACATGGCAGATGCACTGGGGACTTAGTTTCTAACATGTGAATCCTGAGAGAGCCACGCAAACCAAGGTGGTGCATCCTCCAGACCCAGACTCCAAGGTGCACATCTGTTTGCAGGAAGTTCAGGACCAGTGCAGGGTGCTGGTGAGCAGGGTGGGGTGGAGGAAGCAGAATGAGCAGAGGAGACACTGTCACAGCCGGGGCCTCTGCTGGTCCCACCAAGAAGGCCTGGCGGGGAGGCAGGAGGAGCTGCCTGCCATGTGGAAGGGAGATCTCAGCCAAGGCCACTGACTTTCCCTGCGGGCGGCTTCCAGACAGCGACTCAGCTGAGAGGAGAACCGTCAGCCTCAGAACCCTCAGCAGTCAAGACCAATGCCCATGTCTGCCAGGAGGACATTCTGGTGGCACCTGATGGCATCTGCCACACTCATCCCTTGCACTACTCAGATCTATGCTTTGTGGAGGTTTGGGGGGTTTTATTTGGTTTTTTTTGAGACAGGGTCTCACTATGTAGTTGAGACTGACCTGGAACTCACTACATAGCCCAGGCTGGTCTCGAACTCACAGTGATCCTCCTGCCTCAGCCTCCTGAGTGCTGGGATTAAAGGCGTGCGCCACCATGCCTGCCTATGCTTTGTGTTTAATTGATCCCACGAGCAACTCCTCTGGGATTCTGGTGGAGCTCACTTCTCTGGACAAATTTACAAGAGGAAGATTAGTAGAACAACCCAACCCCAGGGCTGCAGCCACCCTCTGGGCTGCGGTCAATACCGTTGTCACCCTCTCCTGCCCATTTCAGATTCCCCTCACCTTGGATGAGCATGCAGAGAGGCTTTGGGCCCCACCTGTGCCTTAGCTATTTTCCTCCACCTGAAACCAAATACCCAACACCACAATTTAAGGAGCAGAGGTTCATTTTGGCTCACACCACAGCCCACGGTCAGCTGGCTCTAAAGAAGAAACAGCACAGCAAAGGGGCACAGTGGAGGAAAAGCCGCTCCCCGAGTGGAACCCAGGACACAGAGGAAAGTGAGAAGCCAGGAGGGAGATGCACCCTCCCAGGCCAGGCCCCCAGGGACTGCCTCTTCCGACCAGACCCCACCTTCGAAGAGCACATGTAGCTACCGATTCGTGGATACTTTAATCCATCAAGGGGTACCGTGCCCCGTGATCCACTCAGTCCCAAAAGACATGCCTATGATTGCACAAGGCTTAGGGAGACATCTAGATGTAATCTGTAACAGCCAGCAAGGTGGAGCACTTGCCCGCAGGGCCTGGGCCTCAGTCACCACACCATTCCCAGGCCATGGCTACAGGGTTTACTCACTTACAGACAGAGCCGGTAAGAAAGGCCACCATGGTTAACAAATATATTCTCCTTGTCCCCACTGCCCTCAACCTCCAAACAGGAGCCTGAAGTGGTAGCCAGGACTTGAAACTCCTTGGGACTCCTGCTGTGTCCCCTGGTGGCCGTACCTTGTCCTGGGTCCCAAGCCCAGAGAGCCCAAAGCTGCTGCTGAATTCCTCAGCCCTGAAGGGAGAGACCTGGGTAACATGACAGCAACCGACTACGCTGGTACACAGCATAATCTTCTCCTGTGTAACACTCTCCTCACTTCCCACAATGGCCTGGTTAATTTTTCTCTAGTGTTGGCTCTCTCTAACTCTGGAATAGAAGCTCGCAGGAGCAGGACTCCCTGGGTTTGTTCACCTCCCAGCCCAGGGCCAAGTACAATGCCTGCCGCCTAACAGACGCTCGGTGTCTTTGCTGAATGAAGAGCCAACGTGAATGAGGCAGCTTCGAAGTCCTCAAGGGCAGCTCTGCCTCCTGCTGCTCTGAGGGATGGAGCCCCACCTCAGTGAAGACCTCACGAAACACGCAGCGTCGCTGCAGCTCTCTGCATGTGAGAGGCCTCCTCACACAATCTCAGGCTATTTTCAGTCTGTGTTTTCCTCTCTGACCCATTATGGTGGTGCGGAGAGGCCGGCTACCTGGGGCTTGCAGTAGCTCTGAAGAAAACTAATCTCATCTCCCTCTCCCTGGAAGACTCTGGGAGGGTATCTTCTATACCCAGCAACTGGGTGACAGCCACCCAGACCGTGTGCCCTGAGAGCCCGGTGATTACATTTTCAGTGTCCGGGCCGGAGGTGCGGCGGAAGTGATTACGGAGGCCCGCGCTAAAGCCACGGCTGGAATCTCTCCTCTCTCCAGTAGATGAGACTCGGGCTCCTCCCTCTACTCTGACCGACTGTCTTCAACCAGTACACGACTTCCCAGACCTGGGGCTTCTCCGGTGCAGACTCAGAGGGGCCTCTTTGTTTGGCTACTTAGATTGTGAGCTGGAAGGCAACTGGTGGATTGCTTTAACAATCTTCCATTCGGAGCTTTACGTGTTCATCTGTTTTGACTACTAAAGAAGAAACGCTTTTCTTTGTAGAGGCTGTGAAGAAGAGGGTGAGAGGAAGTGAATTTTCCCCTTGACACTCCACAAGCGCAAAGGACAGAGGTAATGATCCCTTCCCCAGAGGCTTTCAGGGGCTGCTGTGCAGCTAGGAAAGGTAGCTCTGAACTGCCGGCAAGACCCTTCTCAGTTCCAAGACGCTCCCGCCATTCCCTGGAGAGGGAGGATGAAGAAATTCATCACCCTCTTTCTGGGGAAGGAGAAACCTTGTAGAAACGAGCCGGCAGGACAGGACACGCCCTGGAATAACTGGGCCAACTGTCTTGCCCACATAGGTGGCAAGGATTAGAACGCCCTGCATTTGAATCCTAGCTCCACCCCCCGAGCCCTGTGGTCTTGAGCAAGCTAATTTAACTCTGTAAATGAGTATAAATGGTCATATCTGTAGGTACGCTCAGAGCCTTCAATGAGAAAATAAATGCAAAGTGCTAAACTCAGTACCACACACATAACAAGTGTGTGAAACGCAGTAGCCACTGTTTCTACATTTCTAAACTGTGAAACAAGGATGCTAACAGCATTGGCATTCTGGCTCTGCTGTAAGGTTGAGCAAGATGAGGCACACAGTGACAGGAACAGTGCCTGGCATAGCGGCTGTCACCCTCAGCCCATGCAGCCTTGACTAAGTACCAGGGTAAGCGCAGCTTAAATAACAGAAACGTACCTTCTTACAGCTTTAGAGATGGGAAAGCCCAAGATCAAAGGTCCAGCAGGGTTCAGCTCCTGGTGACATCTCTCCTCCTGGCTTCAGTTAACCACCTTCTCCACGTGACTTCGCTTGGGAGAGACTGAGCTCTCAGGTGATCATTATAAGAACACGAATCCTATTTGACCGAAACCCCACCCCTAGGACCTCATTTAACCTTCATTATCTCCTAAATACTCATCTCCATCTCTAGGTAGTCAGGATGAGGTTAGCATAGGGACTGGGTGAGGGAGGGATGGAATCCAACTCTCAGCGGTGTGTGCTCCATAAACCTTCCCGCTGCACTGATAATTATCGTGGCTCACAGATGGTGGTGGTGCTAAGATAATACCACAGGTCTGACTTTCCCACGTCTTTTGCATCTTCTGAATCACTGCACTGACTTCCGGCCACACCCTTCCTGTTCAGGGTCTCTTGCGGATGACCCTGGGGAGGCTCCATCCACATCCAGGGTCCGCCCAGAGCCTCTGAACGCTTCCTCCTCCTCCCCCCCCCCGCAGTTTCAGGTGCTTCTGCTGCCTGTGGCCCACATCTGGGCTGCTCTGCTGGCTCAGGAAGCTATGAGTTTCAGGAAACTTCCAGCCCCTGGTGGTCAAGACAACTTGGAAGTATGACTTACACAAAAATCCCTTGGCAGAATTCGTCTAAAACTGCGCTCTTCCTTGGCCCTTTCTAGTTGGGAGAACTTCCTTCAATAAATCCCTTACTCTCAAGTCTCATCACAGACTCTGCTCCCGGGGAACCCACCAGGGCATCAGCTCTACCCCTAGGCCCTCCCTGACACAGGCCTCTGAGCACCTTCACCTGTGCAGACCTAGTAGAGTGACTGCTTGTGAGAACCCCAGGAGGTGGGTGCTTCAACAGCCCCCGCCCTGCAGGTGAGAAATGTGATACAAGGAAAGGCCAAGTGACTCAGCCAACATCACCACCGAGTGGCACAGACACAGGCACAACCTATCTTCCTGTTGTTCTCTTGCCCCACTTCTGGCCTCACTGTAAGCCCTTTGGGGCGGTAACTGCTGCTTTCTCCCCTTGACACCTGGCATTTTCTTTAAAAGGCAGCACCCATCAGGGACTCTGGAAATGAATGAGTGAAGGAAGGAACGGGCTCAACACTTGTTCAGCAGCTGCTTACCCCTTCCAGGTAAGGCAGGCCACTTATGCCTCTGCCCAAGGGTCTCTCGCATTTTCCCTTGGCCCCAGAGATGGCCACAACAGAGAACTGTCACCTCAGCACCAAAGCCTTTAGAAGACTAAAGTAACTTGACCACAACCCCACCTGCTCTCCCTCGGCTCCACACGGCACTTCCTAAACACACACTCATTCCCCAAGCTGACTGTGAGTGGTTAAAAATAACCCACAGCAACAATGCTGATGATGCCTTCTACCCATGTTTATACCAGCGCAACACACAGTGGCTGAATCTTAAAAGAAGCTTGTATGCCCATCACGGGGTGGATGAATAAAGAGAAAGCACAGTGGAGCACTGTTCTGCCCATTAAAGATAAATCTAAGTGGGCCGTGCATGGTGGCACACACCTATAATCCCAGCACTCAGGAGGCTGAGGCAGGAGGATCGCTGTGAGTTCGAGACCAGCCTGGGCTACATAGTGAGTTCCAGGTCAGTCTCAACTACCTAGTGAGACTGAAGGTTAAATAGATTATGTGAGAAACCCAAAGTGTAAATAATTTAAAGAGCAAAATAAAAGATGATAGGAAATATGGAGGTAGACCTTTTGCAGATGGGAAGAGGATCTAGGAGTGGGGGGAGACGAAAGAGAGAAGGGAAAACAAAAAGGACTAAGATGCAATGTGCATGTGCCCAAACTCCCCAGGATGCATGCATTCATTATGCATCACCACTAATTATGCACTGGGTACTCACAGAAAAGGACAAGATAATAATGCCCCTCGCTTCTGAGTGCTTACTACACAGCAGGCCCCATTCCACAAATGCTGCGCTGTAACTCAGTACCGCATGCTCCCTGCTGGACTGTGAAAAAGTGGGCAGGACCGGGGACCTCAGGTTGCATCCTCAAGGTACCAAAGCAGAGGGGAAACAGGAGCTGGCATCTGGACTTGGTTTCATCAGGCCCCAGGGCATAGTCTGTTGGCTCCCGGGACATCCACTTAAGGTCACAGGCCCAAAACGCCTCCAGCTATGTTTTATTTGATCTTCAGTGCATTTTTTAATTTTTAATGAAATTGACTACATTTCATTTATTAACATCTAGATTTTTAACTTCTGTTGAAAACACTCAGATCTGGTAACTTTGGGTTGCAACACTATATGGGCATTGGCTGCAGCTGAGGGGAGACTGCTCCCCCCGTAACGGAGCCCACCAGGCCCAGGCCAGCCCACTCCCCTCCACTCCTGCCTCTTCACACCAGTCCTGTTGCATTCCTTTTGTTTTGGGGGTTTTTTGTTTTTGTTTTTTGGGGTTTTTTTGGTACTGGGGAATCCAACTCAGGTCCTTGCACTTGCGAGGCAGGAGCGGAACCACTGAGCTAAATCCCTGGCCCGCATTCCATTTGTTTTTTACCTTCCTGGCACTGAAAGGCTTTAACTTTGCCACCTCTGTGTCCACTACGCCAGCTCTGTGTCTTATAAATGAGGGTGCCCCTCCCATCCAGGGAAAACAGCACCTGGAGATGCGGGTGACAGCGACATGATGATGTCCCACATGTACGAGTGATCCTGCACCCTTGATCTTATTTGATCTCCAAGGCAATAAACATTTCCTAGGCCATTGAGTTGGGCCAAGGTCTGTCACCAGGCTCAGGAGGGTGGAGAAGAATACAGAATGGCCTTCCAAAAGGCCAAGGCTCTGCAGTGCAGACAAACCACTGAAACGATGGTCCTGCATGGTCATAGAAGACATTCATAACCAGCCCAGGGAGAGCCAGATGCAGCAACTAAATTCCCCAGTCTCTTGGTCAGTTCAGGCTTCAATAACAAAAGGTCAGGGGTGGGGTTGATCCCTAAACAAGAACAGAAATCTTATTTCTCCCAGTTCTGGAGTTGGAGAGCCATCATAGTCATGTTCTAGTGAGTGCCCCCTTCTGGGCTATAGAGGGCCCCCTTCTCGATGTATTCTTGCAAGGTTGAAAGAGGAGGAGATATCTCTCTGAAGTCCCTCCTACAAGGGCACTACTGCCCTTCCTGAGATCTCCACCCTGTAACCCACCTGTGATCTAGGGCCCCACCTCCTGAAGCCATCACATATGCCAGCGTATGAAGTGGGGATGCGAATATTTGCTCCGTCCACCGCATCAAGGCAGATGCAGAGCTTTCTGGGGACGATATCCCTCCCTGATCCTCCCTGAGGTGTCCTGAGATGAGCAGGAATGTGCAAGGAGATGGGGTGTGTTACTGGGAAACTCACACCCTGAGGAGAGGCCAACGCTCTTCACGTTCAAGGCATGAACTGCTCTTGTTGAATGTTAAACCTGTGGCGGGGTCTCTAGGGCTGCCCGATGCTCCAACTTCATCTCACACCTTCCCCTGCTGCTTCCTCCTGCCCAAGGCCTTTGCATGTGAGCCTTCCTTCTCCTGGTATCCTTTTCCACTGTTGTTCTTTGAGTCCTGTATTAAACACCACTTCCTCAGGAAAGTTGCCGGTGCTACGGACACGTCCGATCCCTACCACATTCAAGTGTTTCCCTTTGAAACACGCATCATCCCTAATTATGTATTTGCAGGATGACTGGATCAATGTCTGTCCCCGAGTCTTTATCTCCCTCTGTCTCTGAAACCGTGGCCATGTGACTTTTCAGCCTTCACCTCTGGGCTTTGGACTTGGCCTGTGACACACTTACACCAATGGAATGGGGACGGAAGGTGCTGGTGCTCTCATTCCAAGTCTAAGAACCACAGGAGTACTTTGGGCTTCTGCCATCACCATGGCACAACATGCCCAGCAACATGTCCCACTGGCACAAGGAGAATAAGAGCTGCGTGCATCAGAGCCAGACTCAGTCTATCACTTAGAGCCTCCCTGCGGAGACCGGCTGGATCAGCCAGCCCCCGGCCAAACTATGGAGGCACCAGGGAAATAGATGCATGCTGCTTCGTGATCCTGGAACATGAAGGGTTGCTTGTTATATGGCAATAGCAGATTCATATACACTCACTGTGCCCTAAGCTTTGTTTAAGTGAGAATCTATCAGCGGATGAATACCCAAAAATCAATAGCCTTCTTATACACAAATAACAGACACACGGAGAGAGAAATAAGGGAAAAAATTCCTTTTACAATAGCATCCCAAAAAATGAAGTATCTAGGAATCAATCTAACAAAATAAACAAAAGATCTCTACACTGAAAACTACAGCACTCTGAAAAAAGAAATTGAAGAGGGTATAAAAAATGGAAAGATATCCCCTGCTCCTGGATAGGAAGAATCAACATAGTGAAAATGGCCGTACTACCAAAACTGCTATATACATTCAATGCAATGCCAATTGAAATTCCAACACTATATTTCACAGAACTAGAAAAAA
>NW_022900944.1:17049302-17050445 GCF_012274545.1 Fukomys damarensis
GGTACATGATACATGATCCCAACAATGAATGTAACTGTACTGTATCCCTAAATGTACCAATAAACTCAATTAAAGCTGGGAAAAAAAAAAAAACTTTGGTTAGAATCTATCAGCAGAGCGGTGCTGCGGGCCTGTGATCTCAGAGCTGCAGGAGACTGAGACAGGAGGATTACAAGTTTGTACCCTGCCTGGGAAACTTACTGAGACCTTGTCTGAAAATAAAAATAAACGGGGTGGAGGGTGCTGGGGATGCGGCTAAGTGGTAGAGCACCGTGGGTTTTGATCCCCTGTACCACAAGAAGAAAAAGGAGGAGGAAGAAAAGCAGGAGCACCTTAGTGAATGAGATGTATTTGCTGACTGACTGGTGAGGAAAGTAAGTGATACCCCAGCGAGGGGAGCAGTAGCTCCAACTCCAACCAGAGTGACCCAAGTTTCTAGAGATAAGCAACGGAGAAACAGGCTCTTCTCTAGACCTTCAAGCCTTAGCCGTTGATGCAAGAGTGAGTGCTCGCCTCCTCAGACATATTAGGACATGCCGCAGCCGTCCAAGTCCGTCCGTCATCAGCCCGAGCCAGATTTGCTACCTAAGTTCAGTCAACTGAGAGGGACCAGAGTGAGTTGGTGGTGATAGTGACGACGGATACATCTGAAAGGATGATGTGCGTGTGTGAGCCACTGCTGCTCTACCCCTCACCGTCACACGGGGTGCGGGCTGTTCTGCAGATGTGGAATCTGAGCTTCAGGGGGTCTGTAACAAACACCAAAGCACACAGCTGGCACAGACCTCAGGGAATTCAAAGCGAAGAAGTTGGGAGTTCAGAGCCTGTGCCCCTAGCCACTGATGAAAGCTGTGGGGCGGTGGCTCAAGAGTCTCAGGATTCAGCCCCGTCCCCACCCACACGGCTGCAGGAGCACCAGCCACACTCACCTCTCAAGCGTCTCCCGGTAAATGAGTGCAGCACCAGTCGGGTGTGTTGGCGCATGCCTGTAATCCCAGCACTCGGGAGGCTGAGGCAGGAGGATTGCTGTGGGTCTGAGACCAGCCTGGGCTACATAGTGAGTCAGGTCAATCTCACTACATAGTGAGACCCTGTCTCAAAAAACCAAAAAAATAAATAAATAAATGCAGGACTGCATCCCTG
>NW_022900944.1:17050597-17090985 GCF_012274545.1 Fukomys damarensis
ACCCACCCCAGCTGCATCTCGTAGGAGTCAGACAGCGCACACTACTGCTCTTCTGTGCCATGTGTGCTATAAATGGAAGGTGGGTGTGTACTGTGTCAAGGCCTTTACAATACTTGTCACGTTTGCCTGAAAGAGGGACCAAGAGTGAGCATAAGTGAGCCAGAGGTGTAGCTCAGTGGCAGAGCACTTGCCTAGCACATGTGAGGCCCTGGATTCCATCCATCCCCAGCAATGAAAAAAACAGAAAAGTTATTTTAAAAATAAAAAAGACAACCACAGGGCTTACAAGCAAGACCATACATAGACCGTACTTTTACTTATCAAAAAGGAAGTGCAGTCTGTATGTCCATCAACAGAAGAACAGAGGAGGAAAATGTGATATATATATAGATATATAGATATATATATGTATATATGTATGTACCAGTGGAGTACTACTCAGCCATGAAGAAGGAAAAGTTTGAGGCATATGTAAGATAATGGATGAATCTTGAGACCATAATGCTAGACAAAAAAATTCAAATAAAGATAGCTAAATATCACATGGTTTCTCTAAGAGATCCAAAATATTTTTTAAATCTTAAAAGCAAAATAAAAGACATATTTTAAGAAGCAGGGAGGTAAGAAGGGGAAAGGTGGAAGAGATTGGGGTGGGGAGGAAGGGGAATAAATGATCAGGAGGTGATAATGTGTATGTAGCAGTCCCTCAAGATGAATGTAATTACTATGTACCACAATCTATCCTAATAAGAAAGAGAAGATTGTGGTATATGAAAATTTAACAAGACGAAGTGCAGAAACAGCACCAATACCCACCCACAGCAGATTGGGTAAATAAATCGCAGCATATCACTCAGCAGCAGTTCCACACAGCCTTTACAAAACGAAAGACAGCTCTTCTGTGTTTGAGCTGTTAACCATCACAGCATAATTCAAGAGAGCAAAAAACAACGATGCAAAAAGTGAACATGAAGCTTGGTTCGGCTTAGCGTTAGCCTGGAGCTCCAGGTCGGCGGTGGAGCGGCCCAAGTGCAGTGTAATTCTGTTCACCGATACTTTCTCTGACACCCACAAGCACTAAGATTCTGCCTGTTCCTCCCAGGTCACCATATTCAATGAGCACATTAAACCAGATGTTGTCATGCACACCTGTAATCCCAGCACTCTGGGAGGCTGACACAAGAGGATCCCAAATTCGAGCCCAACCTGGGAAATTTAGCAATTTAGTGACATCTTGTCTCAAAGACTTTTTTAAAAGGAGGGGAACTGGAAATACAGTTCAGTGAGGAGGAATTAGATCTTGGAGTCAGTTGGTCTGGGTTTGAGTTCTACCCCTGTTACTGTAACTTCAGTAAGTCACCACCTATATGGGACTCAAGTTTTCTCATCCATAAAATGAGCATGATATTGATACTTATTTCCCAGAGTGAGTACTGCTATTACGGCAGACTTCTTTTATTTTTTATTTGGAGGCAGGATCTTCCTCAGCTACCCAAGCTGGACTTGAACCTCCTAGAGTGCGGAGATTGCAGGCACGCACCACCGCATACTGCTCCAAGTATGGTGGTGGGGAGGAGGGGGAGAGGGAGGGAAAGAGAGGGAAGGCAGGCAGAAAAAAAGAACAAGGAAGAGAGAGGAAGGAAGGAACAGAAAGAAAAGCACGTGTAGTAGGACAACACAGTGAAAGTCATTCTCTCTGTCTCTTCAGTGCCCAGGCCTGCCCAGGACACCTTCCTCTATCAGAACCCACACAAGTGAAGTGCTATTATTACGCCCACTTATGGATGAGGAAACCGAGTCTTGAATAAGTTGGGTGACCTTCTTGAAGTCACAGTAACAGGCCAGAACTCAAGGCCAAACCAACTGACTCCGAGATCTAATTCCTGTCCACTGTATCACTGCAAGTTTGGCACAGGTAAATGCTGACGGTCAGAGAGCTGCTTGACTCTATCTAGGTCTAGAAGGTTATGAGGGTTTTTTAATTATTATTTTTGGATGGTTATGAGTTTTAAGACAATCACAGCTGGATGAGCTACAGGTATTTTCTGAGTGACCCAGGCTGCCAGGGAAGTGAGACAGCAAATCAAGGCCGTGAGAAGCTCACAGTCTGCTTGGGGACCCATCCAGGGAGGAGACAGTAAGGACACTTCAGTCAGCCCTACAGAAGGTGCTGGAGGCTGCAGGATTCGTGTTCCCAGGCCCAGCAATCCCCGCTGAAGGTTTTGTTTTCCTCAAGAGTGTTGTCAGCCCCGAATGAGAAGCACCTAAATGAGGGATAATGAGTGACCTGTCAGTGAAAGAACCAAGGTCCCATCCTACACGGAGATAGGATGTGTGAGTGACTTCACCCACTCTTGCACGCATTCAATATACTGATGGAAAATTTAGTATGTACGACACGCTGCGCTGGCGTGTTGACCAGGACAGAGGAGGGCCCTGGGCCTTGTGGAGCTTTGATCTGATGGGAAGAAGTCTCCAGAGGAATAAACCAGGTACTTAAAGACAGCGAGAAGCAAATGGGAAAGGAGTTAGTTCAGCTGGGAGACGAAAGACAGTCCTGAAGAGGGGACACCTGAGTCTGGACGAAACAGGACAAGGAGAAGCCACGTACAGAGAAGATGGCTCCAACCCAATGGGTCGGTGCGTGACAAGGACTCTGGGAATCCCTGCTCCTCCAGGAAGACTTCGGTGGAAGCTGCCTCCCACCTGGCCAACTCTGCAGGCGGAGTTACCTGTAAGAAAGCAACACTGAGGTTATTAGGAGCCAAGAGTCCTAGGCAGCCGTCTCCAGGTGGCTTTGGTGCTAAGAAAGGAAGGGGAGGGAGCCTAAGAGTAGCGCCAGACGCAGGGCTGCAGGGCCTTATCCGGAGTACTTGAGGACAGACATTGACTCAGGAACTGATAATGATGATGATGAAAGTGATCGAGAGACCAGGCTGGCAGAGGGCAATGCCTTCTTGGCAAAAACACGGATTTTCTCAGCTTCATACAAATAGGGAAGAAACTGCCCTTCCTTCTCTTCCTCTGGACTGGGACGTTCCTAAGGGTTCCAAGACTCGTGCTCACTGCCCACAAGCATTCCTGCTGGATTCCAAGCCCCTGCTGTGATCACAGGCGTGATGACACTCAGAGGTATCCCTGCCTCTGGAGACATGCTGAAGTCAAGCCCTTGGCTCGTGGGCAACGAGCCCAGTGCCTCTCTTCCCTGAACTATAGCATCCTGAGAGCAGGTCTTAACAATCACTGTGCTCCCAGCACCAGGGCCTGGTGAATAGTAGATGTTCAGTAAATGCCAGCCAGCAGGAATGATGAAAGGATGGAAGAATGCATGGATAGAGAGACGTAGTAAGTCCCTACCTGTAGCACCTGCTAGTCACTCACAGCTGTTCACTAAATAGCTGATTATTTTGACAGGCACCTGCTAGGTCTTCATAAAACACATGTTGCTGATGGTAGTCGGGCTAAACTTCAAATAATAGATTCTGTAAGATGCTGATTCAGAATACCATAGGCCACTTCCTCACATATTTTTATCAATTTAAAAAAAATTCTTGCTTAGCACTGTTATGGTTTGGATCCTAAATGTCCCCCAAAATCCATGTATTAAAGGCTTGGTTCCCAGCCTGTGATGCTATTGAGAGCTGGAACCTTCAAGAGTTACAACCTGGTGGGTAAAAGTCAGATCTTTGGAGTCATGCCCTTGAAGGGGACAATGGGACCCTGTCCCCACTTCCTGGCTACCATGAGGTGAGCAACTTTGCTCCCCCATGTGCTCCCCACCTGACAAACTGCTTTACCCAGGTCCAAAAGCAATGGAGCCAACCAACCATGAACTGAGCCACTGAAATCATGAGCCAGATAAAGCTTTCCTCCTTCACACTGACACACTCCCAGTACTTTGTCACAGTGGCAGAAAGCTGACTAACACAAGTTCAAAAGGCAACAAACACAGAAAAACTGGAGTTCAGGCCCAGTTCTGCCCCTCAGCAGGTTCATAATCCCAGGGCTATTTACTTAAGCCTCTGTTTCTTTGTATAAAAACAGATCTGAGTATGCCTGTCCCAGAGAGGTGTGGCAGGAAAAAATGAAATACTGTTTCTGAAAGCACTTTTGGGTGTTTGCTTATTTTGTTGGTTTGTTTGTTTTCAGATCAGTATACATGTATTGAGGATCTACAATTTGTTCATCCCTGAGTGCTGGAAAGAAATATAAGAGTGTTTCTGCTTCAAAGGATCCCATATCCAGCAGTTAAGACAGACCAGGGCTAGGAGTGTGACAGTTAATTTTGTGGCAACTTGGTTTGCTCAAGTGCCCAGATGTGGGTCAAATACTGTTCTGGCTTTTTCTGAGTGAATTTTTTGGATGAGATTCGCATTTAAATCAGTAGATTTTTGAAAAAAGCAGAAAACTGTCCATAATGTAGATGGGTGGGCCTCCTCCAATCAATTGAAGGCCTGAGTAGAACAAATGTCCTCCACTAAGCAAGAGAGAAATCTGCCAGAGAGGGCCCTGGGACTCAAACTGCAGCTCTCCCCTGAGTCTCCAGCCCAACTATTATATCCACCCCTTAGGATTTTGGCCTCCACAGTCGTGTGAGCCAATTCGTTAGGATAAACCTTTCGGTCTACACACATCCTGTTGGTTCTGTTTGTCTGACTACCTGTGAGTTGGACGCTCTAAAAATGGTCCTCATGGACCCAGTGCCACAAAACACTAAGGACACCAATCAGCTCTGCCACTGGGTGTGAAGGGAGGCGTTGGGTGTGCAAGCCGGGCCCTGACAGCCAATTCCTGTTAAGCTTTGAGAAAAGCCTCACAAGTGTCCCTCGGGAGGTCCCTGCTCTCTCTTTCCTTTCCCGGCAGTGGTGTGAATATTGCCCCGACCCTGCTCAGATTCTTTGTCTATTGTCTGAGCCCTCAGCCGTGTGACCTAGGCAGATTCCCTGGGTTCTCTGAGACTCGGTTACTACTGGACAAAAGCCTGCTTCCTGGGGGACAGGATGGATGGCCCCGTGCAACTGCAGAGAATCCCTCCATTGTTCTGGAAGTTTTCAGAAAGCAAATGCCCTATGGTGCGTTGCCAAGTTTCTTCAGACCGCTATCCAAGGAAGTGAAGAAGAAACAGGCTTGTACTATAGCAAGCACTATTTAAATTAGCTGTAAAGAAAGATAAGCACTGAGCAAATTTAATCAATCGAACGGTATCATGCAAGTCATGGAGTTTTATGTCCTGGAACATCATGAAAGAGGTGAATGCATCTTACATTCTCCAGCGGCATAGTTGGATGCAAAGATGAGATGTCTGAACCCGAACTTGGCATCTGAAGAGGGACAGCTAGGCAGACTGTTCTCTGAGAGTAGCGTGGCACTCGCCGTGGAAGGACTCACTCTCTCCACCGCGCTGAGAAGGAAGAGTTAATGGTCGTGGCATCTGCCGGCCAAAGACCAGGATCACTGGGGGACCCAGGTGGCCCTACAGACATCCCTGAGCTGCATCAGCTCTCTGGAGCCGACCTGACCCCTGAGAGTCGCAGTGGCCCAGCCAAGGTCGCCTGCTGACTCCCGGCAGTTACAGAGGATAAACTCCCCCCGGACCTTGCCACACCAAGCTCCCCTTTAGATAACCAGCTTTGTTGTTTAAGTCTAAAGAAGCAGACCCTGCAGACAGAGAAGACTAAATCCAGGTGGGATTCAGTCGGTCGCTGCATCCACTTTGGAGCTTAGAAATGTACAGAGCACATATCGCTTCCATCTTCTGAGGAGCGAGCTACTAACCAGACCCCTCCAGGGACAGGCCTCAACTCTGCAGCCAAATTAAAGGCCAGACACACGGTCGGGAATTGAAAAGTTCATATGTCTAGGGACTCAAACAGAAAAAGGAGAAAAACCAACACCCACCCACCCCCCAAAAAAAGCATGGAAAAGCCATTGTGTGAGCTGTCAGAGCCCAGTGTGGTAACACAGCAAGATCAGGGAGTTTTGAGTCCTGAGGTCTGGATTCAACTCTCAGTTCTTCCTTCTGAGTAGTTGTCATCTTGCCTTTCCTAAATTAACTTTTCTTTCTTTTATTTCTTTTTCCAGTTCTGGGGATTGAATGCAGTGCTTTGCACTGAGCTACATCTCTAGCTCCTTTTATTTATATACAGGTTCTTGTTAGGCAGGCTGGGCTTAAACGAGATCCTCCTGCCTCAGCCTTTCAGAGTGCTGGAATTACAGGAGTGCTCCACTATGTCTGGCTTATTTAAACTTTTTTTCCTGAGTTTCTTTGTCTATAATATCTAATGATTCCTATTTTTTAGGAACATTGTGAAGCTTACAGAAGAAAGGGTGTTATTAGCTAATCATGTTGACATATAGTGGTATTTCAATAAATAGTCATGGTTACCTTTATTTAATTTTATTTCACAAAAGAAATGGTTCTGTTTGTTTGCATTTTAAAAAACTTTTGATAATTGCCTTGCAATGCAAATAGCAACTAGATTATAATAAAAGAAATAACACAGCGTGCACTGTGTACAGCCTCTAATTCCATGCTACGATCTGGTTTACAATTCAACATTTTCATCTTTACGTTATACCCAATGCAAAAATGCCTCAAGTTTATTTACCAACTAGACACTAATGTGCATGCTAAGGGAAATTACCCTCACCAGGATCCAACTAGGGTTGTAAAATCTTTTTTTTTTTTTTTTTGAGACAGGGTTTCACTATGTAGTTGAGACTAACCTGGAACTCACTATGTAGCCCAGGCCGGTCTCGAACTCACAGCGATCCTCCTGCCTCAGTTTCCTGAGTGCTGGGATTACAGGTGTGCGTCACCATGCCCAGCTAGGGTTGTAAAACCTTAAATAACAAATCACTTAGTCAAAGGTGTTTTTGTTTTGTTGTTGTTTTGGGTGGGTTTTTTGTTTTGTTTTGGGGCTTTTTGCTTTTAAATAAAGACAAGAGGGAGAGTGGAGTTCATAAAATGAATGGGTCAGATCCCAGCTCTGCTCCCCTGCGCTGGTCACCGCCGCCAGGGTCCCCTGCTCCACTTGCCTTAAACTGAACCTAGGTTTCCGATTCTCAGAAGGGGACCTGGAAATGATCAATCGCATCTTCGTGCGCGAAGTCAAGGGTTAAAGGTGCTGCTGTTCACCGCGGGCCAGACCGACCCTCACCTTGGGGATTAAAGCAGAAATGCAGTGAATGAAGAGGTGAAGGCACTCGCTTGTCTCACAGAATTACAAAAGGGAAACGATGACCCCTACCGGCAGGAACGAGCACAGCGGCAGGAGGGGCTCCCGGGTCAGGGGGTGGCGGGCCTGGCTTCCCCTCCTGCCGGCTCTGAGAAGCAGAGGGCCCCGCGGACAGTGGAGCTGTGCAATGGCAACACACAGACTGCGTGCGAGGGGACGCCTGGGCCCGGGTGCGCATCCCAAGGGAATCCTCATGGGCACAGACGGGTCCCTCCCCCTGACCCTACCTGATCTTCCAAGGCTGGGTTGAGCTGAGGGGAAGCCACCGCCAACCCCGCTCCTGCCCTCTCGGCTCTGCAGAGGCCCAGGCTCGTCTCGAGGCTGCAGCCTCCAGCTGCAGACCCCACTGTGACGTTCTCTGTGGGCGTCATCCGGTGAAAGAGGGCAGTTCCCGAGCCAGGGGCCCAGTCGCTGGACATCTGGAAAGGACATCTGGGACAGAGTGGACACAGCTGAGAGTGCCCCTCACCAGGCCATGAGAAGCAAGCAACCCCTCGTGGTCACCAGCGAGTCCGGGCTCCCTGCTGTCTGGCCCCGCGCTGGGTGGGGCCCGGTGACTAAAGGAAGTCAGAGCGCTTTATCCTCCCAGAGCTCCTTTTCTGCAATAAGCAGTGTCTCCAGTCCCAAGCCCGCAAGCTCCATGTGACACAGGAGAAAAATAAAACTTGAGATTTGAAGGCTGTGTTGCCATAGAGCCGTCATGAACGGCTCACCATCGGAGGTCACCAGGTTGAGGACCTCACAAGAATCCACGTCCAAAGAGAATTTGTAAGGCTGTGTCCAGTAAGCCAGGCCTCCGCGGCTTCCTCACCTGAGACAAGTGTAAGTCATTCTGATGTTGGTGCTGGTCTGGGAGAGCGCTTGCCTGTCTTCCTCACAGCATGGCACCTGTAGAAAATGTTAATATGAGCTGGGCATGGGGGCTCCTGCCTGGAGTCACAGCACTGAGGGAGGCTGAGACAGGAGGATTGCAAGTCTGAGTCCTGCCTAGGCAACTTAGTGAGACCCTGTCTCAACACAGAAAGATAAGAAGGACCGGGGGTGTAGCACAGTGGCAGGGCACTCCTGCCAACCCCCCTGTACCATTAAAAAAAAAAAAAAAAGCAAGAGCTGGGCGTGGTGGTACATGCCTGTAATCCCAGCACTCGGGAGGCTGAGGCAGGAGGATCGCTGTGAGTTCGAGCCCAGCCTGAGCTACATAGTGAGTTCCAGGTCAGTCTCAACTACATAGTGAGACCCTGTCTCAAAAAACCAAAAAAAAAAAAAAAAAAAAATGTGTTTATATACCCTGGGAGTAAATCAAAGGGAAATTGAGCCTATCTATAGAGGATTTGGAGAAAACTTTTTTTTTTTTGAGACAGAGTCTCATCCCTCAATCTGTAATTCAGATTTTTCCCTGAACTCACTGTGTAGTCCAGGCTAGGCTCATACTCCAGGCAATTCCTCCTGCCTCAGCCTCCCAAATGCTGGGATTACAGATGTGCACCACCAGGCCCAGTTGACAAATTTATTTCTTTCACAACTCATAGTAACTAAATCTTGGAAGTGACCCATATGTACATCAACAGATGAACGGATAAAGAAAATGTACTTCTATAAAATGGAGTACTACTCTGCCATAAAGAAGGATACATCTGAGTCATTTATAGGAAAATGGATGCACCTCCAGCCATAGCGTTAAGTGAAATAAATCAGACACACAAGCTTAAACATCACCGTTTCTCTTATATGAGAAACTCAAAATATAAATAATTCAAAGAGCAAGATAAATGATAATAGGAAACAGGGAGATAGATCTCTCACAAATAGGGAAGGGATCTCGAGATGAAGGGAGAAGGAAAGAGAGGAGGGGAAGGGGACATCAAAAGAATTGAAATACGTTATGTGCAGGTACCAACTCCCCACAAGGGATATATTTATTATGTACTGCAAACATGTACTAATAAAAATAAAATATGTTTGAAAATAAAGTAGAACAAAGTTGTAAGGAACCTATTACTTAATAACTTTGATAAAGTCTTCATGGTTACTCTGTTTTCTGTTGCTACAACAGAATTCCTGAGACTGTGTAAATTTGAAAATCAAAGAAGTTTATTTGGCTCGTGGTTCTAGAGTTGGAAGTCCAAGAGAATGGCTTAGCATCTGCTTGGCTCCTGGCAGACAAAAGGGGCAGCCTTGCTTTATAGGAGCCATTCTGTGACTGTGAACAGGAAGACTCACCCCTGTTCCATCAGCTTTGTCAGGGCTAGGGGAAAGGTGTTCATCCCTCACTGTGACTTCATCCTTACCTGAAGGGCCCGCCGGACAAGGGCGATCAGATTGCAGTACGGGTTTGAAGTGACAACCTACATTTACTCCATAGCACTCCCTTTAAAATGCTTCCATTGTTGGACTGAGAAATGTGGGCACGCTTTGGTGAATCTCACTTTTCTGCATCCCATCGTATGCTCAAAATGGCCACACAATTCCTGACACAGTTGTGTTAACAGTGGCCTACTCGGGGGTCACCATCCATGAAAAACTTGGCATGTACAGGCAGTGGTGAAATATTTTTAGTATTTTTGCTGCAATTCTGAAGTTTTTGAAAGTTAGACTTTAAAAATCTAATGGCTCTTTTCAATGAAGAAGTGAAATTTCTTGGAATGATGCAAAGGTGCTTTTTAATTCAATCCAACTTTTTCATGTTAAATATTTTAAATTAATGATGACATTCTAATTTGCAAAATAAATATGAATTGGGCCCAGGATGTAGCTTAGCAGTATAGTGCTTGCTTGGCAAGCACAAGGCCCTAAGTTTTATTTCCAGTATCCCCCCCACCAAAAAAAAACAAGTATGATTGGAGAAGTTACTCCACGGATAGCTGGGGCACCACTGGAGCTGTGCCGTCCCCGAGCCCCTTGCCCGAAGTCCTCAATGCCATCTCCTTCTTATCATGACAGCCCAGCTCTTTGTCCTTCCGTCCCCAGCCCTCCCACAACTGCATCTGCCTCTCCTCTTCAGGCTCCGTCTTTGCTGCTCAACTCCCACGTTCTCTGCGGCTCTCTTCTTCCCCAGGGCCTTCACCTCTACTTTTCACGACCCCTGCCTGGGGTGTCCCTCATCTAAGTTTTTACCTAGCTCGCCCCTTGGCACTCACGTGCTCTTCAGAGTGCCTTCTCTGAACTTCCAGGAATATGGCTGATGAGTTATTTGGGTTCAGACATTGCCCAGGAGAGAGTGATTGGCTGCTAGCCATCTTGGAGAGGGACCTACTGAGCTTGGAACTCAGAGCCGCTGCAGGCTGGCTCCACTGGGCGGAAGTGGAATGAAGTTCAAGTCAGTAGAAGGTCAAAGAGTCAAGTTCAAGCCATCAGAAGGGACATGGAGTGTGGCAAGCTGAGCAAAACAAGTTCCAGCCTCACAGTCTGAGCTTCAGAACTAAAGCTGCAGCCTTGCTGGGATTATCCACTACCCTGCTGTAAATCTATGGCTGGCTTGTTGGGATTCATCTGCATAGATCTGGACTCTGCCCACTTTGTCTACAAGTGACAGCAGAGCCATGCCTTGAAGTGAATGTTTTTTCTCTTATTTTTTCTTCTTTTCTTTTTGTTTTTGCTTTGTTTTGTCTTTTCTTGATTGTCTACTCTTGTTTTTATAGAGATGTGAGCATTAGTCTAGCTTTTAGTTGCTGTTGTTCTCTTCTGTTTTTGTCTTTATTTTTCTCTCTTTACCCCTTGTCTTCTTCACCAATTTCCCAAAGTTTTCATGATCTTCCTTTGTCCTCCAGACTTGCTGCTAATGTCTTCCTCTTCTATTTCTCTGTTTTCCCCCAACCTCTTTTAAATTTTCTTCCCTTAGGGAAAAATCATCATACTGAGGGTATATTTACTGTATACAATTTTCTGGATTGTTTTAGATTTTGTTATATAACCACAAATCTAATCACATGGTTAAAGGTGGCAAACTGTCCCCATACTTTGTCATTTTCTAGGCTGTATTTGATGCCATTATTATTGCTGATTGTACTACTTTAGCCAAGATAGTGTAATTGTTCTAATCAGTTGTTCTTCCTGGTAAGCCAAGACCAAGATTGCCTAAGAGTCATAAACAATACTTTAGGACAGTGCCAAAGAACCAAGGGCTAGGCCTAATAGGCAGCAACTTCTCATCCCCAGTAAATTGAAGAGGTAGGATCTTGCAAAGGACTCAAAACCCAAAAGCCAGCTATACCTGGGAGACATCTCTAAGAAGTGATCATTTCTCAAGGGTTCTAAATGAAGCTACTTGCCATAAGCAATTTATAAGCATCAACCCAGCAATTGAACTTTAAAAAAATAGAAAATGAGAAGACACTTAAGTAAGATTAAACTCCAAACTGCCAGCTCACTAAAGACAGACCTAGGGGTCAATGAGGTGGAACAATTCAAAACCCACCCACCTGAACTCTCTGAATTGGTAAGAAAAGCAACAAGAAAGCAGAGGAATGAGGCTCTAGAAAAAAAAAATCAAATCAGAAATCATTTCTCAGATAACTACAGAGGTCATGACTACAAAGAAAGACATGCTATTGCTTTTGGCTAAGATCAAGTGTACAACGAAAGACATGCTTAATGACTCTAGAATGGATACAGATTTTAAAATAAAGAGGAGCTTAGTAAAATGATGAAAACTATGATCGCCCAACATAGGAAAGAAGTGGAATCCATGAAACAGATTCAAACAAATATCCAGGAGATTAAATATTCCATTGAAAGTATAAACAGCAGAATGTGCCAGTGTGAAGAGAGAATAACAGGTACAGAAGACAGGATTGCAGTTAGCAATCAAGAAAAATAAATTTTTCTTAAAAATAGCAAGGAATGGGCTGGGGATTTAGCTCAGTGGTTCTGCCACCTGCCTTGCAAGCAAGCACAAGGACCCAAGTTTGATCCCTGGTACCAAAAAAAAAAAAGCAAGAAACCTTGAAAGATCAACCCAAAGGTTGCTAGATGATGCAAAGAATAACATAATATTATCAGAGTAAATGAAAATGCAGGAGATGGTGCAAATGACATTAAAAATCTGTTCATAGAAGTAGTGGCAGAACAATTTCCAAGCATGGAAAAAGAATTTGACTTACAGACAAATGAGGCATATAGAGCTCCAATTAGCCATGATAAAAAAATCTACACCAACACATATAATAGTCAAGATTCCAGAAATTCAACATAAGGACAGAATATTTAAAACTGTTAGAGAAAAGAAACAAAGCACCTATAAAGGAAATGCCATCAAAATCCCAGCAGACTTCTCAATACAAACTCTCAAGGAGATCTCAGAGTGAAGTATTTCAAGCTCTAAAAGAAAACAACCTCCAACCCAGATTGATGTAACCCACAAAACTATCCTTCAAAATTGATGGAGGAAATAAGATACTTCCATGACAAAGAACACCTGAAGAAATTCATGACCATCAAACCAGTACTCCAAAATTTTTTAAAGGACATTCTGGAAAGAGAAAACAAGGACTACAACTCTGTGAACCCCAACAGAATGAATCCACCAGGCAAAGCAAGTAATTTTAGTATATGGGCTGCGAAAGTGAGCACCAAAGCAAGTAATTAAACAGAGGGAACAAAAGGGAACCAACAACAGGAAAATAGCATGACCAGAATAAGTCAATACGTATAAGTTATAATCATTGATGTAGATAGTCTCAATTCACCAATCAAAAGAAAAAGACAGGCAGAATTAAGAAGCAAGATTCAACAATATGCTGCATCCAAGAAACATTTAATTCAAAAAGAAATGTATAGACTAAAAGTCAAAGGATGAAAAACATCCTGTCTATGTGACAGCAACCTGGAAAAAAGTGGGGGTAGCTATTCTATTTGCAAAGCGGATTTCAAGCCAAGACTAAGAGAGACAAAGAAAGTCAGTACATCCTTGTAAAGGGAACAATCCAAGAGGAAGGGATAAGAAGCACTAAATATATATGCATCACACACCAGCACACCCACCTATATACAACAAATGTTAACAGAAAAATAAAATAAGCACCAAAATAATTGCAATGGGAAAACTCAATACCCCACCATCACAAATAGATAGATCAACTAGACAAAAAAAAAACAAAAAAACAAAGATCAAAACTAAACCAAATGAACTTAGTAGGTGTCTACAGTGTGTTCTGCCCCACAACATCAGAATGCACATTCTTCTCAGAATGCTTTCTCTGACCTCTGATCTTCTCTATACTTATTGCTTTGCATTTTGGCTTCCTTAGCTGTAATTTTGGAAATAAAAATAGGCTTTCTTTGAAGAATGAATTAAATTAAATAGGAAGTGTGATTGAAAAGGAGGGTGAATGCTTAAATATTTTTAAATGTATTACATTATTGTAATAAATAAACTCTCCTGAGTGTCTTTAGTCACACTGTCATGTCTGCCTCAGTGTCCTGAGTTAATTCAGAACCTTTATGTTTCATGGTCATTCTGACTTTGGGAAAGAACCAGAAGTTGCACGATAACAGACCTGTGAATTAAGTGGGTGAAGACGCCTGTAATGTTTTTGTAAGACTGCCTTTCCACAACACGGCACTCGGCAGCAACATTCTCCGCAGTTTTTATCATACCTTGTAGAGAAACTTATGAAACAGGACTTCCGGAACTGCTTTAGAAAGTGCCAAACTGATGGGATACATGTGTTCAAAGCAAGTGGGAGAATTCTGAGGGAGAATTGATGGCAATGTGTCTTTTACCATAATTTTAATTTAAAGATTCACCATATATTTTGATCACACCTTCATATAACATGTAGCCACTTAAAATAGTGTTGGGAGCTTGTAGTATGAGTTAATAAATCATTTTTGTGCCTTTAACTTTCCTTTGTGGCTTTTATCACAACTCTAAATACTGATTTGTGTGTATTTGCTTTCTGCTGGACTGTGCACTCCATAAAGCCTTTTTTATTTACGACTGTAGACCCAAGGCCTGGCACAGTTCCTGGTATCAGTATATATTAATTGAATGAATTCATCTAATGGGGATGCATTTGGCCATGGAAATTATACAGAAAAGAACCATATCAAGTAATCAGAGGACGGATCTAAACAACCTTAAAACACTAATATACAGAGCCAGGGATTTAGCTCAGTGGTTCCACCACCTGCTTCTCATGCTCAAGGTCCCAAGTTTGATCCCTAGTACCGAAAAAATTTTTTAAAAAGAAAATACTGACATACAACACCTGAGATAGCTCAGCACTATGGTACTTCCTGAGTGTTTCGGTTACTTTCTTGTTGCTGAGACACAATTTAAAGGAAGAGAGGTTCGTTTTGGCTCACAGTTTGTAAAAGTTTCAGTCCAATGTCAGTTGGCTCCAAAGCAGAGTGACACGGCAGAGGGAACTGGAGGAGGACAAGCAGGCCATGACACGGCCCCGGGAAGCAGAGCAGTATCAAGGGACCCACCTCTCGCCTCCAGGCTTCACTTCCCAACGTCACACCCGGCTAGATACCCATCAGTACCGCACACCCAAGATCCAGCTGCCTCCCAAAGCCTCACCTATGAGTGCGTGGGGCCTTGGGGGGCAGCTAGATACAAGCCATGACACCAAGCATGCAAGGATACCTGAGGTCCTAGGTGTAATCCCCAGTCCAGTAAAAACAAAAGAAAATGCTAATGTACAACCGGACTGGAGCAGCTTTTTGTTTTTTCTTGCTGTGCTGGGGATTAGGCCCGGAGCCTCCACACTGAGCCTCATGTGGCCCAGCTTCTTTGCAGCCCCACCCTGCTGTCCTGCCTTCCCTCCTTCTCTCTTATCCCTTTGTCTGCCTGAGTCAGTATCCCAAGTATGCCAAGTTTCCTCTGTGCTCCGTACCGACCCCATACGGGGTCTGGTACACAGGAAGCGCCGTGCATTCTGTGCTCAGTTCATTTTGTTGAATAAGTGCTGGGAGGGATGGGTAGGTGGATGGATGGATACATGGATAGGAAATTAGGCAAATGAGAGGCTGGAGATGTTCTTCCCTGCTCTTTATCATGGAGGAATCTTTCTTCTGATTTCAGAGATCCCTCCCCCAAATCTCCATCCAGTAAAAACAGAAATTATCCCTCTCCTTGAAGTTCATTTAAAACCTAAACATGAGTCAGCCTTGATAGGCCCACGACCCTCCAGGCTGGTGGGGTGGCTTCTCCATTGTGACTAATAGCTGGCCTGGAGATGGAATTACTTCACTCTTCAGAGTAAAATAGGGGAGTTTCTCCCTCTGAACAGCAAGCACACACTGCAAAGACATTCTGCTTCTATAAATATGCTTTTCTAAATGTTAAAGGGTTAGAGCAATTTCCAAAGGTCTCTGCCTCAAAGGAGCCCTCAGATGATATTTAATTGAACTACTTTTGCTTTGAGAAGTGAGGAAACTAAAATGTAAGAAGTGGAAATGCTTCTTGGTTTTATGTCAAAATATGGGCTTCTCGATAAAATAATGGAAAGAGAATTTTGTTATTAAATTCAGAAAAAAGCATAAACAGCTCAACCAAGAAGAGACAAGTATAGGATTTTGTAGGACAGATGGAGGAAATACATTTCCTTTTAAACTCCAGCTTCAAACCCTTAACAACTATTGGAGGCACTTTTGTTGATTAAAAATCACTAGAAATCTCTCTCCCTCCTTTGGCATTGACAATTGAACATTAAATATAAAAATTCCTGCCACAAGTTTAAATATTAACTTTTTTAAATAACATCCCCACGGTGTTTTCTGAGCAAATGCCTTTAAACAGAGGAAACTGGATTTTTGTAAGGGTTTTAAAGAGAGAAAGAGAGCATGTGAGAGGTGCAAACCCGGAAAATGAGCAAATGATCGATGTGTCATTTCGTATTTGTGGAAACATCCGAATGGAATTGGCATACTTTCAACCCAAGTCACATCAAGGAGCCCGCAATTAAATCCCTGCTCTTGCTCGATGTGCTCAGACTGCTGGTGTAATTCTGCGTCTGACGTGATATTCTCTGAAGACAGAGAGGAAGGAGGCTGCCGCCTCGGCATCCACAGAAGGCAGAAGAAAGAAGGCAGATGTGTGAACTGCCGCACCCTGCTGTCCCCACGGCTGCCTTTAGACCGCGGGGCGTCTGGAGTGCCCTAGCGTTCCGCAGTACACAGCCTGCGCTTCGGTTCTTGGCCTTTGACGCTGTGATGGCATCGATTGTTGCGCTCCCCATCAGGGAAATAGCGCCCCCCTCATTTGAGGAGAACCCAGCCAAAGAAAGGAAAGGCCTCAAATCCCATTATGGTAGCCAAGAGATATACGTACTTCGTGTCTTCCTACTCCTCAGATCAGGCCTAGGCTCAAAGAAGACAAGCCAGGGCTCTTGCCAGTGCCCTAAATATTAAGGGGTGACACAAAGCTGCAGGCACAAAGGAGACTGTCAAAGACAGAGGCAGTGACATCATTCGAGCAGTGACGGGGCAGGGCAGGCGGCCACTTGTCCCTGCTCTCTGGAGGCTGGGTGGGAGGAGCGGAGTCCAGTCCACACTGGCTCAGCTCCGTGCAGTACCCAGCAAGCGCTGGGGAAACGGGGTCCACAGCAGCCCCCTCCAGGGTCTAAACACTGACTGCTCCCGGGCTCCACAGACTCCCTGTGGCCCTGATCTCCCTGTGTCTCCATTATCCCTCCGACGTGCCAGTCTTCTGTCCAGTTTTCAGGAGCTGTGGTGTTTGTGCATCTGTCCTCTGCCCAGCGAGCCCCAGCTGCCTACCCAGCCATTCCACCAGCTAATCCTCAAGTGCGACGCTGGAGCAGGGCTGGTCCTCCCGGTCCTGGGTGGATGAGCACCCTGTCAGTAGGAGGCTCCAGAGAGTCCCGTCATCTCCCTGTGGGCCCAGTGGAAGAGAAGCTGCTGGCCATCAACTCAGACTCCACATGTGGGGAGCAAAGGCGTCACAGACGGGCCTCCTGGTTTCCATGGCAGGGAAGCTACTCAGATGCGGGGGAAATGTCTACTAGACCCCAGTCTGCTGAGTTGCCTGGTCGGATGTCTCTATTCAGGCTGACTTGTCACCTGCCCCTGGGAGGGCAGTGCAGCAGATAAGCCTGGGCCAGGCCACTCTACTAGAGCCCTCGGTGTACACAGCCTCGGGGCCGCGACATGTTCCTGTGGTGCTTGCCCACCACATCTGCAAACTTCCCCACTGGTGAGTAGGACCAAGGGCAGGTGTGACATCAGTGATGAGGGCCGGGACATGTGGGTGAGTTGCTCGGGGTCGTGTAGCTCGTTCACAGCAGCTGCCCAAAGCCCCACTATCCCGCCTGCACCGTCTGCAGCAGGGGCTGAACAGAAGGGGCTGAGCACACTGTGTTAAGGGCTCGCAGGACACATGGCTAAAAGCAGTTTTGCTTTCATATTTTTATCCTGGCCCAAAAGCATAGCCTTCATTTGTGAAATCTGAAGGACAATGTTGTGAGACATTTTGAACTTTTTTTACTCGGGTCCTTGTACTTGCAGGGCAGGTGGCGGAACCATGGAGCTAAGTCCCGGACCCAACATTTTTTAATTTTATTGTCAAGATTTATAGGATGGGGGGAAAACAGATGTATAAGATGGAGACAGCTCTGGGGTTACAGAGTGAAACACCACGGATCTTGAGGGTGCCACTGACCTGCCACATTGTCCGTTCTCCTGCAATAAAAAGGCACGAAGTCGTTGTCCTGCAGAGGCTGCCACCAACACAAGCAGGCAGCAGTGATGGGAAACAGAAGCCCCGTCTGAGTAACTCACTTCAGTGTCTCGCTCTCTGCACTCGTAGCAAGGAGAACATGGAGGAAAGAGTGAGGACACAGCCTATCAGGTACACGTTTTTAGTGAAAACATACAAACAGTCATTACTGAACTCCCACAGTGCTCTACCACACTGAGTAGGAAGCGTTCGCTCCAATTTGCAGATCTAGAAATGGAGACCTAGAAAGAAGACAACAGAAGCCACAACCCTGGGGATGTGGACCAGCAGTAGAGAGCTTGCCTAACATGCAGTAGGCCCTGGGTTCCATCCCCACTGTCTCAAGCAAGCAGAAAGGGAAGGAGAGGGAGGGCAAGAGGGCAGGAGGAAGGGGGAAGAGAGAGAGAGGAAAAAGAAAGAAGGGAGAGAGAGAGAGAGAGAGAGAGAGAGAGAGAGAGAGAGAGAACCATAGTCCCTGCCCCTGAGTTTTGTCCAGTGAACCACGGTTTCCCCATAATTTGGAGTCAGCAAACTTTCTAGCAAGATCTGGATAGTAAAAACAGTCACAACTACTCAACCCCACCACTGCGGAAGAGCAGCCCAAGGCCATGTGCCAACAAATGGGAGCCCTCGTGCTCCAGTGCAACTTGATTTAAGAATCAGACTGCGGACCAAATCTGGCCCAGGGACCATGGTTCGCCCGCTCCTCTACAGTTGATCCCAGTGCATTATCGCTAATCTCTGCTACCCACACACGCAGCCATCACGGATTCTTTGAACTTGGCCTTGCGCATCTTTCAACCCTAGCAAATCCATCTCTCAGATCCAGAGGTGGTAATTACTGCACTAAGAGGCAACGTTCCCCAGTTTTTCACAAACCCTTGGTGACATGGCCACATTGTGAAGACAATCTTCACTTCTCACAGGGACCAAGCCTCCCTGGCTGCCCCCATGGGTCCTCATCGTGTCGCATGTATCACATTGCAGCTCCATCTCCAGAATTAGTATGCGACATCTCATCTCCTCTGCAAGCATTTTGCCTGAAAAACCAGGCAGCAGTCTCAGAGTGACAACATGAGAATAACTTGTCATTCTGGTAATGGTCTAACTGCATATGAGTGTCTGTCATAATGAAAATTGGTCTCTTCCATTTCAATTTATTTTGTCAACAATCCAAATGAAGCCTGAATCTATCCTCCAACACCACTGCACGCAGACCAAATAAGAAAGAGAACTTTAAAATGATCCTCATCATCATACGACTAAATATTTACATTAAAAGAGGCTCTCTCTTCTGGAAAACATCCCAGCTCTACTGGTCTCCCCTGCCAGTACACCTGCAGCTTTTTGTAACTAATTAAGGAGCTCCAGAAAACACATTTAAAAGGGTCTCAGCAAACAGATGCACATTCCATTAATTAAACAAGCCGGAGCAATCACCCAGGCTGTAATTGGAAAATGTGCTTCTTTCCTCCATTTTAAGACAATCATAGTTATTTGCAAATGCTTTTGATAGTTTCTCAAAAGACAAAATGGGCTAGCAGCAGGCTCCAGCTTCTTCTGGCAAGCGGGGCGGATGTTTGAGAAAGGTTGAAAGTAAGAGGCAGAGTCATTCAGGTTCTCTAATGAGCTCCTCTGCCCCTTCCTCTTCCCTCTAGAAGACCACGCTAATGAGAAGATGAGGCTTAAGGGGTAAAAAAAAGGAAAGCGAGCCTGTTCATGCTACTAAGTGCACAAAGTGGGTCCCGTGCAGCACACCCTTCAGGGCTCTAATTGTGGTCTGCAATGGTCCAGGTGTGGGCAGAGCAAGGCAGCCACCAAGCGCCCTGGCCCTGCCCTCAGCAGACTTCAGACTGTCTGCAGAGCCATGCTGTCAGCCAGCCACGGGATGGTACTCCAGAGGGTCACTGGAGAACGAGCAAAGAAACAAAGTGGCAAGGAGTTGTCCTACACGCTTGTCCTTCCATTCCAGGAGAGGTTTTAGGGGAACCTCTGTACGTAGTCAAAATCCTCTATGGCAGGGCTATTCTAGGACTTCAGCTTCCCAGTCAGGGCCAAGAGGCACCATGAGCTTCAGGGCCAGGGTTCGGGTTATCACACTATTGCTCCTCAAGGACAACTCCACCCTTCCCCACTCTGCCCTGTGATGTCAGGCTGGGGCTGAGACTCTGCAAGCTGATTTCTCTTTTGCCAGTGGCTTCCTTCCCAGTGACACCGCCGGGCACTAGAGACTGACCAGTCTTCACCCTTCTGTTGCTTCCTGTTGGCATCACTCCAGTGATGGCCTTTCCCTCCCTCCGGGCCAATAGGTGTGCCTATCTTCCAGCTTCCTCCAGCACTCCCTAAAGGACCCTCCTTCCTCCCCCTCACCCACCCAGGGTGGCTGCCCGTCCTTCTCAGAGCCTGATTCCTTGTTCTGCAGAGCTCCTCTCCAAGAGTGTAAGTTCCAGTGGCCCCGTTTTCTGGATTTGTTGCTTAAGCCCTAAGAGTATTGTGTGCATTCTGCAATTAGTCCTTTCAATACCTCAGCAACACTTTTTAAAGGTCTGTTTTTATTTTCATTTTATTTTTTAGGTATCTTTCTAAAGAATAGAATAACATAGAAGAAATTAGTGTATTTTCCTGTCTTCTGGATGGACTTTGATCCAATATTTGATCCCAACAGTAATCCCAAGAGACATCGACCCTCAATGATGGGATTCTGGAGTTGGTTTAGGCTCATTCTTTGGCCTTAAATGCAGTGATAGAATCCTTGAGAAATGGGACGTTCATGGTAGCAGCTTATATTTGGTGGGGTTTTCTTGAGGCACAGAATCAATGGAAAAGATGATTTATCAACTGGCTTACAGGATCAGAGGTAAAAGAGTCTACCGTAGCCACCTGCACTCAAAAGATAATCCAGGAGCTGCTCACCTCAAGAAGACAGAAGCTGCAGACCAAGAGGGATCAAAGATAAAGCACAAGTACAAGGTCAGAGGCCTGGAGCCTCACTGTAGAGTTGAAAGTAAGAATCTACAGTGAAAAGCTAAAGAAATTAGACTTTGGTGTCCAAAGGTAGTGGAGGGTTGGGGATTTAGCCCCATTAGTGCCACCACCTGCCTCACAAGCGCAAGGTCCTGAGTTCAATTCCTGGTACTGCAAAAACAAACAAAGGCAATGGAACTCTCCCAAAATGGGGATGTTTTCTTCTTTTCCCCTTTCATCCCATCCAGGATACTATCCTATTGGTTGGTTCCAACCACGTCTGGGTTAATCTTCCCTCATTTGTTGGCTTCCATGTCAATCATCCACAGACATACCCAGAATTGTGCTCCATTAATCTGCTTGGCATGTTTGGTCCATTCAACTCGACATACCATGATCAATAGTTATACTCCACCCTGACACATCTGCTTAAAGAATATTTAATCTCCAAACACAGTAGCAAGCTCATAATGTAACACAATACAACTGTCCTGCATACAACTGGAAGTGCAAAAATCCATTCCCAAAGGTCTCAAAAGCTCTGACATTTTTCAAAAGTCCAAGTCTCTTCTGAGACTCAAAGAAAACTCTTAGCTGTGAAACTCTTTTTTAAAAAGTTATACAATTTCAAAGTACAATATCGCAAGCACGAAGTCCCAAGTTTGATCCCGGTACCAAAAACAAAAAATACCTGAAAGTCAAAGCACAATAGCACAGGGTGATGATTCCTGTTCCAAAAGGGCGGAGCAGGGGGATAGAAAATAAGGTACAAAAGTAAGATTGAAACCCAGGGAACATATTAAATCCTGTAGATCCATATGTGGCATCTGGAGCACACAATGGTAAAATCTGAGTTTCAAAGGCTTGGGCGGTCCCACCCTTATAGCTTTGCTGGTTGCAGATCATTAGGCCCTTTCTGAAGCAGGTCCCATTCTGTAGACATTCCATGTTCCTGGCATCTCTGATTCCTGGAGTCTCTGTGCACCTTTGGCTTCATTTCCACAGCTTTATGCACTGTCCTCTTAAGGTCTCCTTACCTGGCCTTCCAGAGACTTCTTTGAAATCTGGGTGGAAACCTCAATGAATCTAGAATTCTTGCATTCTGAATGCCAGTAAAATTAGCATCACATGGATGATGCCAACATCTGAGGTCAGTGGAAGTGGTAGCCAGGGCCTCTTGGACCATAATTGCAATGGCCTCTGAGTGCCTGAATGGCTAAGCGTGGTGAAATGAATTCTGGAGAATCAAACCCCTAAGTGCCCCTTCTCAAAAAGGGACACAAGGACTCTTTTCTCTAAAGAAAGGTCTGCATTCTTGAGCCTACAATGGATGGGGTCTTGCTGATTCGAGATATCCTCAAGGAATCTCTTCTTTTCCTGTACAGAGTACTTGGTTTCTTTTTAATGACACTAATCTCTATAGCAACCACATTTCCTTTGGCCCCCAAATCTGCATATGGTTCCTTCTAGGCCAAGATAAAAGTTTTTCAGCTGGGGATTTAGCTCAGTGGTTCCAGAGCCTGCCTTGCAAGTGCAAGGGCCTGAGTTTGATCCCTGGTACTGAAAAAAAAAAAAAAAGACATAAGTTTTTCAAACTTTTGTGCCCTGTCTTTTGCCCCTGATACTCACTATATGTCTTACTCAAAGCAATTACCAGTACTCATGCTGCAGCCTGAATGTTAGGCTGTCTTGAAATATCTTAGTCCACCACCCTTTGTCTCGGTCTCCTGAAAAGTCTCAGGACTCGGGCAAAATGTAAATAAATTTTTTGCCAGAGTATAAAACACATGGCCTATAATCCAACCGCCAATGAACTCCTTGTTCCCAAATGCAACCTTCTGAGCCCTGCCTTTATTGCCTGCATTCCTATCTGCACGTTGTGTACTGAGCCAGAATCAGTTGTCGTGCTCTACCTTATAGAATTCGAGGGCCTCTCTGGCCCACATTTTTAAATCTTTCCAAACTCCTCTCACAAATCAGTTCCAAAGACTTCCAGACCACATGATGAGGAATAATCTCAGCAATATTCCCACTTCTCTGTTACCAGTTTTCTCTGTATTAGTCACCCTTCTTTTGCTGGACACAATACCAGACACCTACAATTTGAAGAAAAGGAGGCTTGACCTGGCTCATGGTTTCAGTCCATGGTAGGCTGGCTTCAAGGCAGAAACTTATGGTGGAAAGGGATGATGGAACAAACATGCTTTGTTCATTGTGGTCAGAATGAGAAGACTTGCCAGAGGAGAATAGAGGATGACTAGACACAGACACTTCCATGACCCACCCAGACACACTTAGAAGTGTGCTTCTTCAATTCCTGAGGTATATCCCAAAGCCAGATGGGCTGATACTCCTTGGAATCACCATATAATCCATAACGGGAGTGGCATTATGTTAATCAAATTATCATCTAAAATTGATCATCATGGAGTACCTACTAAAGCCCCATGCACTCACAGATGAGGGCTTTTGACAGTAGACTTAGGGTGTGTGAATATGGTTTAAGGATGTGTGATAACTAAATCAGTCCACTGATTGGTTTAGCATACTTTTGGGTGTGGATAATGTGAAGGCTCACACTGGGTGTGGGTGGCACTATCCAATAGGCTTGTAGCCTGACTAGGATAAAAGAGAAAGAGAGGCTTGATACTGCTGGTCGCTGCTTCCTGCCTACCCTGCCACGGACTGTTCCTCCTCTGTGATGCCCCTCAGCCGTGCACCCTGCCCTGAAGCCAGCCAACTATGGACTGAAACCTCTACAAGCTGCTAGCTAAAATAAACCTTTCTCCTTTAACTTTTGGTTGCTGAGTATTTGGTACCAGCAATGAGAAAGTAACCAAGACAGATTTTTAAAAAATAAATAACCAGGACATATTTTGATGCTGAGAGTGGGGAGACTGCTGTGCTGCTACTTGATCCTGTGGTTCAGAAGTATTTGGAATTGCTTTGTGGAAAGAGTTTGGAAAGGTTTGCAAATGTCGGCTGAAGAAGCAGCCCTGGAATGCTGCAAGCCAAATTTGATGGGAGATTCTGGTCAGAGCTCAGAAGATCAGAATGCTGATAGAAATGCTGTCTGCTCCCCTTTCTTCACAGCAGCTCAGTTTTCATCTTCACCTTGGACGTCGTCTCCCTCCTGATATGGACTCGCAGGGGACCCTACAGTGAGCTCCAGGCCTTTGACCTCTGACTGGGTCCTTCAGGTCTCCAGCACACAGCCAATCTGCACTCTTCCACCCCTGACTCCACAGGCAGCCATTGTAAACCTACTCTGTAAATCCTTGCATATTTATGTATCTTGCATTAAATCTGTTTCTCTAGTGAGCACATACTGCTACAGATTTTAGAGCCAGGAGTGGCTCTAGACAAACAGAATTGTAAAGATGAAGCTCTTTAATGGCTTTACGGGTTCCTGGACTTGGTTTTCTAATGTGATGAGACCTAGGGATGCCGTGGTCTGTTCTGATACTATGGGGAATCCTGATTGTTCTCCGTGTGAACTGTGCAAAGTAACACACAATATGGATCCATTTGATTATCCTAATTCACCACTTGTGAGATGTAAGGAATTTAGCAACTCCATATGCAATACTTTTGAATATTGTTGGCAGAGTGGGAAATATGATGCTGCTGGCTGGTTGCTCTTAGCATCTCTGGACAAACTATTGAAGGGAAATGATGAGCTCAAAACATGCATGGGAAAGCTAAAGTTTTCTATGAGGACAAATCAATAAAGGAAGCCAAGGAGCACAAAGACTCAAATTCCCAGCTCCAGACACACAGAGAATCCAAAAGCGTCTGAGTGTATCTTGAAAGAGGATCTCACTCCTCTCCTTTGGCCATGGGGCTGAAATTGCAGAAACCCAAACACAGGCCTTCACTGGCTGAAATACAACATAAGTCTAATGCTCAGACTCAAAGGGTATCTGAAATAAGGGTGAGGGCACTGACTGAAAAAGAATAGAATCCCGTAAACTGGGATGGAGTTGTGTGGGAGGATCCTGACAAGGCTGGGAATGTTGAGCTCCTAGACTCCGGTGAGTTTATTTTGTCAGAGGAAGAGATTTCCCAACCCAAGGTGGCAGAGCTACCCCCTGTTGGCCTCTCATCTTATACCTGAGGAAATTAATCCTGTGTTGACCAAGCATGAAAATGCTGACACTCCTCAGGACCCACCCTCACCACCCACTTTTGCTTGTAGGCCCACAGTCAGGCTCATATCACAGAAGGCTCCTAAAGGTGAGGTACATAATGGCCCATGAGTTTCTAACCCTTCTTGAGTTTTCTAACTCTTACAAGCAGAGGCCTGATGAGCAAGTGTAGGAATGGATTTTTCAGCTGTGGTATAATCACAGCAAAGACAAACCTGGATCAGGCTGAGTTTGTTGACACGGGCTGGTTAAGTAGAGATTCTGAATTTAATGTTGCAGCTCATGGAGTAAGAAACGGTGGTAATCCTTCATTTGGCTGCTTGGCAGAAGTATGGGTCAAAAGATGGCCCACTGCGAATGAGTTAGAGATGCCCAATGTTCCCTGGTTTGCTGTTGATGAGGGCACTCGGGGAAATGGGAATGCTGGAGTGGATCTGTCACGTTAAACCTCGTCGGCCACACTGGGATGATCCAGACAGTGTACCCTTCACTAACACCTTGACAAAACAGATTCGTGAGGACAGCACAGCACCCTGAAGAGCCCTGTCACTGCTCCTCTCTGTATGCCAGACCTTACAGTGGGGACCACGGTTACTCAATCCAGAGACTTTTTTTTTTTAAACAACAAGATTGTATTCTTAGGGATGTTTGAAAGGCTTCAGCGGGGAGTGAAATATTCTAGAAATGAAAGATAAGCAGTTTACCCACTGAAGTCCATGAGGGAGAGAGAGAGTTTTCCAGGCTGTGGGAACAGTTTGTGCAAAGAACCACATGGTAGCTTCCAGAATGTTCTTGTAATGCATCCTCATTGGAGGAGTAGAGCTGTTCCTTGTAGGCTCCACTTTGCATAGCTTTGCATTCCAGTGACCACTTCCTTAGTCTAGAGATACTTTTTGATTACTGTGATGAAAGTGAGGATGGTCTGGAGCATTAGTCACATCTAGTGACCAGGGGATACTGCTGAACATCTTCAGATGCAAGGGCAGCCCCAGGGTCTGACCGTGGTCTTCTGTATACTTCTTCTTGAACTATGGCCCAAATCTCATAGGATAAACAGTTGTTCCATGGTTTGGTTTAGTTTGGTTTGGTTGAGGCAGGGTCTCACTTTGTAGTTCAGCCTGGCCTTAAACATCTCATACATAGCCCAGGATGGCCTCAAACTCATGGTGATCCTCTTGTTTTTGGGTAATCTGCTTCTAAAAGTGGCTCACCAATTAAATTGACTAAATTAGTTTCCTGCCTCTCCCTCTGGAATTGGATTCCTGGTTTGGTCCTGAGAGGCAGTGCTGGGACCCCACACCCTCAGGCTGGCCTCAGGTCTAGGCCATCCTATTGAAAACTTGCTTGGAGTTCTCGAAAAAAGTCCACACGCAGAGCTTTGAGAACTGTTCCTCAATCAGGAAACTTAAGGGCAATGGATTTAATTGGATCCTGCCATGGCAGGGGTCAAGTGGCAGCACTTGATTGACAAAAGAAAGGTGTATGCATTTACTGTAATGGACAGCAAAAGCACAACAATGATCAGGATGGTCTGACACATGTAAAACTATGGTGCTGGCTGATCAGTCACAGTGGTACCAAAAGTGAAATAGAAAACCTACTAAATTTTTACTAGGCTTATACAGTTGAAAAAATTTAAGGGCAAACAAACAGAAAGCTACTTCAAAGCATAGTAACAGAGAATCACAGACCCTCAACCAGTTCCCAGATTTGAGCCAGTTTATGGACACAGAACTCCGTGAATGAAGGGGAAACCGGGTTCCCTAGAGGAAGGACCCTGGTCCATCACCAAAAACTGATAGAGTCAATGTTTCTCCCATTCTTCCTAGTGGGATCTAAGGCTTTTTGACCGAGTGATGCACACTGGGTGTAGGGCAATGATCAGACATTTCGGGGACTACTGTACACTGGTGCTGAACTAACACCGATTCCAGGGGATTCAAAGCAACATTGTGGCCTCTTCCAGTGACACTAGGGGCCTGGGGAGGCCAGGTGATCGATGGAGTTTTAGCAAAGGTCCAACTTGCATCGGGTCCAGTAGGTCCTCCATCCTGTAGTTATGTCCCTGGTTCCAGAATGCATTATCAGGATAGATGTACTTGGTTACTTGGCAGAATCCTCACATTGGTTTCTTGACCTGTAGTGTCATTGGTTGGAGAGGTCAGATGGAAGCCATTTGAGGAGCCTTTGCCTGGTAAAATAGTAAACCAAAAACAAACTCCTCACCCTGGAGAGACTGCAGAGATTGGTTCCACCATCAGGACTTGAAGAACACAGGGGTGGTGGTGGTTCCCACCACATCTCCATTTAATTCTCCCATCTGTTTTAGGTGGAACTTTGAAGCTATATGAGTTTTAACAGTCATTTTGCAATCTGTAAAATGGAGAGGATATGTACTAATGTACGGATCAAAGAAAGAAAAAAATAGTAGGTGGAGCTGGGCATATGGCACACACACCTATAATCCCAGTGATGTAGGGGGAGGAGATGTAACTCCCAATCCTGCTAGGTATCCAAAACTCAAGTTCGTTTTCTGTAATATCAAAGAATGAATTCTAGTCTAGGAACAACGGAGGTTATGAGTAGGAAAAATTTATTGAGGGAAAGAAAGCTTCTGTCTGAGAGAGACAGAAAGGGGGACCGGAAAGTAGGTTGCCCACTCCCCCCACTTTTCAAAGATGTTTTATACAGCCAAGCCATGTGGTGAGGCAGGTACAAAGTGGGACAAAACTGTAAGACCCAATGGAAAATTACAAGGTGGGCGTGAGGTGGGGCAAGACCATGACCAACCAATAAGATTGTAAGTACAGTCACCCAGGTAACATTGATTGAATGGGGGTCAAGAGCGGGAGCAAGTCACATAGCAAGTATACAAGGATTTTCAGTAGGATGGGGGTCAGGGGTACTTCCTGGAAAGGCTGGGTTAAGACCTTGGCCCCCCACCCAGGTGACTGATACCCATTTAGAATATCAGTCACTGCTATTTATCTCTCAGAGAAGCACAAGGGTATAGTAGTTTCTCTCCTTTTACAATTCTGCCCTTCAGTGAATGTGTCTTGATTGCCCTCCATGTTGGCTCCTTGCTGTGTTGGCTCCTTCAGGGTGGCCCTGTCTAACTGCCTACAAGATATCTAATTAACTTACCTATCTGCAATACCAGTACTCATAGAGGCTGAGGCAGGAGGATTGCAAGCTCAGCCTGGGCAATTTAGCAACTTGGAGAGACCTTGTCTCAAAATTAAAACATTTTAAATGCACTAGGAATGTAGCTCAATGCAACAGCCCTAGGTTGAATCCTCAGTATCAAAAAACAAACAAAAAAACACAAAGCAGGGGGTGTTCTGTGCTTCCAACACAGAAGCCCCAAACGGTCTACATATCACAGGGGTCTCAGAGTAATCATGAGTAAAGCCCTTCCTTTTTTTTTTTTTTTTTTTTTTTTTTTTTTTTGTACTGGGGATCAAACTCAGGCCCTTGCTCTTGCAAAGCAGGCAGTGTGGAACCACTGAGCCAAATCCCCAGCCCTGAAGCCCTTCCTTGAAGACTGTATTTGTGGGACTACATAACTTTGTAATCTTAAATTCCTAGCCTCAACTGTGATTAAAGGAAATTAACAGATGAACATTTAGTAGTTCTTGGTGAATAGATAAGATTGTTTCACTCCTTGTCTGCCAAAAGGAATGTTTTGAAAACCTTGGGACATTCTGTAAGCATCTATTAACACGTGACTGCTGACCACCAGCATAGACTAGCAGATCATTAACCTTTGCCCCCTGCCTATGTGCTTTGAGTATAGACCCCCACCCTGCCTATCCCCTTATAAAAACAGCCTAAACCCCTGAGCTGACATCTCTCTGAGCTACTTGGCTCTGGGAGTGCCATCTGGCCAGACTAATAAGGTCTTCTTATTGGTATGTTCCTCTCCATCGCTCGCTGAGCTATAGGTCCCAGCATCTTGGAGGTCCTTTTGGCTGTTCAAGCTCCTCGGAGTGGAAGTAAGGCCCTAGATCTTACATGTTAAAGAAAAAATACTGTACTGTATAAGTGAAGGTGTTAATATACTCTCCTCAGAAAAACCACTGCTAGTGAATTGAAGAGTTGAGCTTTGCAGATCACTAGCTCTTATTTTAGTTCATGTTTATGTTAATGTTTCCTGTCTTGGAGTTCCTGCTTAGTTTGGATAGAAAATAGTTGCTTGAAATTTTGAAAGCTTTTTTTTTTTTCTTGCAGAGCTGGGGATAGAACCCTTATGCATGCTGGATAAACCCATACCCACTGAGCTGTACCCCAGCAGGTCTTCAGTTCATCTGTTCAGCTAGTTTCTGATAAAAGGTATATATTTTCCTTATTTGAATCATTTTCCTTGCTTCTTGTTTTTATCTTATTCTTTTCAAAGCAAAAACTGTCTCTAAACGCTCCCAGGAACTTTCTATTGTGGCACAGCCCAGGAAAGGGAATATATTTACTCCCGTCCCTTCAGGGCTACCCTTGGAGGACCTAAACTCTGCCTGGGGCTCCAGGGCAGGACCTTTGTACACTGTGCCTGCCGGATTCCAATCCCGAGGCTCTCTCCTCCGGTCGGTCAAAGGAATGCAGGTTTCCTTTGATAATCGGGCAATTTTCTTCCCAGCCATTTTCATTTTGTTTTCTTTATTAATGTTAACCTTTGAAAAAAGATTTGTGAAGCAGAACTGTATTCCCCAAAGTAAAAGCCAAGACAAAGATATCACAAAGAGGGCTGAGGATTTAGCTCAGTGGTGCCGCCGCCTGGCAAGCACAAGGTACGGAGTTCGAACCCCGATACCAAAAAAAAAAAAAAAAAAAAAGAGAGAGAGAGAGAGACATCACAAAGACAAAAATATTTTTGGTGGCTTGTAGGTATTATTAATTGCCTGAAGACTGAGATGGACGTGCTCGTCTCCCTAGCTGGCACTAGATGGCAGTAGAGGACCCCTTAGCTCCTGCACCCGCCTTCCCAGTACCAACCCTGTCAACGGTCCACGCATGTGACAGACTTTCTATATAGAGAGGCTTTCACGGAGTTCTTTGAGTAAAAGGATTGCTGGGGCTTTTTTGTTTTGTTTGTTGGTACTGGGGATTGAACTCGGGGCCGCAGGCAGCAAAACCACTAAGCCCAGGATTGCTGTTTTTGAGCTATTCTTCTTCTCCAATGTAGAAAACATTTTTTTTTTAAGTATTCATATGATTTCTAGGCCGGGGATTTAGCTCAGTGGTTCCACCACCTGACTCGCAAGCACAAGGGCCTGAGTTCCATCCCCTGTACAAAAAAAAAAAGCTGCAAAATGAATTTGCAGTGTGCTAAATAAATAAATAAGTATACGTATGATTTCTAACACAGAAGCAAGTTCACTTTATATAACCATATAAAGAGAGACCAGCACCCAGTATTTATTGTTATTAGCGTCAAAGTATGTACAAGTCCATACCAGAGTGACAAGAAATTCAAACCTCACTGTAAAATAGCAACATAGTTTAAGACAAAAATATGGTTTTAAGATAAAATATGTTGATTTATTGTGAGTACCTAATAGAATGGGATCTTGACTTGCTTTTTCTATTTCTATTTGTTGTCAGAGAAATAACTTCAGTAGCTGGACAGTGTGTTCCCCTTGCTGTCAAGGGTCGGGATACCAGACTTCCCCCCACTTTGAATATTGCTCAACTATCACGATAGGTTTCCCAGCGTTTGTAACTGATTTGAAGTAAATGTTTTCGTTTGTTTGGTTATGGATGTGTGTGATCACTGGTGTTCAGTGTCGCTGACCCATGACATAAAATACAGCTCTTGATCACTATATTTATTTATGTGCTAGACATAGTACACATTTTATAAAGAATATACATTTTTTAACCCTTCATATTTTGAGCTCTTTAAACATTATGGAAATATGTGACATAAACCTTGTTTCATTTAATAAATGATATATAATGTATAAATATTTTTGGGCCAGGGATTTGGCTCAGTGTTTCCACCACCTGCTTCACAAGTGCAAGGGCCTGTGTTTGATCCCCGGTATTTATATACAAAAATATATTTTTTAAGTAAGAATATTTTCTGCATGATTTGCTTCACCAGGCACGGTGGTGCAAGTCTACAATCCAACAACTTTGGAGACTGAGGCAGGAGAAGAAACTATGGAGCTGAGGGAATCACTCCCTTCCACCCATTTAATTCTAAACAACTGCCATTGTCTAAGAGAGTCAGACAATAAAATAATAAAAACCCCAGAGATCTCTGATGCTCTAGGCCAGAGCACACGCACCTTGGATCTCTCAGCTGGACCATCTGCCACCTTCACCTACTCGTACCTCATCAACGGTTCATAAATATGCACTGCATGTAACAGATACAACTAAGACCAGAGTGAATTCTGGGATAAGCATGGGCTTTGAGAGCCCCTGAGACAACACAGCATCCTGTCAGTCATTCCTATCAATCACCCCTAGAGATTCACTAATTAAATTTTTTTTTTTTTTTTTTTTTTGGTACCAGGAATTGAACTCCGGTCCTCATAATTAATTTAAAATAAAACAGAATGAGCCGGGTGTGGTGATTCATGCCTGTAATCCCTGCACACAGGAGGCTGAGGCAGGAGAATAGCTATGAGTTCGAGACCAGCCTGGGCTACATAGTGAGTTCCAGATCAGTCTTGACTGCATAGTGAAACCCTGTCTCCAAAAAATAAATAAATAAATAAGTAATTTTAATTAAAATAGAATGGACTGGGGAATTAACTCAGTAGAGTGTTTGCCTAACGTACATAAAGTTCTGGGTTCAATTACCAGCACCACAAAAAAGAAAACTCTAGAAAAAAATAGAATCTTTTTTTTTTTTCCTTTGGTACTGGGGATCAAACTTGGGTCCTTGCTCTTTCGAGGCAGGTGGTGGAACCACTGAGCTAAATCCCCAGCCCATAGAAAAAATAGAATCTTTAGTATCAGAAACCAGATGAGTGGGACATAAGGAAACCTCTGAAGAGTGAGAGCTTCCTACATATTCAGAGTGTGACGTGTCAATAAATACCTATGTATTGGCCCACAAAAAATGGATATGACTTACAGTATATGTCATGCACCAATAAAGTTGCTTTTGTTTTTGTCTTTTCATCCTAGGCCTGGTGACTTGAAGGAGAACATGACTTAAATAAGGACATGAGAAAGCTCTGAGTATGATAGGAGCAATGGAGCTGAAAGCCGCCCACTGCCCCACAGCTCCCCTCCTGCTCCTGTCGTCTCCCTGGAGGCCAGATTCACATTCTCAGGTGACCCAGAATAAGGTCCTTGTGTACCTCAGCTCTCGAGGTGTGAGGAAAAGCTCTATCGAGACCCCCGAAGAGCCAAAGCAATTCGAAGCAAAAAGCAAAGTTACGCCTCACATTGCCTGATCGCAAAAGAACAAGGTGCTCCCAGCCCTAGGGAGCCTGAGGCAGGAGAGGATTGCTGTGAGAGGCCAGCCTGAGCTACGCAGCAGCACGACCTTGTGTCCTAAAACAATGCCCAGAAACACACGTGTCCCACAATGAAACAGTGGAAGGCCCAGCAGTAAACTCACGTGTTTATGGCCAACTGGTCATCAGCAAAGGTATGGAGATCATGCAGTGAGGAAAAGGGAGTCTCTTCAGTAAATGGAGCCGGAACCCTGGCTGTCCACATGCACATGATCAAAACTGGACCTTTATACCCCATAAAAAAGTCAACTTACAATGGTTTAGAGATTTAAATATCAAATCCAGTGTTGTGAAAATGTTAGAAAAAAAAAGCCTTCTGGTATAGATTTTGGCAAAGTTTTTGGCTATGATCCCAAAAGCCCAGGCAATAAAAGCAAAAACAGACCAAGCAATAAGAATGCACCAAACTGTGGAGCTCCTGCGTAGCAAAGGAAACAACCAATAGAACAGACATCTTAGGAAACAAGAGGAACTATTTGCATTTGCAAATCATGTATCTGGCAAACTGTTAATATCTGAAATATACAAAGGAAAACAAAATAGCGAAGAAACTTCAGTGGACAAAATAGTTGGGTATAGTGGGAGGCTGAGGCAGGAAGATTTCAAGTGTGGGCTCAACCAGGGCAAGCTGGTGTTTAGTGACTTAGTGATACTGTCTCAGAATGAAAAAGGGCTGGGGAGACAGCGGCAGGTGAAGGGCCTGGGTTTAACCCCAGTACTGCAAAAGGGGGAGAAGGAGTATTTGCTGAAGGGTATAAAGTTTCCGCTGGACAGGAGGGTTAGCTCTAGAGAGCTGTGGTACAGCATGTGGGGCTGTGGGGCTGGCTCAGGCTGTGCAGCACTAGCATAGAGTGCATGAGGCCCTGGGCTAAAAAGCCCCACCACCACCACCAAAAAAAGGAAACTTGTGCAACATGGTAACTACGGTAAATAAGGCACTGTGTATTTGTTTTGTGTTTGTTTATTTCTTTTTTGGTACTGGGGATCGAAGTTGGGTCCTTGCGCTTGTGAGGCAGGAGGCAGAACCACTGAGCTACATCCCCGGCCAGAGGCACTGTGTGTTTGGAAGTTACAGTTGCTAGGAGAGCTCTACTATATCCCCGGTCCTTTTGTCTTGATTTTGAGATAAGGTCTCACTAAGCTACCCAGGCAGCACTTGAACTCAGGATCCTCCTGTCAGAGTGCTGGGGTTACAGGCATGATTTCAAGTGTTCTCATTGCCACAAATAAGCATTTGAAGTGACGAGTATGTTCGTTAGCTTGATTTCATCATTCCAAAATATACACACATATCAACATATCGGATACATACGATTTTTAATTTCCGGTGTGGTGTTGTTTTGGCTTTGGTTTTTTGAGACAGGGTCTCCTTCTGTAGCCCAGGCTGGCCCCCTGGGCGGTCCTCCTGCCTCAGCCTCCTGAGTTCTAGGGTTGCAGGCACGCACCATCATGCCCTGCTACTCATTTGTTAATTTAAAATAATGATAATAAAAAGAAATTCTAAGTAGTAGCAGCCCCTAGACTAGGAACCAAAAGGCGCTCGGCTTTGCCCAGGCACCCTCAGCGGTCGGAGTCAGAAAGGAGCCTCGTGGAACAGTTGGGGTGACCATCAAGAGCTTGGGTGACTTTTGAGAGACCAGTTCGGTGCCACGCTGAGAGCAGAAGCCAAGCCGAAGGGGCTGCTCTCGCGTCGCGGGACTGAGGACCCAACCCTGCGGGGGCTTTACCACGGAGCTACATCCCCATCCCCTTCTGATTTTTCATTTTGCGACAGCGTCTTGCTAAATTGCCCAGGCTGGACTTGAACTTGCAGACCTACTGCTTGGGAGTAGAGAGCGTTCTAGTGCTCTGAAGGACCGCAGCCCAAGGTGAGGAAGAGAAGGGCGTCAGCCCTCGGTCGGCTGCTGAGGGCGGAGCAGGGCCCCCGTCTGGACCTGCCCTGCCGCGCCTTCTCTGTTGTACCACTTGAGGGCGCTACTCCCCGGGCCACGCCCCAAGCCTTTTCTCGGCGGGTCCATATTCCAGGGCAGTGTGAGGGTCTCTGATGGCCTGCGTACTGATTTGGCAGTTTGGAGCAGCTACAACCACACTGGATCGAACCTTTGTTGTCCTCGTCGCTGTTGTTTTGTTTTGTTTTGTTTTTAGTTTGGCTTGGTTTGGGGGGTTTTGTTGTTGTTGTTTTGTACCAGGGATCGAACTCAGGACCTTGCGCCTGCAAGGCAGGTGCTGGAACGACTGAGTTAAATTCCCCACCCTGGCTTGGTTTTTTGGGGACTGGTTCTCATTATGTAGCCCCCATTGGCCGCAATCCTCCTGCCTCAGCCTCCTGAGTGCAGGGATTACAGGGAGCGCCCCATGCCCTGCTCTGAAGTCATTTTAAAATTAAAAGTTCATTTGGATTCCTAAACAGAAGGATGCAATTTTGGAGGGGACGACACACACTAGGAGCCTGTTCCAAATAGCCTCATAGTGTCAGAAAAGGGCCCCTCACGATGTCTCTGAAGGTCAGTGTTTCAGTTCCCACCTCATGGGAGCAGGACCAAAGCCAGTTTTGGCTCCTATCTGGTTCTAAACTTATTTTCTGAGTCTAAACTAGCTTGTGATAACGATAAGGCCTGCCTGCCAGAAAAACCTATCTTGTGAACTCTTTCGGGAAACTTTTACAAATGTTTTTTTAAAAATACATTTTCACCATTAAGAAAAGTCTTTTCACCTCCATAGGATTAGCCGTGATTTGTACACCATTGTAGGACTAGCACTTGTTGTTTGTATCAAGCTCCCCGTGGCATAAAAGCCAAAATTATAAATGCTCAACAAGCCGCTGCAGCCGGGAGGCTGTTCCCACTCTCGCGATCGTTGTGCGGCAGTCGCACCAGATCCCTTTGGCTCCTCCAAGCCCCAAGGTAGCCTAACTCCAAGGACCTTTTGCTCTCGTGAGTGGCTTCTGTGTCCACTAGCGACTTTACTTTTGCTAGAATAAATTGCCGTATTCACTCACTACACAGCCAATTTTCTTTAAATCAGTTATCCCTTCTGGGGGCAGTGGGTGAGACAGGGTTTCCCTAAGTAGGCAGGCTCCAAATCCACACTCCTGCCTCAGCCTCCCGAGTACTGAGATTACCGGTGTGAACCTGGCTGAAATGAACTTTTAAAAGGGCAACAAGTGGGTCAGGGATGGTGGTGCACACCTGTAATCCCAGCACTAGAGAGGCCGAGGCAGGAGGACTGACGTGAGTCCAAGGTCAGCCTGGGCTACATAGTGAGACCCTGGCTCAAGAGTAAATAAAACCATGAGAAGATGTGAAATGGCATCTGGCGCATAAAATTTGATTATACCAGGAGTGGTGGCACGGACCTGTAATCCCAGCACTCTGGGAGGCTGAGGCAGGAGGATCATAAATTCAAGTCCAGTCTGGTCAATTCTGTGACTTAGGGAGAACCTGTCTCTAAATAAAAAAAGATAGGGCCGGGGATTTAGCTCAGTGGTACCACAGCCTGCCTCAAAAGCAGACGGTCTCCAGTTCATTCCCCATTACCAAAAATAAATAAGCAAACAAGGCAGAGATGTAACTCGGAGCAAGGCCCTGAGTTCAATCCCTATTACACTGAGTCACCAATTTAAAACATTTGTAGGTGCAAACAAATCGCAGAAGTAGCCCACCCTAACCCTAACACTTTGTCGGATTTAGGAACGAATCCGACTTACAAACGTTCTCCTGGATCAGAGCTCGTTTGTAAGTCAGGGATTTACTGTACTACAACAACAAAAATATCAATTGGGTTACTGTGGTTAGCACAGCGCTAGGTGCTTTTAACCCGCTGTCTTCCTGGTGGTAATGCCAGACTTTGGCCACAAGGTGGCACTGTTTCCCACGGCCTCCCTGCCGGAGTCTCTCAGCGTTTCCCCAAACCCCAAATTGACAATGAGAGGATGCAGGAAAAGATGGCAGAATCTGCGCGTTGCTTCCGAAAAAGTGTCCTCCTTGTCACATCGCAGTGCTATCACTGCTCCACTCGTTCATCTCTGCTGCCTGTGACTGCGGCGTCCCCAAGGCCGCTCCTGCAGCCAGGGCCCCTCCCACCCCAGGCCCTGATGGGGGACGAGAGAGGAGGGCTGGGATGTAGTTTCCTTTTATCTGTTTCTTTTTCTTTCTCCAGGACTGGAGATTGAACCTAGGACCTTTGCACAGAGCTACACAGCAAGCTCTTTCTTATTCTGAGACAGGGTCATACTAAATGACCACACGGGCGTCGCCCAGGCCGTGCTTGAACTTGAGGTGTTCCTGCCTCAGCCTTTCAAAGAGCTGGGATCGCACGCAGCGCCTACACCTCTGGCAGCCTCCGAGTCGTGCTTGGTACCGCAAGGCCTGCACCCCACTGAGTCTGGGGACCCCTGGCGCCTGGCCACCACTCAGTGCGGAGTCCGGACCATCCACTCTACCACACTTGAGAGAGGAAGAGAGGAGCTCCCCCCCGCCAGGTGGCGACAGCTCCAGACACAAAGAATTGTTACTGTTCCACGTGGGATTTAAAAAGAAAACGTGTTTCTGTACCCTGGGAGTAAATCAAAGGGAAATTGAGACCAGCTATATAGGATTTGGAGAAAACTCTTTTTTTTTTTTTTTTTTTTTTTTTTTTTTGAGAACGAGTCTCACTCCTCAATCTGTAGTTCAGGCCAACCTTGAACTCACTGTGTACCCCAGACTGGCCTTGAACTCAAGGCAATCCTCCTGCCTCAGCCCACCCCCAATGCTTGGATGACAGGGGGCATTCACTTCAAGTAGGGAACAGGACAGAAGTATTAACAGTCTCCTCTTCAACATTATGCTGGAGATTTTAAAAAGTACAAATATAATATGAAACATAAGGCATGAGATTTGAAAAAGGAAAAACAAAGGTATCATTATTTATAGATAGGACTATGTCTATAAAATCATGAAGGAATCTACACAAAATTTTAAAAAATTGATCAGAACATTTATCAAAGCTGCTAGATACAAAATCAATATACAGGACCAGGGGTTTAGCTCAGTGGTTCCACCACCTGCTTCACAAGCCCAAGGTCTGGAGTTCAATCCCCAGTACAAAAAAAAAAAAATCAATATACAAAAGTCAATGCATTTCTATATGCCAGCAACATTTCTAAAAGTTTGGAAAATGTTAATTTATAACAGTATCAAAAATTTGAAGGATTTAGGAATAAATATGTTGCAGCAAAGATGTACAAATTCTATATGGAGTATAAAATATTTGCTAAAAAATACAGAAGCCTGGGCAGGGGATGTAGCTCAGTGGTGCAACACCTGCTTGGGAAGCACAAGCAGCACAGGTCCTCAGTTCAATCCCTGGTATAGAAAAATAATTTTAAAAAGAATACAGAAGACTTTAGTTACTGGATCCTTTTAGGAAAGACTCAATATTGTAAGATATCAGTTCTCAGATCTACAGGTTTGCTTAAAACTTGAGGAGCAGGTTTAAACATAACTAAGAATGACTCAAGTATTTTCCCGAAAAAATGAAGTTCTCTCTCTCTACTAGATGTTATGACATAATGAACAATAGTGATTAAAATAACTAACCAAAACCAGGCGTGGTGGCTCACGCCTGTAATCCCAGCACTCGGGAGGCTGAGGCAGGAGGATCACTGTGAGTTCGAGACTAGCCTGGGCTACATAGTGAGTTCCAGATCAGTCTCAACTATATAGTGAGACCCTGTCTCAAAAAACAAAACAAAACAAAACAAAAAACTGACCAAAAAAAAAAGGAATACAATCTATTAAAAAAACAGAAACAACCAGGTGTGGTGGGGCCTGCCTGTAATTTCAGCACTTGGGAAGCTGAGGAAGATTGCTTTAAATTCACCGCCAGCCTGGACAATACACAGCAAGACCTTGTTTCCAAAAAACAAAACTAAAAAGTGTTATTGATGCAGACATTCCACCTTTAACGTTCAGTTCCTGCAACTAGATCATTAACGGTTGCTAAAGGAGACACCGTCCATAGTATTTACATTACAATATTCAGAACAAAGAAATGAGGCCAGCGAGGTTGCACACCCCCATAATCCCAGCACTGATGAGGCTCGCTGGGAGTTTGAGATCAGCCTGGGTTACATAGTAAGTTCCAGGTCAGTCTCAACTATATAGTGAGACCCTGTCTCAAAAAAAAAAACAAAACAAGCAAACAGAACGAAGAAATGGTCAAAGGAAACTCGGACAGGATGACTTTGCTTTCATTCACGTAACTCTTGCTGCAGCTCTGGAAGGTGTAAGGGAACCCTGAACTGCAGTGCGGGACAGTACAGGACAGCCAGCAAAAATTATAGCACTGTGCCGTAGGCTGCAGAGCCAGTCACATCCTGTGTCGTAAATTTGAGCAGTCCTTATACAGGTAGGTCGCTAACACAGCGACTGCGCCCAGAGAGGCGCCTCGGGCTCCAGTTGGACCATGCTGTTCCTTGGTGAGGTAAAATGAGTTGCAGTGTTTACCTTTTCATTTTTTCCTCCCCTCCCAAAACATTTCCCCCCAAACTTGTGGCCAAGAATTAGCTCCCAGCTGGTGGCCGGGTTCCCACCTGAGAGTTGTGACCACTGGGGAGTTGCTTCTCCTAACCCTGGAGAGGATGCTTCAGTGTGCACCGTGTAGGACAAAGAGAGGGGCAGACTTCCCCCTAATATTCGTCGTAGGTACCAGTTATTAAAGCACTAAGTCTTGTAATGTAAGCCTTGTCAAGCCTGTGGGAAAGTTGAAGGGAAAAACTGGACTGCTTGATGGGTGAAAAAAAAGTCATTCAGTGATATGGGCCCAGTGTCCCTGCTCCTGACCATGTCCCCGGGGCCTGAGGCCCAGGACACTGCCCTCCAGTCGTGCCCAGTAATGGGTACTTAGGCCAAGATTGGCCTACTAAAAACTAGCCTTTTCCCAACACAGAACAAAGTGAACTGCTAATTGTCTTGTAGCCTCAGCTTCCTTTTGGCATTGACCCCTGATGAATAACTGTGGTCTCTATATACAAAAGGAAGGTTAAGTTTCCCTGAATTTGCAGTTAATGACAATGAGGGATAACTTCGAAGTGGGGTTGCAAAGAAAGCCATGGAAAGGCGGCTTTGCGTTTCCTGCATTTGTGCTCTGCCACTTTCCACGTATGTGCTGCTGTCACGCATCGGTGCCACTACTGTTGCTCCATAATGGACCTTGGCGTCCACACCAGTTAAAACAGACACGGCTCCGCCATTTTCCCCGAGCATCCAGTGCTGCTCCATGGCCGTTCCTGGATGCTGAACCATCTCTTCCCTGCTCTAAATCTTGTAGAAAATGTCCTCCTTTCCTTTGTTTCGCTCCTCAGGCTCCTCCGGGTGGGATGTCCATCGGCTCTGATGTGCTTCTTCGCTAATTTATACATTATTTGATGTCTTTTCCTACTGAAACAGTAAATATAATTTAGTAGAAAATATCTGGAGGAATTCTTCTGACACCCTCTTTCCAGGTGATCTGGATAATCAGAAGCTATTCATATGCATGGGTACTAATGACATGTCCTATCAGCACATTTTAAAAAATGAATTCTAGCCAGGTGTAGAGGCGCACGCCTGCAAACCCAGCTCTCAGGAGAGGCTGAAGCAGGATTGCTTCGTGTTCTAGGCCAGCGTGGGCTACACATGAATTCAAGGTCTTCATCAACTGCAGAGTGAGGCCCTGTCTCAGTAAATAAATAAATACCAAGACCTGTCATGTAAAGGTACAAGATCCCAATGATGAATGTAACTGTACTGTATGCTTTAAAAGTACCAATAGGGCCGGGGATTTAGCTCAGTGATTCCACTGCCTGCCTCGCAAGCTCAAGGTCCCGAGTTTGATCCCTGGTACCAAAAAAAAAAAAAAAGAAACA
>NW_022900944.1:17091320-17116352 GCF_012274545.1 Fukomys damarensis
CCCAATGATGAATGTAACTGTATTGTATACTTAAAAAGGGGCTGGAGATTTTTAGTTCAGTGGTTCCTCTGCCTGCCTCGCAAGCTCAAGGACCTGAGTTTGATCCCTGGCACAAAAAAAAAAGTACCAATAAACTAAACACACACACACACACACACACACACACACACTAAATAAATAAATAAATAAATAAATAAATAAATAAATAAATAAATTCTGATGACTCTTACTTGGTCAGGCAGAGGATTCCCTGCAGGTCCATACCTCATCAAGTGAGACTCAGCCTGTGCTTTCCGTTGAATTACAAGGCACTTTTTGGTTATTTGTGGGACATGAATAATTCTTTCAGGAGATTCTGAAGTTTTGCTAATGAACAAAAAGAATCACAGTAATTAGAAAAGGACCATAAGGGCCAGGGATGTAGCTCAGTGGTTTCACTGCCTGCTTCACAAGCATAAGGTCCAGAGTTTGATCCCCAGTACCCCCCAAAAAAGGAAAGGATCATAATGTGTTAGTATTATCAAAATAAAAAGTATTTTCTAGTTTGTAATTATTTAATATTACTATAGGAACTATGCCTTGAGAAATCAACGTAAAAGACAGACATACCCACTGAATACGCAGGAACACGCATTTGCAGGAGTCTCTGGTACCTCCTTCCACAGCCTTCATTCATCTACAGGTTACCTTGTCTTTGTCTAGAGTGGAGGAGAAATTCACATAACATAAGGTTGTCCATTTATTTATTTATTTATTTATTTATTTATTTATTTATTTGGAAGGCAGGCGGCGGAACCACTGAGCTAAATCCCCAGCCCTAGGCTGTCTGTTTTATTTATTTTTTGTTTTTGGTACCAGGATCAAATGTGGGTCCTTTTAGCGGCAGTTAGGATTCTCACCACACACAGCCACTACTTCCAGCTGCTTCCAGAACTCACTGTCCCCCAAAACCAAACGCCTCAGAAGTCCCGCCCCTTCCCCTCTTCCCATCCCCGGCCTTCCATGGGGTGGGAGGCTGGTTCTGGGTGCTGGTTTGGGCTGCTAGGAACCTGTACCTACACACACCTGCCAATTACTGGTTGCAGTCCTTAGGGCGCAGCCTAGACAGAGCTTTCTGTGTCCCTCCTCACTGTAGCTGCCTCCAAATTGGCCTCTTGCTTGCCAGCCCAGCCCATCTTCCGTAAGATTGCAAGGTGACTATCTCCCCTTCTTCTTCTTTTTTTTTTTCTTCAGTTTGACAAAAAAAAAATTTTTTTTTTTTAATGTATTGGTTTTTAGTAAAGCCATTCATCTCAGTTGTTTCTCTCCTCATCTTGACCTTGGATTATTATTTCATTTGGGTCAAGAAAAGAATATGTCGGACAGGGATGTTATTTTAACAAACAGTAAAATGGACAAAAATGAATAGTTTGCCTACTTAAAAGTAAGTTAAAGTTAAATTCATGTTATCTTGATATAATTAAATCGTGTGAAAACTAATAGATTCACACACATTTCCATTGTTTTACTTTGGATTTAATCTAAACTTTAACATAAAAGAATAACTTTAAGGGTTAGATTTTCCTTGCCTCAAGATGGCTGCTACATAAAACAGTAGCCTCCTTCCCATAATGCTCTGAATTTTAAAACAGGCTGCCACATGGACTAGCAGCCTCCATGTTAAACACAGCTTCTCCTACTAAGGGACAGACTTCCTCCCATCATGCCTCTTTTCCCGCCAAAAGCGTAACCTGATACTCGCTACCTCCAGTAATCAGTGATGTCAGAAGCCCTTCCTAGTTATGTCACAGACACCTCCAATGCCTTAATGCTACTTCACTCAACTCTACCCCAGCTCAGGTTAAACCCACCTCACTCCTATAAAAGAAGCTCCTTGGCTGGGCAAGGTGGTGCACCCCTGTAATCCCAGCACTTGGGAGGCTGAGGTAGAAGGATCGCTGAGAGTTCGAGACCAGCCTGGGCTACATAGTGAGTTCCAGGTCAGTCTCAACTACACAGTGAGACCCTGTCTCGGAAAAAAACAAAACAAAAAAAAAGAAGCTTCTTGTTCCTCTGTGCTGATTATGCTTTAAGAGACAGCCTTGCAGATCCTCCCCACAGTAAAGGCTTGTAGTCCTGGTCTGATCCTGGTTTTTCAGCTCTTTTACCTAACATTACCTATTTAAAAAGATCAGAAAAGGGCTGCGGGTTTAACTCAGTGGTGCTGCTGCCTGCTTCGCAAGCACAGGGACCCGAGTTCGATCCCCAGTACCAAAAAAATAAATAAAAAACAAGTAATTAACAGCAATTAAATAGCCTGAAACTGCCTCTGAGTTTAACATTGTAGGAATTCTGAAGGAAATCGTATCATTTTCCTTTTGTTTGTGACTATGCTTTCAAAGATGTGTTTAACTGTCACATTAAAAAAAGTCCATATATAATACAAAAGTACAAAACACCCTACAAAACACAAATCTAACAGTACATGTGATGAACAATTCCATAAAATGCATTTGAAGATGCATTTTCTTTCCTTTTATTTTCAATACCTACAATATGCTTTGAGAGGCCACTGGGCAGTATGCATACACTTAAAATAAACGATATAATTGTTCTAATAAGAAATTCTGTAGTGAGTTCAATTCAAATTGGATTTAATGACTTACTAACGTAAATGTGTAGAGAAAGTTACAGAAAATGCTTGTTGTTGTTTTTCATCTACAATATTAATTTTTTTATTTATACCTTTAAAAAATAAAAACCAAGGGGCCAGGGATTTAGCTCAGTGGTTCTGCCACCTGCCTCACAAGCACAAGGACCCCAGTTCGATCCCCAGTACAAAAAAAAAAGAAAGTGAAACAAATAAAAACCAGGTCAGGGGATTTAGCTCAGTGGTTCCAGCACCTGTTTTGCAAGCACAGGGACCTGAGTTCGATCCCCGGTACCAAATCAATCAATCAATAAATAAAATAAAAACCAGCCAAATACTTAAGCAGTATGGTACACTTAAATTTTTGGTGGTGGTTTGTATTTTAAAAGAAACAGCTTTCTTGTGATTTACCTCAAATTCTGGTGGAAATGCTTACAGGAACTAGCTAATAAACAAAAACCAAGAGAAGCACATTCAAAATACTGATTTACTCCGGTAGCAAATGGCTGTTCTTTGAAGACTAATGAAGGTAGACAAGACATTAAAGCGAAATGGCTATTTCAAATACTCAGTACTTTACAAAGAAATTTTTTTTAAACTTTTTTGTAAAAGAGCTATGCATCTGTATCCACTGATATCAAATGCAATACCTAACAATATGACAACAAAACATGCCCATAATGAAAAAAAACATCTATTTTAATTTTTTGTTTTGTTTTGTTTTGTTTTGAGACAAGGTCTCACTATGTAGTTGAGACTGACTGGAACTCACTATGTAGCCCAGGCTGGTCTCAAACTCACAGTGATCCTCCTGCCTCAGCCTCCAGAGTGCTGGGATTACAGGCGTGCACCGCCACGCCCAGCTATTTTAATTTTATCTAAATTTGCTTGCAGTCAATAGTCCAGCAACATTTTCCTTTCAGTGCAGTACTTTCCCTTTCTCCATAAGGCTGTTCCTGAGAACCAGACAGTATAGGTAATGAGGGAGTTAATTTGGGAGTAATTGCTTACAGTTTTAAACAGACAGCAATTTTTTGCTTTCCCCTTAATGTGCTAATAGTTTGTCTAAAAACCTGCAATTCTTTGTTTTGTTTTTTGGTATGGAGGATCAAACCTGGGATCTTGTGCTTAAAAGGCAGGCAGCAGAACTACTGCGCTAAATCCGCCGGCCCAAAACCATGTAATTCTTAAAAAGGTACCATTTCTGATTTCTTTATTATTTGTAACCCTTGGAAACTAATCACATTAAACTACAAAATTAACAAATGTCTTGAAATCTGTATATAAAACACAAATTACCTCTAATTTCAAATTCTCATTAGTGTACCACTCAACCTTAAAAAAGAAAAAGTGGCTCCAAAGGTAGTCTTATACCATCTTTTTAAAAAGAAACTTGGGGGCCGGGGATTTAGCTCAGTGGTTCCGGTTCCGTTGCCTGCCTTGCAAGTGCAAGGACCTGAGTTCAATCCCTGGTACCAAAAAAAAAAAAAGATTAAAAACTGTTCCTTTAACTTTACACCCATTCCACGCCCTAACTCAGAACACATCATTTAATTGTCTTGGTCACAGATACTTCCAAAATAAAATTTTATTGCATCCCCACAGCATCTGGTTATCAGAAAAATCCATGCTTTCCTTTATTGAGAGTTTGGTCCGGCTTGTGTTCGTGTATCCTTTTCAGTATTCTTCATCCTTGTCTTTGCTTCTGGAGGCCTTTCCTCTGGTTCACTAAATTCATCTTAACATTAATAGCTGCTGCTACTGAAAGGCTTTTGGGAGCAGGAGTTGGAATGGTTTCTTTAGGTTTACTTGATCCAAGTTTGATGGAGGTGGCTGATGCTTTCTTTGTTGTCTGACCACCTATGGCAAATCCAAACTTGGAGGTCTTTATAGGCTTTGTTGGAGGTCTGCAGCTTCCTTAGCGGATCACTTCTCAGCACTGCAGCCGAAACTTTCCCATCCATTACTCTGGTGGCTCCATCTTGCTCCGTCTTCTCAGGCTTCGCCTCTCCTGCCTTTCCATCTGCCATTTTCTCAGCCATGGCCTCCCCTCCATGTCCCCTTATTTTCAAAAGTAACATTCTTTTCTTAGGAAATCTGTACATGTTCATTGTCAAACTTTTGAAAACTAGGGCCAGGAATGTAGTTCAGGGCACCCCACCTGCCTGGCAAGCACAAAGTCCTGAGTTCAAGTCCCAGTACCAAAAACAGTTTTGAAAAGTACAGGAAAGTGGGAGACCACCCTGTTGAATATGCCCAAAGCAGTCTGTAAGCAGTGCAGGCTATAAAGAGTTAATCACACAATTGGCTTAGTTTAATAAGTACATCTGAGGGCCAGGGATTTATCTCAGTGGTTCCACCACCTGGCTTGCAAGAGCAAGGACCCAAGTTTGATCCCCGGTACAAAATAAATAAATAAGTCCGACCAAAGCCTACACGACTAGGTAACATGGCAGCCAAGGGCAGAGTGATTTGCACCCAAATTCCATTTCCCAAATCAAGAATGCTTTGTTTCTGGGGCCCAGGATTTGGTTCAGTGGTTCTGCTGCCTGCCTTGCAAGCACAAGGGCCGGAGTTTGATCCCTGGTACCACAAAAACAGAAACAAATAAAAAAGAATGCTTTGTTTCTTCTCTTACAAGCCTTGCCTGTGTCAAGTAACATATCCCTAGCCACCACACAGAGCCCCCTTACCCCAACTAAACAATTACTGTGTCACCAGTAAATAGCGACAATTCTGGCTGTTCAGGGTCTTTTTTTTGGTACTGGAATCGAACTCGGGTCCTTGCACTTGCGAGGCAGGCAGAACCACTGAGCTAAATCCCCAGCCCTGTTCAGGTCTTTGCTTGCTCAGACACTAGCCATCTGAGCTCCCTGTCTCTAGTTCTCTCTCTAAGTCTTCGTTCTCACCATGCATTATAGTGCTGAGCAGGAGATCTCGACCAACTGCAAGGGTCTCTAATACAGGAAAGCAGTTTCAGTTTTAATCTGGGGGAATGGGAAGTCAGGTTGATGATGTGTCTCCCCCGACTTGAAGAAAGTCCTGCTCTCCTGATGGCTCTGCCTCCCAGCCTCCTCTCCTGATTTTTCCTCACCACCGCACCCCCACTCCCCTGACCCTGCAGCCTCTGAGCCATCACCAGTGCTGTTCCTTGGTGGCCCTGCCCTTCCTACCCTTTTCCAAGTCATCCCTCCCTGTCAAAGCTGGCTCCCCCAGCTTGTCACACACAGGTGGCCAAGGATCACTATATCCAGGGCAAATTCTATTGATCATTGGAGTAGAAGTGTTTTGCCATTACAACAAAACACCAGGGGCAGGCTAACTTAGCTGTCAAGTTTATTCAGTGTGAGTTTTAGAGGCGGGAAGGCAGTGGAAGGTGTCACAGCATGGCGGGAGCATGCTTGGGAGCAAGCAGACACATCTCCAAGGAGGAGATGGCCAGCAGAGAGGCCGGGCTTGCTCCTTGATAACCACGTCTGCCAGGGCCCACCGGGAGACCCCTCCCTGAGGTGTACCCCCATGGCCCAGGGCCTGCTACCAGTTCTGCTCTTAAAGACTGCACCCCAAAGCCTCCAGCCTGGGGGCAAAGCCTCGAACATGTGGACCTGTGAGGACACTCGAACCTCATCCCAGTGTGGTGCCCACAAAGCAACACGGACTCCACATCCTGCCTCGGGGCAGCCTCTACAATTCCCACAGGGTCTCCCGAGCCCGGGCGGGAGGGCTTAGCATTTACCACGCTCCCCATGTGATGGCTGGTGCGAGGCCCTGCACACGGGCAACTCAGAAGGATCTTGCTCTCCCTTTCTGCCTGCAGGCTTGGTCTTTCTGCTTGGGAAGCCTCATGCTTTGGGGTTTCATTATACCCTACATTGAAGCAGAGTGTGTCAGAACTGCAAAGGTAGGACCTTGCCCTTAATGTTGGCTACCAGCATTTACTGAGCACTGACTATGTGCAACAGGTCTGTTTCCAGTCCCTATTTAACTGTTCCAGCAAGGGTAGGAGGCAGGTGCTATCATAATTCCTTTTCTATAGGGAAGGAAATGAGGCTAAGGGAGGTGCAGGAAATGTCCCAATCTGTGCTGAGTGGTATACATGGCACCGAATCTCTTCTGGTATAGAAAAAAAGGTTTCCATTGTCAAATGTAGCTACCTGCATCCCCATAGAGAAGCCACAAGGCACACTCATGCACTAAAAGCCCTGAGAAGGACTGCAGCAAAAACAAACAAAAAAAACAAAAAAACTGTTTAGCTCAGGGTCCTTTTTTGGGGGTGGGGGGGTACCAGGGAATTGAACTCAGGACCTTGTGCTTGCAAGGCAGGCAGTGAAACCACTGAGCCAAATCCCTGGACCATGGTCTCTTTTATTGTAGACCTCACAGAACCAGACAGCAGTTTGGGGAATGCAGATTACGACCAACCTCCTCACTGACTGATGGGCTAATGAGGCCCCAGCCAGAGAGTGGAGTGGAGCAGGCACAATCCACATCTTTCTTGTGTACAGAGAAGGCCGCCTAGTCTGTTTTCATAAATATTTCACAGAACATTTTCTAATCAAGATCCCTCAATCATGGATGAGCCAATCAACAAACACCCAGAAAGGGCTGGGGATTTAGCTCAGTGGTGCCAAAGCCTTCCTTGCAAGCACAAGGACCCAAATTCAATCCCTAGTACCCAAAACAAAACTAGAAAGGATAGTTGACTTTATCCAAGGTCACACAGCCAATGAGAGACAGAAACAGAATTAGACACACAAAGAGATCCCAGGACTCTGAAATCCAAATATTCTTTAAAACACAAGTCAGACAGATGGAAGGAAGATGGAGGCTTAGTGTGTTCACGTCCAGCTGCTCCAGCCTTGCTGTTACTGCATGTTCTGTATGCACTGCTCAGATAGCTGCTGCCAGCACAGGAAGCCCCCAACGACCAGAAATGAGGAATACAAAACTCACTCAGCCGAGTGACACAGAGAGGCAGTAGAATGGAAGTAAGATAACAAAAGTTTACTCCACCGATGGGGGCCGATCACACATAAGCTGTGCCTAGAATGACGACGCACTGGGTTACAACTCCTCCTTTTATAGGCTTTCACAGCCTTGACTTCATTTGGGTGGTTACATTCCATTCTCACAGTTCACATCGCGGTCCCAGGGTAAACTTTTAACCCAGATGAAACAGTTCTTTGCAGTGGGGGAGTTTACCTTTAAGATTCACCTACTTACCTATTCTAGTCCATAGGAAGGGGGTGTTCAGGGTCGGGGGAGCAAATGTCAGCAGTGGGTTCTTTTATCAGACACTTTTACGATCAGGTGGCTCCAGTCTCTTTGGAGCTGAAGACCTTGATGCCCCAGTTATCTCAGGGTAAGACCAAAAGCCTCAGTCAGCAATCAGTGCCTTTGGTGCCTATTAGTTCTGAGCTAAACAAAACAAACCGCTGTTAAAGACAGCAGAAGCCATTTTACACTGTAACTCTCCATAGGTTTTTGCTACTTATAAAAGTTTTCCCTGTCATTACTTTGATTTCATTTCCATTCCCTGGTCAGCTGATAACCATATATTCATATTTTAAGGATATGTGACTATGTCCTTTGGTAACGTCTTCAGGTTTTTAACCTTATTTTTTATTGAGTTCTAAATCTTTGTATATTGTAGAATCATATCTATGAAATAAATGATCTGCAAGTTTTTCCTTTCACTCAATGGAATATCTCACTTCCTTTGGGGGGTGCCGGGGATAGAACTCTGGCCCTTGTACTTGCCAGGCAGGCTGCAGAACCAAAGCCAAATCCCTAGCCCTGTCCTTGATATAGTTTTGAACCATTGTTTTTTTTTTTTTTCCTTTGGGGGTCTCATTGTGGCTGTTTTCCAAATCCCTAGCCCTGTCCTTGATATAGTTTTGAACCATTGTTTTTTTTTTTTTGTTCCGGGGAATCAAATTTGGGACCTTGGGCTTGCGAGGCAGGCAGTGGCACCACTGAGCTAAATTCCTGGCTTGAATCACAGGTTTTAAATTTTCAGCAGTCTAATTTATTTTTTGTTCCTTATGCTTTTGATGTCTTAACTAAGAAATCAACACTTAATCCATATCTCTAATTTTTTACTCTATGAACTTCTAAATTTTATATCTAGGTCTCTTAATTTTTAATTGTTTGGCATGTGGATATCCAGTTGACCCAGGACTATTTGTTGAAAAGTAGGATGTACAAATTTCTAGATAATGTTTCTGAAGAAAAGAAACAAATAAAACAAGAAAACAAAAACAAAACTAGAAAGGATAGTTGACTTGAATTTGAAAGGATAGGGATTGAATTTGGGTCCTTGTGCTTGCAAGGAAGAAACAAAAAAAAATAGTAAAGGATAAAAATTATAACCAATTATGCTAACCATGTCTGAATGAATAATTTCACTTTAAAGTCTACCATACCAGGTAAATCTGATAGAAGACCTTGAACTCTTTCCTAACTACAAGAACAACTACCTGGGCTAAAGGCAGTGATGGCAACAGTCTCATTTTCAGTGTTCATCTGCCCAACTGATGCAGCACTTAAAAATGGAAAGACATCAAATTCTTCAAACACAGACTACATTAGTCCACTAGTCCAGCATAACAGCAAAGAATAGACACCATACATATGCAGCTTGCTTTAAATAAAGATCGGGTACAAAATGCAGACTTATGTAAACAATAAGTTAAAGGCGGGGATTTACAAATACTGCACAATATTCATACTTCTCAGTAGGTCTTGTGCAAAATGTAGTACAACACTGATTACACTTCAAAATATAAGCCTTTGAGGTAGAAAAAACAGCTGTATTAAAATAGGAGCTTCAATTAATACAGTTTTTATTTCAACAATCATTTTTTTGCAATTGTGAGTATTTTATTGTTTTTGTGATACCGGGGATGGCATCCAGGGCCGTACACAGGCTCGGCACGTGCTCCACCACTGAGCTGCACCCCCAGCTTACGTTTTCATATGAGGGTTAACTGTACTTCTGGACATTCATTAAACGACAAAAACACAACATCCTGTTTCTTCTCATTGCTTAGCATACTCCCCTTAGTGAAGGCAAATGTACCAATATGCTTGTCTATTTATCTTTCCAAATGCAGGTGTGAGAGGATGGAGAAATTTAGTGAGCTTCCACCTTCAGATTTAAACTCAACTTCTGGAAAAATCCATTCTATACGATTTTTCATGTCCACTGTCAATTGTCCACCTCATCCATCCGTATTAATCGCAAGCCATGGTATTTCATTATTCATTCAATGCTAAGCATCTCATTATTTTCGTTTCCCTGCAAACACTTCAGGAGTTCAAAGGCTTCTCCTCCCCATTTCTGAACCCTGAGCTGCTCCAACAGGAGTCAACTATTCACTCTGTGAAATCCCAGCACTACTAAGGCCGAGACAGGAGGATACGGAGTTCAGGCCCATCTTGGTTACAAGCAAGTTTAAGGCCAGCCTGGATTACACACCAAGACCTCAACCTTAAAAATAAAAGATTCAGCATCAATTATTCAAAAGCATGTTCAGTTAGGGGTACAGATTAATGGTTGTGCGTACTTCCCTAGCATGTGCAAGGCCCTGGGTTCAATCCCCAGCACCACAGAAGAAAAAAGTATTTCTGAGCTTGGGGCCTTGGCATAGTGAAAATCATGTCATCTTTGTTCCTCCCAGACTATCCTAGCCTAGCTACAAAACAGAACAATCTCATGGCTTCTGTACTTACCTTCTGCCTAACGAAGTACTTTTATTTGAAGGAACTCTGGGACATGGGGATTTTTATAATTGATATTTTGCTTTATCTAATGTTCAAACTACTATTTAACTTTCATATTTAAGAAAAAAAAAATTTTTTGGACACTGGGTCTAACTATGTAGCCCAGGCTGGACTCAAACTCATGGTGATCCTCCTGCCTCAGCTTTCCAGTGCTGGGATTACAAGTGTGCACTACCATATGAGGCACTCAGTGTACTTAAGAACTGTAAACAAAAGCTACTTTAGGAAATACAGTCTGTTTGTAAAAGGACTTGGTGCTTGGGGGTCTCCAAGTTTTTCAGTCACATGAATCAATTTTACAGAACTTTTAAGGTAGCGTTTTGGTGGTGGTCTAATACTACACTTAACTACTTCCTACAGTTTAGAAAATTCAGAAACCTTGCAGTCCACATGAGCACATTTTATGATATGCATTAAATCAGAATTCCAAAATTGTCCACTGTGCAGAACAATCAATTTATAAAATGTGATAAAGTGAGCTTTAATAAAAATGTGAACATATTTTAGGTTTCTCATTTGAATGGATACCCACTGTTATGGAGTAAAGGCCCGGATTTATTGGTATTGGTGAAACTTGGAACATCCATAATCCTGTAAAAATGACCAGTGTTTCCTTGGCGAAGCTTTCATTTCAAGTCTTTCTGAATGATGCCTTAAGGAGTACTGAGCTACGTCATTAGCTCTCATATTTAAGAAACAGATTATTATCTCCTTTAGCAACTTTACAAAGTGGTTGATGGCACACACTTCTCCATCAAAAAGATGCTCATCTAAATCTACGAAAAGGTAAGAGTGCCCAGAAAGCTCATGGAGTATTTTCTGTTGAAGAAACAGTTCCCTCTGTTCAGGAACTAGTTCAAAAATCGCCTTTCTTGAATGAGTTCTTACAACTTGGTCACAAATATGAATGACCCTACAGAGGCTTTCTGAAGGCAAATGAAACCCATTTTTCTTTTTAACACATAATAGTGACCCAGTTTTGGGGGCCTTGGGATCCGACGCATACAGTGCACCGATGCAGTCTTCACACAGCAAAAGAACTGACAACCTATCTGCAACGTACCCAGCACAGTAGATGAGCCTTTGCCTGTGCTCTGACAGGTCTAGTAAGGCCTCGCTGAGGGAGCAATCAGACCAGTCATGGCAAATATCCTCTTTGTGAAAGAGAGAATTTATGACACTGCCACCATACTGACGTTCAACTGTCCGAAGGGCCAGATCTTTCCTCTGAGCAATTGAAATGTCAAAGATGCTTACTTCACTTAGGAAAACTTCATCTTGAAATCTGTATCTGCTCTCCAAGTTATGGTACGCTTTCTGGAAAGCCATGCAGGTAAGGCTAGAACTGGTTACCAACATTTGCCTAAGCGTATTTAGAAAGAACTCTACATGGTCCTGACTGAACTTGTACGTCAGAAGATATGAAAAAGGCACAACCTTTGGAGAAACATAATTTTGGTAGAGCCATTTTAGGCTCTCCCCGTTAAGCAAAAATCCCAGAAATCCTAGTTTTCGTTTACCTTTAATGATCTGATTATTGCTATTGTCAGACAGTGTAAGAAAAATAGTCTTGGCTTCAATTAATACATGATTTATTTCACTAAAAGTTTCAGGCAATAGGGGTCTCTTAAATCCCTTTCCGTAACAGTTCCTACCATTAAAAATGTCAAACAGATTGCTAATTAAGCGTAAAAAATGAATGGTACCGATACAGTTTTGAAAAGGAGGCAGACCTAATGACAGCAAATATTCCAATGCAATGGCTACATTCTCACTAAAGAGTTGGGCAGCACAATTCATTTTCAGTACATGATTTTTCAAGTTTGCGAGTTTACTTGAGATTCCTTGCATACGTGCTAATTCCTGTTCACCTAGTAGGGCCAACTCTACAAGGTGCTGCCAATGTGCTGCTCCATTAATGAACTGAATGCTTTGATAGCTCTGAAATGCATTTCTTATTAACTTCAGCAAGTGGCAAGAATCAAAGAAGTATGCGATCTGTTGGCTAGAAGACGAAGGATGCTGGAACGTGCATTTGATGTTCTCTCCGTCCATATGTATTCCCAAGGCTTTAGCCATTTGGACACTGTGAGCTGTAGCATCAGATGTAACAGCCAGGACGGTCATCCCTACATCACTCAGTTTGCCAATAGTCAGACGAAGCAACTGAGCTTGCAAGTATCCACATGCTCGGTTTACAAAAAAGTAACCAAGAGGCACTCTCCAATGACCAAAAATACCCACTGCCATTAACAGAACAGTTTCTGCGGCCAGTGGCGTTTCATCGGCATCAAGTTTCCCAAGACCAAAGTCCATAAACCCTTGCAGACTCTGGCTGCTGGGATCCCACTGGAGCTGCTGCTTGAGAGGTATGCCTTTTATTATCAATGAGCAATACTGATAGCGCTGGTCTCCACTCTCTACTTTTTGTTGGAGGAAAGAAAAAATGTTGCTATTGAAGCCTGGACTGGACTTGCATTTGGACAGCCAACTGGAAAACATGAAAAGTGAAAAAGTATAAGGCACAAATGAAGAAATATAAAGATAAAAAAGATGAAAAGGGAAATACCTTAAATGGATTACAGTAGCCTCAAGTCCCTGTAGACATAAAGCCACTGTAAATATCCAAGGCACATTTTCAAGGATACATTCAGTAATGAAACAAGAATAAGTCTAGAAACAGTATTTTAAAATAATATACAACATAATTTAAAATTTCTCATTCTTTAAAAGTATACAAATCCTGCTGGGCACGGAGGTGTGGGCCTGTAACCCAAACACTTAGGAGACTACAGCAGGACTGCAGTGAATTCGAGGCCAGCCTACACTACACAGCCAGACCTTGTCTCAAAAAAAATGTATACAAACCAACACCCGAGTTTGTTCTAATTCATCCTTTCAAGACACAGATCCCAAAGCAGTCTTACCTGTAAATCCACTTAAAGGAGAAAACTACTGAATAGGTGGGAACCCTTGAGAGCTTCTAGTCCATTCACATTTTATAGGCTAGGAAACTGGCACAGAGAGTCAGGGTAAGTGACTTGGCCTCTGTTGTGCTTCTAGGAACGAATGTGGGATGGAACCCAGCTTCCTCACAGCCAGGGCTTCAATGTGTTTTTCAGTCCTAGCCTCAAAGGAAACCTTGGTGGCTGTTAAGGACTCTTCATTTTCTCATCTTTACATAATACATTTTGCACTATCACCTCAGGAGCTCTTCCTAGCACACCTGATGTTCTGGACTTCCAAGTATCTTTTCTGTTATTACTGTTACTATTTTCAGAATGCTTCTTGATTTTTTCCCCCCTTCTTACTTCTAATTTGCTCCTTTTAATTTGTTGTACATCCAGAGAAAGAAAACAGCTATATACATAGCACTGGAGATTGAACTTGGAACCTTGTGCTTGGGAGGCAGGTTGCAGCACCGCTGCCTGTATATATATTTTAAAACAGGATCTTGCTATGTAGTTTAGGCTGGCCTTGAACTCACTATGTAACCCGGGCTGGCTTGGAACTCATGGTGATCCACATGACTCAGTCAAGTGCTGACCACGCCCAGCAAAAACAGCCATTCTGCGATCTTCTACAACAAGGTTACATAGGGCCAGGGATTTAGCTCGGCGGTTTGGTGGCCTGCCTTGCAAGCGCAAGGACCCCTCAATCCCCGGTACCAATAAACAAACAAACAAACAATAAATAAATAGAATAAGGTTACACTCAGGTGTGTGGTGCCACATGCCTGTAATCCCAACACTTTGGAGGCTGGGGCAGGAGGACTGCCTTGAGTCTGAGGCCAGCCTGGACTACATAGCAAGACCCTGTCTAAAACAAACAAACAACAACAAAAAAAGATTACAGTAGATTCATTTGGAAGTAGAGACTGAGGTGTTCATCTATAACTGAAATAAATCATTCACATTTCTTTTTTTACATTTTTAGGGCTTTTGTAAATATTTCAGTTGTAATCTACATTTCACAAATAAAATTCACCTTTTCTATATATCATGCACTTTCACATACAAAATATACATACATGTTACTCTTCAATGGCAACTATGATACACTAAAACTGATTTCATGCACTAATGGTTTTTTTTCTTTTGCTATTGGGGACAGAACTCAGGACTTGTGCTTGTAAGGCAGGCAGACGTAACACTGAGCTAAAATCTCTGGCTCCAAATGGTTCTGAAATACATTTATCTGATGCCAAAAGACATAAATTGTAAGTAGCTTATTTTTGACAAAAGCATCAGTTGTTTGTAATTTAAACTAAGACTCTAATAGTAAGACAATGAGAAAACAGGACAGTGGTATTACAGCTCTCCAGTATGTTAAAAACTCCCAAGTATTGTACAGTGGTACCTTGGTTTGCAAACTTAATTTGTTTTACAATTTTGGGGAAGAGGGCTATGGTCATGTTTGTTGTCACCCAATGCAGTTTGTGAACTGAAGCAAAATTTTGCTCAAGGCTTTTGTTTGCAAACCAAATCATTTGTGAACTGAGATATTTTGCTTAAAATTTAGCCAAACATAGTGGTGCATGCCTGTAGTTCCAGCACTCTGAGAGGCCAAAGCAGAAGGATCACAAATTCATGCCCAACTTGGGCAACTTACCGAGAACCTATTGCAAAATAAAAAGGGCTGGGATGAAGCTTAGTGTGAAAGCCCTAGGTTCCATCTCTAGCACTACTAGGAAAAAAATCTACATGTACCTGTACAGTAATTTTTTAATATTAGGATTCTCAAATGAACACCAGATGTGCAAATGTCTCATATCCAAAAAGTATGTAATGAAACTTAAAAACTACATAATGCCTCTGTAAGGTTTTAATCTAAAAAAAAAAAAATTTCTTTTAAAAGACAGGGCCTTGCTACGTATTTTAGTCTGGCCTTGAGCTCACTATGCAGACCAAGATTGCCTTGAACTGCCGTGATCCCTCCTGCCTCAGCCTCCTGAATGCTGGGGTTACAAGCATACGCCACCACACCTAGAACAGATATGCTTTTAAATGTCCTTAATTATAAAGCTATATAGAAACATTTTCAATATGTACAGTTTATTATAGTTAAACCATAAATAATTTAACCAAACCACACTGAAGGATATTTAGGTTTCACATTTTCACACATAAGCAGTGCCATGGTGTGTGTGTACACCTGTATGCTCACATTGACACACACTTACGCTATGCACCTAATTCCTAGGAACAGAAAGCAGAGGTAAATTGTGTGTGCGTTGTGTTTTTTTGGTACCAGGAATCGAATTTGGGACCTCGCGCTTGGAGAGGCAGGTGGCAGAACCACTGAACTAAATCCCCAGCCCAAGCAGAGGTAAATTTACATGTGCATGTTTTCGGATAAATGAACTAAACTTTCATAAGAAATTCAAAACAAATTTTGGATTTCAGGTGCACATAATTGAGTGGGCCAATTTAAAGCTCATAAAGTCCCAAACCATCCTTCAGAGAGCTCATACCAATTTGACTTTACAGTCAACAACATTCTTTCCATTGTTTGGGTACTGGGGATTGAAATCAGGACCTTGCACTTATGAGGCAGGCATGGTGCCACTGTACTAAATTCCCAGCCCTCAACATGATCTTTTTCTTTTTCCCCCCCAGACAGGGTCTCACTATGTAGTTGAGACTGACCTGGAACTCACTATGGAGCCCAGGCTGGTCTCAAACTCACAGTGATCCTTGTGCCTCAGCCTCCTGAGTGCTGGGATTACAGGTGTGCACCACTGTCTATCCTCAACATGATTTTTAATGTAACTACCATCTAGTAGCTTTGTCATGGAATGATCAGCTGGGTGACTTAAAACAGCCTGGAAGCAAGGTAGACCCCATTATACTGAGGGTACCAAACTTCCTCTACAGGAAGTGCTTTCTCTCACGGTCATCACCCGTAGAGGAAGTTAATTTACCTGCAGTGAACACACAGAAGCTGTGTAACAGGAAATACAAGTAACAACTGCGCAGGCTTTTTCTATGACCAAGACCATACTAACTGCATCATTATTACATAAAATTAGGAAAACTGACATTATTACATGACTTCACAGCACTTGTGAAAGCACGCCATTTTAGTAACCAAAGCCCTGAAAGTTCAAAAAGCAAATTCTAAGTTGTAGTCAAAAAAGAACTGAGAGAACTGAAAAAGGATCTAACATCAGTACAAAAAAAAACTCAGGTGTTAGATGCACCTAAGAATTAAAGATGTATGGCAATTAGAATTAGTGAGGTAATTACCTAACCAAACCAAATAACAGTTTAAGCTTGGTCTGTCATCACCAAATAGCCATCTGTTTAACAATTTTTACCACAAATTTGGCACTACATTTTTGCGTAACTTATTTCTCTGGTCTCTGAGCTGATTGTGTGTATTTCCTCCTTTGTCTTCAAACTTCTGATGCTTCCCTCAACTCTACTAATAAGCTTTATTTTATTGAGAAAATAGAAGTACTCAATCATTCTCGTGAGCGAGCAAACATGCTGAACACCTGCCAAATCAAACACCCTTCCTTCTACCTACCTAGAGACCCATTTTCCTGCTGTCTTTCATAGGAAAATGGCCTCAAAGAGCCTATAATTACTTTTTTGTTTTTTCAATTTCTGATGTCTTGACTCCATCAGCCAGGTTTACCTCTTCACGCTCCACTGTAACTGCTTTTGTCAAGTTCATCAAAGACCTCCACCTTGCATAACCCAAGGGTCAATTTTCGGTCCTCATCTTACCTGATCTCCCAGCAGCATTTGACAGACTGGACTATTCCCTCCTTGAAAAACTTTCTATACTTGGCTTCCAGGCCATCACAGTCTCCTCGTTTTCCTCCTGCCTCACTGGCTGCTGCTGATCAATAAATATTTATTTAATAAATAATTATCAAATGTGATTATACAGATCTAACACCTAAGTATAGCTGTGTTAAAAGCAGATCTAAGGGCCAGGGATTTAGCTCAGTGGTTCTGCTGCCTGCCTCACAGGCTCAAGGACCTGAGGTCAATCCCCAGTACCAAAAAAATGGGTTATAACTAAAAAACAAGTGTGTTTGACCATTCAGATTTTTTTGGCTAAAATCTCGGTATCCTTAATATATAATAATATCTGGATATCAAACAAAATTTTCTTGATAGCTGAACAGGTCAAAAAGCCTGGAGCTAGGGATACAACTTAGTGGTAGAGTGCTTGCCTAGCATGCACAAATCACTGGATTCTACCCTCAGCATCAAAGTCTGGAGCATGCAATATATACCATGCTGCTCATAGGAGTTACCCTGTGGAAGCAGGGGAAGGAAAAGGTTAAAAATGTTTTTCAACTGGGCATGGTGGTGCACGCCTGTAATCCCAGCACTAGGGAGGCTGAGGCAGGAGGATCACTGTGAGTTCCAGACAAGTCTGGGCTACATAGTGAGTTCCAGGGCAGTGTCAACTACTAGTGAGACCCTGTCTCAAAACAAAAGACAACAAACAAACAAACAAACAAACAAAAAGTGTTTTTCAGACAAGGATTTAGCTCAGTGGTTCCGCTGCCTGCCTTGCACGTGCAAGGGCCCGAGTTCGATTCTCTATACCCCCCCCAAAATGTTTGTTTTTCATCTTTCGTATTAGTATACTTACATATTACTTGAATATTTTATAATAAGCATATATTACTGTAATCTTAAAAGTGTACCTTAGCTACAACCAAAGTGCCCAAAGAAATAAACAACCATGTGAATACTGGAATCTTAAACCAGAACATAATAGTACAACAGAGATTACAAAGCAAACATGAGAAGAGACAAGTGTGAGTTCGATTTTGCAGCCAAGTTTTTATCTAGCTAGAAATTGACAGAGAACTTTGGGAAATGAAGAAAATCCTGGGAAAATAAAGACCAAGAAGCCTTTACATAAACCATAGCGAAAAACCAGTAATACTTTAGTGCAGAAGAAGATAGACCAAAAGTATAGGAAAAATATCAATGTCGTTTCTATCAAAACATCTCATGCTTAGCAGATGGATACTATAAAAAAGTATAATACTTATGAAAGAGTAATCTTATACCCATATACTCCTCTCAAAACAGGAAGTAGCAAGCATAACCAAAAAAATGGAAAACAATATAAATGTCCAAAGGCTGGGGAAGGGTTAAGAAGGGAAGGACTACCTGATATTATGCAGCTATTAAAACTTATCTGTAATCAAGTTTGGTAGTACATGCCTGTAATCCTAGCACGCTAGGAGGCTGAGGCAGGAGGATCACAAATTCAAGCATAGTCTTGGCAATTAGCAGTTTAGAAGACACTGTCTAAAAGAAAAAAAAAATTTTTTTTTTAAAAGAGTCTGTAGAAAGTGGCGAAAACAGTATAAAAGTTAGTGGGGAGCATCTTAGCTACTAGAGAGGTTGAGATAGGATAATAAGGTTGAGGCCAGCCTTAGCAACTTAGTTAAGACCCTGTCTCAGAGTTAAACAATAAAAGGATATAGCTCAATGGTAGGTACTTGCCTAGCATGTGTGAAGCTCTTTGGGGGGAGTGGGTAACTTATAAACTTAAATTATTTATTAATTTTATAAGACATCACTAAGAAGTCACTGTGTTATTTGCTTCATGTTGAGATACATAAGTATTATTTGTATCCGGCCAGAAATCCTGAAAGATTTATCAAAATCTGGTCCCTGAACCAGGTATCTACACTACATCAAATGCGGTGCTTACAAGCAATGCAGATTTCTGTGCTGTTTCAGACCACTGGAACTGCTCTAGATGTTTCAGGACAGTAACATTAGAATTAGTGAAGTGCACCAGAAATTTCACTATTGCGGAACTGAAATTTTACCCCCCATAGCATCTTTAACATTTCAGAGATGTAAAAATGTATCAGGTAATGAATGTATCTTCATCTTGTTTGTGAAAGTATCGCTGTTGAGATAACATGCAAACACCACTTAGAAGTTTCTAAAAGGAGGAAAACGTGCTAATACTCAGTGTAAAAAAATGAAATAGAACAAAATATTTGCTTTGTTTAGCATCACTTACGTTCTGAGGATGGAAGCATGAGGCAGCTTAAGAATCTTTCTGACGTAGTCATAGACTTTACTGCTGCACAAGTATAGCGTGCATGCAAACTGTTTCATTTCCGTGGAGTACTCAGCTGTTTCTTTCCAGTTATATAAGTCCCATTTAAAATCTGTTAAGAGAAATTATTTTTATAATGAGAAATGTGAAGAGTAACATTTTCAGACCGGGGGGAAGGGGAAGGCGACCACCCGGAATCACCCAACTTCAGAGTCAAGTCCACTATCACAAGACATGGACTACAGTATTTGGATATATAGACCGAACTTCATGTCACCTTGTACCTGAGGCTAATACCACTTAAGGCCCCTGACCTATCTGCCCTGAATAATTCAATAGCAATAGGAAAGAAACAAAAAAAAAAAATTCACCTTGAATCATGTTTATTTACTGGCAGCCGGACTGGAAATCTTTAGAGGAAAGGAAGAAACTGAAATAATGAGACCGAATTAAATCTCTGGGTTATAAGGACTTTTCCCCCTTTTGTTTCCTCATTACTATTTAGCTGAGTGTGAAAATTAGATATGAGAAATATTTTTGGGAAAAGTGTGCTATTCAGGTTTAGTAGTCCATCTTGCCTGCTATTAGGGGGGAAAAAGTCTCCCCATTTGGAGATAAGGACTCTGTTCTAGGAACAGGGTATGCTTCTGTTTCCCCCCAAAATAAGTTTAAAATCTGCTTCTTTCATCAAAGACTAAACTGGGAATTCTTGTGTCCCTTTTCCTGGTAGACAGACACCTAAATAGTCTTTCCATTCTGTAGGGAACTAGGACATGATATGCATAGATTGGTGAGGGGCTAGATTACAGGTCCCCAGATTACAGGGTGTCCTCCCCACCCAAGACCCAAGGTCAGACATTAACTTGCCTCAGGAACAGAGAAGTTCCTGGCTGTGTGGAAAGCCATAAACAAAGCACTCCAGAGACCAGGTAACACCACTTAGGACAATAAACTATGCAAATATCCAGGTTCTAGGAAGGACTTTTTCCTTTGAGATGTTAAACTTGGTCTCAATCTTGCTATTCTACACCCTCCCCCGCCCTTCTTTGTGAATAATAAAAGTGGATCCTCCCAGGAGTTAGGGGAAGCAGGTTCAGTAGTTTCCTCCCAGTCTTGCATTGAAAATTGTGTATTGTGTCTGTTTCTTTTATTCCCCATCATTCTCCCAACAGGCATTCAGGGGCCTGAAGAGCTCCCATCTATAAATTCTACTGTGCATTTCAGGGAAAAACAAAACAAAACAAAAACTCAGACTGATAAAATCTCCAAGTGCCAAGATTTTGCAGAGCTGGATGTGGGCACACACACCTGTAATGCCAGCACTTAACAAAACTGAGGTAAGAGTTCGAGGCCAGCTGGGTAACACAGTAAGTCTGAACCTGCCCTGAGCTACAGGGGGACAATCTTGTCTTCAAAATAAACAAACAGCCGGCCTCCTGATAGCGCATGCCTGTAATCCCAGCACTCAGCACTGGGGAGGCTGAGGCAGAAGGATCACTGTGAGTTCGAGACCAACCTGGGCTACATAGTGAGTTCCAGGTCAGTCTCAACTACATAGTGAGACTGTCTCGAAAACCCAATGAATAAATAAATTAAATAAATAAAAAAATAAAAACTGTAAATTTTCTAGCTCCACTGTATTACAAGATATTGGTAATAAATTATGTAGCAATTAAAAGTATAAAGAATTTCTAGTAGCATGGGTCAAAATTGTGCTCAAAACGAAAAGTACAGAAAATTGGATAAGATCTCACTTCTGAATAATGGGATTATGCATTATTTTTACTGTTTAAATATTTCTTTGCTTTTTCAATATTAAACTTGTTGCTTTTATACCTGGAAGACCAAGAGATCGCAAAAGGACTTTGATGGTTACTCTTCATTCTTGCTTATGTTGAGATTCTTCCCTTCCCAGCTGAAAGCATGTTCTCATAAGCAATGTCAAAGTAAAGATTTACTGGAAAAATAAAGAGCCATTTTGTAAATCTTACAGGCCACTGGGAGAGTACCTGAAAACTGTGCTCGCAGCAGACACTCTGTTTCTTCAGAAAGTAGTTTTTCTTCTACAAGCGCATCAATTAATTGCAAGCCCTTTCTCCTCTTGATCATTCTGTAGTTTTTTACAGTGACAATTCTTTTTGGGGACATTTGTAACATTTGTTGCACCTCAGCCAGTTTCTCTGCACCTACTGTCCAGGGATTTCTTAAACTGTAGTTATGGTCTTCAGTAGCAACCTCTTCAGAATCATCTAGAAGTGGCTGTTTTTGGATGTTCTGACTTGCTTTACCTGTAAGATGTACACCTGGAGGAACCTGTAACAGAAATAGAAAATTAAGGTTATTTTAGAAATCATCCCTTAGTAGATTATGTATAAAAATACTGAATAGAAAGCACTCACTTGGTTGTCTTGGAGAGTTAGATATGAAAGAAAAGATCATAAACTCTGCACTTAAAATGCATAGTCTACAAGACCATACAAAGTTGTCTTTCGCTTGCATCTATCCAGAAGTATTAATGTGATGCTAAAAGTTTCTGAAATGATTCCAACAACCAGAAGGGCTGCGTGCAGAGTTGCATGCTTGCAGTCTCAGCACTCTGAGAGGCTGAAGCAGGAGACTCTCAAGTTCAAGTTCTGCTCCAGCAATTTAGTGCAAATCCTGCCTCAAAAATAAAAGCACTGGGGTTTGAAGCTCAGGGTAAATTTCTGGGATTCACTTCCCAATGCTCAAAAAAGGCAGGGGGTTGTGGTAGTAATTTGGTAAAGCTTCCTGGAACCTTTTGAGTAGTCCTTTGTTTTGTTTTTGGTACAGGGGATCCGGCTCCCGCCTTTGCTGCTTGCGAGGCAGGCAGCAGAATCACTGAACCAAATCCCAAGCCCTTCGAGTAGTCCTTTGAAGGGCCAGTAACATGGTTTAATGGAAAGGACACAGGGCTTTGGAGTTATTACTCACTGGATTTGAATTCTTGTTCTCTTACTTATTAGCTGTCATTTAATTTAAACGCTATAGGGCTGGGGATTTAGCTTGGTTGGTTCTGCTGTCTGCCTTGCAAGCCCAAGGTCCCAAGTTTGATCCCAGGTACCAAAAAATAATATTAATAATTTAAACACTATAATCCCTTACCTCCTCACCTATAAAATGAGGACTGTTTTGAGGATAGAGTAAAATAATTTATGTAAATCTTCTAGAAGAATGCCTAGGCCGTTTTAGGTCTCAAAAAAAAGTACACAAAGGCATAAAAGCAGTATATGATTTGAAATTATATTGAGGGTAGTTAAGAGGTGCACAGATCAATTAATGGGAAGCTAAAGGAACACAAAATTTGAATTTAACACCAACTATGTAGGTTTTGAGGGAGGGGGCACAAAATAACACAATCCTGAAAGGGGACTCCAGTGAACAGCAGTAAGGAAGGATAAGGTCAGACCACTCAGGTAACTGTCACAGACTGTGTTGAAAGAGAAAGCCACACTCAAGGATTGTGGTTAGGTAAAAAAACGGCACACAGTAAAAGGAAACAAGAATGCAATACCAATATGAACATTCTAGAAATCTCACTCTCCATGTACTTTTTCTTTTCTTTTTTTTTGGCACTGGGGATCAAACTCAGGTCCTTGTTCTTGCAGGGCAGGCGCCGGAACTACTCAGCTAAATCCCCACCCCTCCATGTACTTTTTCTTTTATCAGTGTTATTAATCATATTTTGGTTAAGATCAGTAACATTATTAGGAGCCAAAAAAAAGATAACTTCAAAGTATTATGAAAACTGGATCACATTTAACACAAGCCTGAATTCTAAGGCCATTCATATTATTAACTAGTTGATTTTTGTGATTATACTTTTTATAAAAGCTTGAGGACAGGATGATAACATTACAAATACATTAAAAAAACTTCTAAGGCATTTAAATCCATTATTATATCTATTTTAAACCTGGGGATTTTCTCATCTCTGTAAATACTAGCAGCAATGTTAACCGCCATGATTTTAAAAGGCTGTGTGCAATTTAGTCCTGTCTGCATCTAGATTTAAGTACCTTGCGTAGAGAAAGTGAAGGCACAGCTCCTTTTTTCAGCTTTCTTCTTACACCGTAGGACTCAAAGTCACTTTTCTGAAAATGCCTGGAACACAGTATAGCACCTGGTCCTGGAATCCAAATTTTTTTGCTTCTGGGGTCCACACGGTTGACAGCCCTGATCCATTTGGAGCGCTGTATCGTATCAGTTGGAAATCTAAAGCAACCATATTAAAGTTTCATTACCATGACGATAGTATGTAACGCTATGGTGGTAGTTATTACATAAAATTATTCATCAACTGCTATATGTAAACATAAAGCCTAGTAAAACTTTACCAAATTTCAAAGTTTTTTTTTTTAAATCCAAAAGTTCAATATTTTAATGTTTGAAACCAATGGGGGGCAGTGTTCACTTCAGCAACACATATGCTAAAATTGGAATAAAACGCGGCGGGCGGGCAATTCTCATATTAAATATCCTACCACAGGGTGTTCACTGCCTACACTTACGGAAATCTGTTCCAAGTTAAACAGTTAAATGATGCCTCTTTCCCTTGCCTGTGGTGATTTTAAACTAGGTCACAAATTTTTCGGTACCCATAACGTACTTGTCCTTTAAAGAGGTGGAATCTACTCTCCCTCTACTTGTATATGGGCTGGAAAAAGTAGAAGTGACCAGATAGTAGGTCATAAAAGGCACAGAGACTTCCTTTTTGCTCTTTCAACTGAATGGCTTGATACAGACAAGTTACCTACCAGGTATGAGCAGTCCGAAGCATCTCTTTGGGAAAAACTGAAGCCTCTACCCAAAGGCTATAGGAGTTAATCTATATTTTGTTGTTTTGAGACAGCGTCTAGCTTTGTAGTTTAGAGTGGAAAGAGAAATTTAAGAGTGTGTTCAAACAGCTGGATATGGTGGCTCACACTGTAATCCCAGCACTTTAGGAGACTGAGGCAGGAGGATCACCACAAGTTCAAAACCAGCCTGGGATACACAGTGATATCCTGCCTTAAAAAAAAAAAAGTAGTCAGACAAGCAGGGTGTGGCTAGGCATGGTGGTACATGCCTGTAATTCCAGCACTTGGGAGGCTGAGACTTGAGGATTACAGAGTTCAAGGCCAGCCTGAACATATTTTAGTCTGAACATATGGTCTCAAAAAACAAAACAAAAACAATCCAAGCTGGGTGTGGTAATATATGTCTGTAATACCAGCACTCTAGGAGGGCTGAGACAGGAGAAATCCAAGTTCAAGCCCAGCTTGGGCAATTTAGACCCACTCTCTTAAAACAAAAATGGCCAGGGATTTAGCTTAGTGGTTTCAGTGCCTGCCTCACAAGGGCAAGGACCCAAGTGCAATCCCTGGTACCATTAAAAAAGAAAAAGGTCTGGATAGGTAGCTCGGTGTGAAGGTGACTGGTTTCAAGTTTAAGCACAAAACAAAACAAAACAAAAACAAAACAACTCTGGGACTATGGTTAAACAGAATTCCACTCTCAACCACTTTGAGAAAGAATATGGAATTGCAAAGCCTCTATTCTAA
>NW_022900944.1:17116523-17131968 GCF_012274545.1 Fukomys damarensis
CAAAATAAAAAAAAAAAAAAAAAAAGAATACGTGAGGCTATAAATGCACTCAAAAGACCTCTGAGTGGGGGGAGGGTTGCTACAGGGTCTCCCTGTGTAGTTCAGGCTGGCCTTAAGTCACAGCAAGACTCCTACCACTGCTTCTCTGGTGTTGGGTGTACAGGCGTGTACCCCACTCGTGACTCTGAAAAGCACTTTTTAAACTGTAAAGAATTACCCAAATTTGTTCTTTCCTGAGAAAAGTCATGATACTTGATGAAAAGGACAGGAAATTGCTTTGCCAATAAAGGTAAGGCAGATCTACTTACTTCATTTCACTGCACTTTTCTTAGCTAATGGCGTTTATTTGCAAAGCAGCTTTTACACAGAATAGGTATAATTTCTAACCATCCAAGGAACCATCAAAAATTGGCTGGTAGATGGGGGTGGTGGCAAATGCCCGTAATCCTAGCATTGTGAGACTAAGAGGATCATAAATTTGTGGCTGGCCTGAGCAATTTAGTGACTTATAGTAGCTCAGTGATAAGGTCCTGGGTTCGAGTTTCAGTACCGATCCATTAATAAAATAACAAAGAGAACTCTGTAATTGAGGACTAAGTCTCAGGAGATAAACAAGAATATAATTATAGGGCCGGGCGTGGTGGTGAACGCCTGTAATCCCAGTACTCGGGAGGCTGAGGCAGGAGGATCACTGTGAGTTCGAGACCAGCCTGGGCTATGTAGTGAGTTCCAGGTCAGTCTCAACTACATAGTGAGACCTTGTCTCCAAAAAAACAAAACAAAACAAAAAAGAATGCAATTATAGCATATATACAGGGATCAGACTCATTAAAAACAACAACGACTTGCAAAGACAGCCACGCAAGATCGAAACTCCTTAATCTGGCATTTAAAGTTTTTTGGTAATTTGTCTCCAAGGTATGCTTCGCTACATTTTATCTGCACGTTGCACACAATTCCTACTTTAAGTGGCTCCCTCCTCCCATTCATACCCTTGAAATTCATTTTTGTTTGTTTCTTCTCATACAAATGCTTCCTCTTGGCTTAACTCTTAATCATATTAACATCTTGCCAGGGTACCTCTGCCTGTGCCGCCGTTTGTGTGAGAATTAATCCTACCCACACCTCTACTTTACAACATCGCTTTAAACATTGTACTTCAATGACCTTACACCACCGGGTGCCACGAATTCAGTTTAGACTGATCTCAAATTCTACCCCACTCTTGAGCCAGATGAAATTTCCTTGCCATGACCAACCACATCTAGCCAGAATCGGACCGGCTTTGTGGATATGGGCTGAGAGCAAACAATCTGAAACTTTAGGCAGTAGAGGCGAAAAATTCGATCCATACTCCTGTTTCCGAAGAAAGTAAGTTCTGCCACGGAAGCGCTACGAGTGCAATCACTCTCCCTACTTCCCTGTCTTCCAGACACCTCACGTTAGACCCCAAGACCACCACAGGGAACCAGGACTCCGATAAAGGAACCTCAAAGGCCACCGGACAAGCGGGTCAGAGGACAGCGCTCACAATCCACAATCGAGGGGAGCCAGAAGTAACCTAACTTCGGGGTCCCCACTACCACTCCCCGCCCTACGCTAGCACGTCACACGGACGGCGCCTCACCCCGCCCATCCCCCGCCTCTGCCCCGCGACCGCCAGGCCCTCCGTGGAGTTGGTGGTGCCGATCCTGCTTTCACACGCACTGGTGGAAGGAGAGGCCGCGCTCGCGACTCAGCACGGTGTCTCGGGTGCTGCAGCCCACTGCAGAGCAGCTTCGGGTCATCTCGTCACGTGGGGTCCACCTTCGAGATTCCCACGACAGATTGAGTCACCATGTGGTTAGTTCCACCCGCTGACTGGGCTGCTACGACCTATATTTATCAAGAAAGGCGGGCTTTAGAGGCCCGGAACTCCGCCCTTTACGCGCGATGCTCTAGCCAATCATAGGCACGTCGTGTAGCGACAGCCAATCGGAAAGGCCGGTTCACGGAACCGCGCCCCTGAAGCCTTCAGGGTTCGGCTGCAACGTGGCTGGTGCTGTGTGTTAGAGGTGTTTTTAGTCTGGTCGTTCACGTCCGGATCTATCCCGCGCCATCGCGCTTTCAGTGAGGCAGAGCGTCAAAATCCGAATCGGAGAGGCAGAATCAGAAGTGAGTCGAATCCGGGGCATGCCGATGGGCCCCCGGCGGCGATCCCTGAGACGAGCGTAAGGGGAGAAAAGGATGGAGGGGGTCGAATAAAACGTGAGGCTTAAGAAATGTGGGAGGCAATCGAGCCGAAGTGAATGAGGTCAGAATCGTTTTCTTGTGTTTTTCCTTGCAGCGCTGTGCTGGGGAGTGATAGACGAGTTGTTGGGGTGTTTGGCGACATGTCTGTGACTCCAGGGGAGACGGAGGATGCACCAATTGTTAATGCAGGGAGCCTTGCCGCGATGGGAGAAGTGAGGGAAATCGAGTAAGGTAAGTGCAGTCATAGAGGTCTCAGAGAAGGGATGGGGTGATCGAACTGAAGCTTTTTTTATTTTGGGTTTTTGTTTTTTTCTTTTGACACAGGGTCTCGATGGGCTTTGACCTCACTATGTAGCCCTGGCTGGCCTCGAACTCGCGGCGATCCTTCTAGCCTCAGCCTCCCAAGTGCTGGGATTACAGATGTGTGCCACCACGCCGGGCAAAATAATTGATATGTACTATCACGTATATAAGTGCCAGCATTTTTGTTTTTGTACGCAATTTTTAGTAATACATCTTGGAGCTTTGGGGGAAAGCATTGGTCTCCAGGGGAGGTGCTGGGCACAACATGTTTGCTTTGTTGTTAAAATATTCAGCAGAAAACAGGACGTGGTTTAAAATACCGTTGCTTTGTGTGTTGCGGGTATTGAACCCGGGGACCTTTGCACTGAGCTGCATTCCCAGGCTTCTTTTTAAATTTTGAAAATTAGCTAAGTCAGTTAGGTGGCCCAGGCTGGGTTTCCACTTGCCATCCAGCTGCTGCGCCTCTGCTGGGATTGCAGGTGTCCTTCACCACACTTGTTTTATATTTTTGTTGTAACAGTTTTGTGCATAGTTCTTAGCACTCTGCAGTTAGAGATTTAAAGTTTCGATGGCTTTTAGTATATGATTAGATTTGAGCGAGTTGTCCCAATCAATTTTAGAACAATTCGTTTTTTGAGATGAGCTGTCTCTGTGTTTTTCCCCAGGCTTACCTTGAACTGGAACTCGAGTTTGTCTCATCTCAGACTTCCGAGACCAGGTACCTGGGGCTGGCCAGTTTCAGAACGTTTTCACCACCCCCGTAAAAGAAGCTTTCTTAGTACCTCTCTCCCTGCAGTCCTTGGACAAATCTGATTTATTTTCTGTCTGTGGATTTGCCTGTTAATGGGTACTTAATACAGAGTTAATCATGAACTAATACATGGAATTTTGTGACTGGACTCTTAGTTCATCCATGCTTAATGTGTATTGGTATTTCATGTATTTTTGTTGAATTGTACTATATTAGAGGGCATGCTACGCTCTATTCATCAATTGGTGAACATTTGGATTTTTTAAACAGGGTTTGTTGTTTTGTTTGTTTTGCCTCTATAGAATAATACTGTGAATGGGGGAGCGGTGACCTTAGGACCTTGCACTTGCAAAGCCGGCTCAGCACCACTGAGCTAAATCCCCGGCCGAATACTGTGAATATTAATATACAAATTTTTGCGTGGGTATAAATTAAATTTTTATTTTTCTTAATACCTAAGAGTGGATTTGCTAGGTCATAACCAGGTTTAACCTTTTTTTTTTTTTTTGGTGATGTTGGCAATTGAACTTGGTGTTGCGCATTCAAGGCAAGGATTCTAGAACTGAGCTATATCCCCAGAGCTTTTCACTTTTACTATTTATTTATTTATTTTATTTATTTATTTATGCAGTACCTGGGATCGAACTTAGGACCTTGCTCTTGCAAGGCAGGCACTGGAACCACTGAGCTAAATCCCCAGCCCTCAGAACTTTTTATTTTGTGACAAGTCTTGGAGGCGGCAGATGTAAGAGTGCACCGTGGTTGTACCCAGCCTGACAACATTCTTTTAGTTATTTGTAAATGAGTTATTGAGAACTGCTTTTCAGCAGAGTAGATTTATTAAAATAGCACAGAGCTGTGGTGGTGAACCTAAGGGACTCGTGACTGCAGCAGGCTATTTGTATCATTGGAATCCCTAAAAGGTTCACCATCGTCGGATAGACCTATTAAATAACCAACTCTGGAAGCCAGAAGGGGTGGCTGCTATAGATATTCTTCGAGTATTTGGGACAGGGAGGTAGGTAGTACAACTGTTTTGTTCCTTTTTTGGGTTACTTTGCTTTATTGGTGATATTGAGGTTCTCAGTTTGATTTTTTTTGGGGGGACTATCTGGAATCGAACTCGGGACCTTGCACCTGCGAGGCAGGTGGCGGCCAAACCAGTTATTTGATATGCAGTGTATCTCTGCTATCCTTGCTTTCTCTAGTGACTTCATATCCAGTGATTAAACCTTTTCACTGCTGTTCACATAATGAACTGTTGTGATTATTGAGTACTTAAATGAGGATATATAAGTTTCACTAAAGGTAGTGTTACTGCCAGAGGCATTGACCATTGCAGAGAAGAATTTTAAAGGAAAATATCTTTTTTAGGAATTATGCTTTTGAAGGCGCTGGGAAAAGACATGTGGAACTTGGAAAATAATTGTTTGAAAAATGCAGGAAAGGTAGTGTATCATCTTTCTTTTTTAAATGTATTAAATATGCCTGAACTATAGCAGTGACTTGGAAATAAATGAAGGTCTGTTTCCGGTAAAAAATGAATTTCTAAAGGCTTTAGTGAGATCAAATTACCTATTTTATGGTATAGAATCTTATTGGCCACTTGGAAAAATGCTTATTGACCAGTTACGGGGTTTTAAAATAACTTTTTGTTTTGTTTTGAGACAGGGTCTCACCATGTAGTTCAGGCTGGCCTTCCACTCCCAGGCTGGTCCAGAACTCAGCCATCCTTTGTGATCTCATGGTCCCAGCCTCCAGAGAGCTGGGATCACAGGTGTGTGCCTTTACACTGGGTGACAGGATTTTCAAACATTACTTCTCCCAATAGTTTTGCTATCTAGGATTAGTGTGTTTGCTTGTTTCACATAGGCTCTTTTGTCAGATTCTTGGACAGTCTGTTAGAACTTTTCATTTGCTCTTGTTATAACTGAGTCATATTTTGCTGAGTTTTTCATCCTTTGAGCTTTTGTTACACAAAACCATGAAGTGTTGAAATTTTGATGACCAGATTTGGGGGGTGGGTTGAGATGGGGTCTCACTAGTTGGGACTGACCTGGAACTCACTATGTAGCCCAGGCTGGTCTCGAACTCACAGCAATCCTCCTGCCTCAGCCTCCCGAGTGGGATTACAGGCATGCGCCACCACACCCCGCTTTGGTGACCAGATTTGAGTTCTCTGCCACGTGAACCTCTTCATAGGCTGAGTGTTTTTGAAGCCATCATCTGGCTTTCCTGGAGAAAGGGGCCAATTAGAAGTTTGTTTTTGGAAACTTGACAGTTGGTCTAGGAAGACTGTACCATCACACCTGCCTTATTCTAGGTCACGGTGCTAGAGCACTGGCGGAGGAAAGGGCACCAGAGGTGAATACCAGGAGGTGTTGCAGGTCACTGGGGACTGACTTGGAGCCCAGCTACCACACTGTTAGACTTTTTTTTTTTTTTAATAGTCTTCTCTATTTTATCCTGTGTTTGTGGATGTTTATGTGTTTGATGTTTTTTGAGACAGTGTCTTGCTATGAAGTCTAGGCTAGTTCTAATTTCACTATAGCTCAGGCTGGCCTCAAACTCATGGCTCTTCCTGCCTCAGTCTCCCAAGTGCTGGGATTATAGGGTGTGCACCATCAACCCTGGTTCTTGGAGCCTTTTTCATTTTTCTAGGAAGTATTTGGAGAAGCTGACTGGAACTAAACTGAGTAGAATTGTAGTAGTGCTACACCTGTTATTTTCTGGAGTGCTAACCTGGAAAGGTTGAACTTCCTGTTCAGAGTTTTCCAACTAATAAACTCCAGTTGCTTATGCAGTTGTACAGATAAATGCCAAGGATGGACTGAAGGTACACTGAGGCACTCAGACTCCCCCCAAGCCTGATTTTTTTTTTTTTTAATCTAGTATGATGAGTACATTTTACTGAATACTTCTTTTCCTCCTCTGTGTGGGCCTCTGACCTTCATCAGCAAAAGTTGGACAGTGCCAAGGAAACAGAATGTCCCTAAATGGTAGAATATGAATTGCTTCCTAAGACTTGTGGTTTGGTTTTATAGTGCTGGGAATTGAACCCACAGCCTTCATACTGAGCTGTGTGCCCAACCTATTTTTAAAAAATCTTTCGAGACAGAGTCTTACTATGTTGACCAGACTGGGCTCAAACTTGATGTCCTCTGCCTCAGCCTTCCAGAGTGCTGGGATCACAGGTGTGCACCCACCACGCCTGGCCAATGAGAATCTTCAGTTCTGTTCTCTTCATCACTACTGTCAAGCTCATTATTATAACAGAAATAATCCTACTTCTTTTCCTTTAAAGTTTTAATTCTTCTAATAGTTGGATATCTCTTGTCTAATTCCAAAAGTAAGCATTGCATATAAAGCAAAGAATAACTACTTCTTTATTGTAATTCTCTTTTTCTGTCAGGCTGTGTGCTACAAAGGTGACTTCAACAAAGCAGATAGAGGGCCGGGGATTTAGCTCAGTGGTTCCATTGCCTGCCTCACAAGCACAAGGACCCGAGTTCGATCCCTGGTACCAAAACAAAAAACAAAGCAGATAGCGATACACTTGAGATAATCTTCATCCTGAGTTTTTTTTCCTAAATACTGTGAAAGTGGAGGCCTTACCTAGGTTGAACGTTAGAGATTTGAAGTTCATAAAAATGTATCGCATGTTTTTTAAAAGGCTAAACAATGAAAACAAACTTTATGAATAGAGTTTCAGAATAAGCTGAAAGTACAAATGTCCAATGATTAAACTTTCCACTGCTGTTCACATCATGACTTGTTGTGATTAATGTATGTGGATGAGGACATAAGAGAAAATTATGAGATTTAATGATAAATTTTCTGTTCACTGATTTCCCTGTGTGAATGTTTTTCTTCTTAGGATTAAAATGGAAGGGTGTTTTTCTTAGAGAACATCATTTGTCAGATTTATTTGATCAAGAATTTGAAGATTATTAAGGTAAGGCTTTGCAGTGTTGGGGACTGAAAATGGGAATCCAATTCTGTCATTAATTGGCCTTTTTTTGTTTGTTTGTTTTTTCACTTGATCTTAGCCCAAAGGCCAAGAAGTGATTTTTGTTTTTTGTTTTTTGTTTTTGAGAAAGGGTCTCACTATGTAGTTGAGACTGACCTGGAACTCACTGTATAGCTCAGGCTGGTCTCAAACTCACAGCGATCCTCCTACCTCAGCCTCCCGAGTGCTGGGATTGCAGGCATGCACCACCACGTCCCACCACTCCGGCTAAGAAGTGATTTTGTTTGTTTGTTTGTTTTTTGAGACATGATCTCACTAAGTAGTTCAAGCTGGCTTCAACTCAGGGTGATTCTCCTACCTTAGCCTCCCTAGTGCTGAGATTAGAGGTGTACATCACCACAACTGGCTAATTGGGCATTTTATCATCATTTTTCAAATTTGAGGGATATATATACAACTAATAAAGAGGCAAAATGTGGGCCGGGGGTTTAGCTCAGTGGTGTTGCCACCTGCTTTGCAAGCACAAGGTCCTAAGTTCAATCCCCGATACCCCCCCCAAAAAAAAGCAGAATGTTTTATGTTGCCTTGAGTTTGTTTTAGTTGATAACCTAAGTTTATAAACATTTTACAGTCCTCAATGAAAAGATTTATGAAATACATGCATTTAAAAAGAAAAACTAAAACACTTAATAGAATGGTTGCTGCTATTTTGATGAATTGGTGTACTGGCTGTTATAAAATAAATTGTATAACGCTTCCTCTGGAACCTTATTCTTTTTTGGTAGTGGGGATTGAACTCAGGTCCCTGCACTTGTAAGGTGGCAGAACCACAGAATTAAATCCCCAACCCTGGAACCTTATTCTTTAGAAAGACTTTTAAAGGTTATTGAAAGAAGGGAATCTGAATTCCCAAGAATTATCTTTGGACCATGTGCACATCCTAATTTGACATATTCATTCAATTATCTCCCAACACTGTTCTAGCCCCTATGAGCAATACTGTTTTGAAGCCAGCATTCCTTGGGAAAAGCTTCATTTAGTTTGGGGTGAGGTTGGATCAGCAGCTCACAGAAATTGATTAAAATTTAATTATGTTATGAAGAAATTTTTTTTAAGGTACCCATAGTCTTTGCAACAGTTTTCCAATATGCTTGAGTTTCATTCACCATTTACTTAAATCCAGTCTCCCAACAATATTGCTGAAAATGCAGTTGCAAGATTTTTAACTAAAAAGGCCATATAAACTTTTGTTGCTGTCTCTTTAACTCACGGTCCTTACACAAAAAAAGATGTATGTTATGAATTGATCTATTACATGATTCAAGATCTGCTAGTGATTGGTTCTTAGTAAGCATCTATTATTTAGCTCACAAATAGAGCGAAGGGCACACTTGTTGCCTCCTTTTCTAGTAGAGATGGAAATTGTGATGGTTCACAGAAGTGATAATCACAAGGAATTAAAGATGACAACAAAATTTTAAAAAATGACAGTGCTGGAAGTAAAATTGTGTATGATTAAGTGGAGGGGCCGGGGATTTAGTTTAGTGGTTCTGATGCCTGCCTTGCAAGTGCATGATGGTCCTACGTTCAATCCCCGGTACCAAAAAAAAAACGGGGGGTGGTGGAAAAATGGGGATCACAGATCACAGCAGTTAGCTCCTAGGTGCACATTAGCTAGTCACTTAACTTTTTTTTTTTTGAGACAGGTTCTCACTATGTAGTGGGCTGGCCTTGAACTCACAGCGACCCTGCCTCAGCCTCCCAGGTGTGCACCGCCACACCTGGCTTCCACTTAACTTTTCTACCTCAAGCGTCACTTGGGCAGGTGTCGTTTCAACCAGCTGATTCTTATTTGCATGAGATATGTTCAAACGTTTGTTTTATATCGACTATCTTTCATACTTTTTGTTTAGAATGTATTTGCCTTTGATATTTATTTCAAGTGAAATCTAATAAGTTGTGATTTTCTTTTACTAATTTATGTTTTATTTGTGAAAAATTAATTTTGTGCTCCACTGTATAACAACTTATAAGTATATTAGATATATTTTTGTTACTTTTATTTCACAATAATATGCTCATTAATATTATTCCATTTGCGATAAATGATCTTTTTCTATTCTGCATTTTAGTTACCACCTAAACTGTTTGAACCAGAGGACAGTACTGGTGAAGAATTGTTGATTAATGAATCAGGAAGTCATAGTGAACCTGAAGATGATTTTTTAGAAGTATCAGATGATGGATTTCATTCTGAGAATGAAGCTTCATACCATTCAGAGAATTTGTTGAACTTAATTTGGAAAATCCAATGCCTACTCTTCCTAAGTTTCCGTTCACCAATACACCTGGTGTAAATTTGTCATTTAGACAGGATACAGAGCCAGATATGTATATTAATTTGAATACAATAAAAACTAATATGCTGACCAATCAAAGCCTTCTGGAATTATAGGGAAGTTTTTTACATTTGGACTGGAAACCAAGTAATGCAGTTTTTTTTTCTATGTAGCCTACAAGGAATTATATATAAGCCAATATGTAAGTGGTATTGGTCTAAGGAAGATTGTATTGAAACCTTTTCAGTAAAGTGATGTCATAAGTGTTTTACTTTATTGAAATGTTATATTCATTTTGTAGATAATTTTTGCAGTGCTACTTGAATCTAAGCACATCTCATAAGCTTTCTACTGCACTTTCATCAATGACGAAAGTCTAATGCTATGTAAGGGTCAATTGGGATGGATTTAATTTATGCTTTTAAAAAGAGCAACATGTGATATCCAATCTTACATGTTTTGTGAATCCAAATCTGGATATATGCAGTCTTAATTTACATTGGAGAGGGCACAGTATTTGACAAATATAAAGACTGTTACATGGGTACACGAATTGTTTTGACTCGATGAAACCACTTTTGAACATGAGACATCGTCTTATTATAGACAATTTGTATATTTCTCCACTGTCTGATATTTTACAAGATGGACACGTTTGGGACACAGACTGAATAGGAAAGAAGTGCCAGAAGATTGATCCAATTTTAGTATGTGTGCTGCTGAAGCAAGCACTAGTACCAGAAGATCTGCAAAAGAAAAAACTTAGGGAGAAATGTTAGCCCATCAGAGGGGAAAACTGATGTACAGTGAAAAGACATTTTCTTGTTAGTTATCCATAATATAGAAATGATCTTTAAAGAAACAAAACAATAATTCTAGTAATGGTCAATGATTATAATTCTTGGTATTGACAGAAGTGACTGACATTTAACAAGTTATCCTGTCATTTACTATTTAGATTAAGGTCCAGTAGACCAAATCAAAACTACAGGGTAGTGGAACACCAACCAATGTCTATCATTGATGTCTTCACTCTTACCTTCAGAGGGTAGATACTTTGTTGAAGTTATACTGCCCACAGGTAAAAAGGAAAGGCCAAGAAGACAGTATTCAAAAAATGACAGTGCAGAGCTGGGGATTTAGCTCTGGTGCCACCGCCTGCCTGGCAAGTGTACAATATAAAATTCTATCCCCAGTACCAAAAAAATAAAACTGCAAAAGGCATTCATAGACTACTACTGTCCAGATTGTGACATTGCATTGTATATTGAATATCAATTTATCATACACTAAAGTTATGGACTAAATCTGGTGAAATTGTCACTTTCATATTTCCTCATAAAAACCCAAAGGTGTGGGGCCAGGGATTTAGCTCAGTGGTTCCGCTCCCTGCTTTGCAAGCGTAAGGACCAGAGTTCGATCCCCGGTACCAAAAAAACAAAATCCAAAGATGTAATTTTTAGTCTTCCTGTATTCAAACAATTGGACTAGTAAGTGGGTAAGCCTACATTATGAGCCATATCAAAAAAGACTGATGACCTTGAGAGTGCCAAGGTCTTGGAGTTCGATCTCCAGTGCTCAAACAAGACAAAAAATTTTTTTCCCATCTTTTAAATTTTGCACTAGAAGAAACAGCCATTAATGATTGAGAAGGAATGTTTACTTCTAATTTGATGAAATTAAAAACCCAACGTTTTGGCTGGCAGGCTGGGGCTGTTGCTGCATTAGAATAAAGGGTTTTTTTTGTTTGTTTGCTTTTGTTTTGTTTTGTTTTTTGAGACAGGATCTCACTATGTAGTTGAGACTGACCTGGAATTTGCTATGTAGCCCAGGCTGGTCTCGAACTCACAGCAATCCTCCTGCCTCAGCCTCCCGAGTGCTGGGATTATAGGCATGCACCATCACGCCCGGTTTAGAATAAAGCTAATTACAAGGATGCAAGCTGGTTTCATCCTTTCAAAAGGCACTGAGAGGGCTTGGGATATAGTTCAGTAGCACTGAGCCTGCCTCGAAAGCAAGCACAAGATCCAGAGCTCGATCCCCAGTACAAAAAAAAAAAGCTATGAATTGGTTGATGTTAAGCTCTTTAAAGCAGCAAGCTCAGATGAAGGCGATAACTGAAGTTGGCATCCAGATTTCAACATTGAGGGTCCTGGGCTGCACAGCAGAGCAAGACCCAACTGTGCCAAAAACTTAAGCAGGGTTCAGATCAGTGTTACTAACAATAGTTAACTAGGGCTGTTGGTGTTGCTGCTGTACAAGAAGCAGTTGTCCACAGCCAGAGAAGCTTAGTGAAGGCAAACCTGGTGTAAGAAGGGTTTGTGACAAAAAGATGAATGTGACTCAGGAAGAGATGATTGCAAAAGCCTTCACATGAAAAGAACTGTTAATTTCAAGGCATTAAAAGTACAAAGGATAAAATTTTGGTAGCTGATCTGAATTTAGGAGGACAATCGCCACAGTACAGAAATGACCCTCTTTTTTTTTTTTTTTTTTTTTTTTTTTTTTTTGATACCGGGTATCAAACTCGGGACCTTGCTTTTGCAAGGCAGGTGGTGGTACCACTGAACTAAATCCGCGGCCCCAACTCTCCTTATTTTAAATAATACAACAGGAAGGTCCAGTTCAAACTACTTGATAAATAAGGATATAATTTTCAGGATTTTTTATGGAGTTTATTGGTACATTTTAGGTATACAGTACAGTTACATTTATCATTGGGATCTTGTACCTTTACGTGACAGGTCTTGGTTCTCATTTTTTTCCCCATACTTTCAGTATTTCTAATATTTTAAATTACAGCATACTGAAAATACTAGCTTTGTGTTATTACAAACCTATATTTGTTTTTGTTTTTTGTTTTGGTACTGGGGATCGAACCTGGGTCCCTGTGCTTGCGAGCGAGGCAGTAGAACCACTGAGCTAAATCCCCGGCCACAAACCTGTATTTGTTTTTAATATGAGTTACATTTTTTACTGACCCCCCTCTCCCATTGGGATTCAAGTGGAGGAACTCTACCACTGAGTTACATCCCCAGCCCTTTATTTTTCATGTTTAGAGAAGGTCTTGCTAATTTGCCTAGGCTGTCCTTGAACTTATGGTCCTCAGAGACTTGAATTACAGGTGTGCGCCACTGTGCCTGGCTATTTTTTGACATTTATGGTTCACAAATAATCACACATTTCCTCTTAGGTTAAGACTGTATTGTGGCTTTAGCTTTCATGGTCAAAGTCAGTACAAGCTAGATAATCTTCAGGGACACAGCCATAAGAGTGGGAAGCACACAGGACTGCAAACTAAAACCCAATAGCCAGCGAAGGCCCTTTGGGCCAAGAGCACTGCATCCCGGGGTCCTCACAGTCTCCCACCAGTAGACACACAAGACTGGGCAGCCAAGAGAGAGGGCGATGGCTTGGGCGTCCCAGCCAGTGAGAGAACATATGCTTCATTAGGAGCGATAGGGTAAAGGAGGTAAAGTAGAGGGAAGACTCATCATTGCCTAAGGCCACCTCCTCCTCTCAGAGCCAAGACCATGTGGAGGACAGAGCCACCTAGAATCTTGTAGTCAGCAGCTGTCTTCTCATCATTCAACTGTTTGCCACTGTAGATGAGCCGCTGCTGCTGTGGTGGGATTCCCTCTTTCTCCTCCACACGCTCCTTGATTCGCTCCACCTTGTCTGTGGGTTCAATGTCAATCTCAATCTCCTTTCCAGTCAGCAACTTCACTTTAATTAGCATCTTCTTTCCCTGTTGAGGCTGTAAGTTGATAAATTGGTGAGTCTCCCGCTGAGGGCAGAACTCTGTTTGTTTGTTTTTTGAGACAGGGTCTCACTATGTAGTTAAGACTGACCTGGAACTCACTGTGTAACCCAGGCTGGTCTTGAACTCACAGGATCCTCTTGCCTCAGCCTCCCCAGTGCTGGGATTACAGGCGTGCGCCACCATGCCCGGGTCTAGAGAACCTTTCTAATTATCCAAACATGAGATCTACAAATGTTTGGCAGTGGTTAACTTTTCATATTGCATTTGTATGTTGCCACATCAAAACTTTGAAATGAAAACTTACAATAATGAATTTGTCATACATGGACCTAAATTATAGGCCAAAAATAAGTTACTAAAGGTTGACAGATATTTCCTATAAAGGGCTGTTTGAAGGCTATATGATCGGTGCAGCTAATCAGTTTTGGCCCGATAGCCAAGTTAGAAAATAACCACTGAATGTGAGTATGTTCCGGTGAAATTTTATTTATGGGCATAGATTTGAATTTGTTTTCCTTTTGTGCCCCCCACATTCACAGGTACTGGGGGTTGGGAGGTGTGGAGTCTGCTGATTTGTTTAAATTATTGTGGTGGGGGAGTGGCAGGTCTTTGCTCTTCTGGGATAAAGCCATGTAATGCAGGCTATCCTCGAACCTCCTGCCTCAGCCTTCCACTGGTACTACAGAAACGCACCTCCATTCCCTGTGGCCCTAATGAATGTCTTGCAGGTCTATATTGCTTCCAAGTAGCAAGGAGTATTTGGGACGTACAGCAGGAAGAGTTCAGTTCATCTCGAGTCAAATGATACAACCCCCCCCCTTTAAATCAGTGTTTTATTGGCACCTAGTTTATAGGTAAACTAATCTTGCAGGTGTAAAGTGGAAAAAAAAGCGTTCTATTTTTCCACTCATTTAATGTGAACATTTTATGTGTCAGGCATTAAGGTCATTATCAGATAAAGAAAATATAAGAATGTGTAATTAACCTTTCACAGTTTACAGTAATTTTAACCAAAACGCCTGGAGCCTCAAGAAACTTTTTTTTCCCCCTCTGCTAAAAAGCATTCAAATTGGATTAAATCTCAAATGAAAAATGCACACAAAGCTTTTAGTTTTTGTTTCAGATGGCTGGACAAGACATCTACATTCTAGATCCTATAACCACTAAACGCGTGAAAGGCTACTCACACATGTAAAAGACAAGCCGACAAGGTCAAGATTGTCTAGTAGGGGACCTGAATCCCATTATTTTACATAAATATCAGAGTTGCTCCCAAACCATTTTAGAACACTAGCAATTAGCCACCGTAATTTGTTTGAAATGATTGTTCGCTTTTAAATCTATAGAAATAGGACTAGGGATTTAGCCCAGTGGTTCCAGCGCCTGCCTTGCAAGCCCAAGGATCCGAGTTCACTCCTTGATACCACAAATAAATAAATCTATAGAAATGATCTTGCTGTTTAAATTGAACCATGCATGTATGATGACCCTACTGACCATATTTGTGTGTGTGTGTGTGTGTGTGTGTGTGTAAAGAAACATTATTTTCAGTTAAGGTGGCTAGGAAAGAAAAGTTTTAGGGAAGAGATGGCTTTGGATCATAGCTGTAGATCATAACTGAAGTGGTCAACCTACAAGAGTCCCTCGTTTATCGAGTGTGTTCGCAATAGCTGGGCGTGGTGGTGCACGCCTGTAATCCCAGCACTCGGGAGGCTGAGGCAGCAGGGTCGCTGTGAGTTGGAGACCAGCCTGGGCTACATAGTGAGCTCCAGGTCAGTCTCAACTACGTAGTGAGACCCTGTCTCAAAAAAAAACAAAAAAATCAAGTGTGTTCGCAATAGCCTTTGATGTCACAGAAGTTCTCAATAAGCCAAACTAGAAGTAACTGGCAGTTTAAACAACTCGATCACCTGCAGTCGCCCTGGCGACTCGGTGTTTCTAGGGGGCCTCCTGGCGTCGGTCAGGGTTAGTGCTACGTGGCGTCGCTCCCGTGGGTCACGGCCTTGCCTCCTCTGGTCCAGGGGCACCGCCCAGGACTGCTTTCTCCTGAGGTCTATGAGACGCCCCGCACAGCTCCTCACCCAGAC
>NW_022900944.1:17132168-17159550 GCF_012274545.1 Fukomys damarensis
CTGAGGCCCGGTCGCGGCGCCGGGCCGCCTTAGACCTTCAGCCCGGTGCTCGGAGAGGTGCGGTCGGTCCCGGGAGGAGGGGAAGCACTCGGGACTACTCTTCCGCGTCGGTTCGCTTGGGAATTTTTGTTTGTTTTGACTCTTGCCAAATTTCAGGGTCCATAGACTTGAACGGAAGGCCACTATCGTTTACCTGGGGTTGGATTATTAAGGACAATGGTCGCCAGTCGAAGGACTCTTAAATATTGTATAATTTAGCTAGTAAGTTGGGAAAAAAAGTTAAATTGCGGGCAGTTGTAAAATAAGTCAACGTGGACTTGGCGTGTGCACTTCTCGATGAGCGTAGATAAATAATTTTATGTGTGTGTTGCAGAAGTTTCAACGATTTTCTGTGGCGAATCCTCCTAAATTAGCTAACTACAGGCAACTGAAATTTTTTTTTTTTTTTGCCGGCAATCGCAGTTCTTATCTAATCGACAACTAGAAGCGTTCTTGTATCACAGTGCCCTCTTTTTCCTTAGATCCAGATTTTTCAAGAGTTGGCTAAAATTTTTTAAGTGGTTGTTTTGTGCTCCTTGTTTCTCATTAACCCTTGATTACAGTTCAGGGAAAGATTGTAGGCTGTAAGAACTTTGAGTAACTTAAAGTGTATTTATAGTTGTGAATTTATGTTACCTTCGTGGTTATTTGAGAAAGGTGAAATTTGAGATGAATTTGGAATTATACTGCTTAATTTTGTTTATGCAGGTTCTTTTGTGAAACTTAGCATATGAGAACAGAAAGAAATTTGTAAAGAGCAGTGATTATCAACAACTCGAGATTCCATTCCTTTTTGGGCAAGCATTGAATGTTCTCCAAAATACTCACATGCACATAGATAGGGTTTTGTTTTGTAATTTCATTAAGTGTACAACCCGAAATTAACAATTCTTGTAAAACGATATCACTAAGTTGATCTTTATATTGTTTTTAGAAATGTCATTCTTACATAGGTTAATTTCAGCTCAGAAAGTTTTTTAGCCCCCCCCCCCCCATTCAGCCCTTTGTCTTGAGGTGCATGCGTCTCCTGCCTTTGTTTTTGAAGAGCTGCTGGGTCACTAAGTTGTCCAGAAGTTGTCCAGGCTGGGCTTGAGTTTGTGGTCCTCCTGCATCAGTTTCCCAGAGTACTGGGACAGGACTGTGCCACTGAGCTCGGCTTCAAAATCTTTTATCCTGGGGCTGGGGATTTGGCTCAGTTGTTCCACCACCTGCCTCACAAGCACAAGGACCCGAGTTCGATCCCCGGTACCAAAAAAACAAAAACAAAATCTTTATCCTGCAGACACTTTCTTTGATTTGGCTCTGGTTGAGAGAAATGAACCTAGAACATTGATAATTCAAAGTAAATCTTGTAGAACCCATGTTCCCATCCTTCAGGAGAGGTATTTTGCCCATGTGACATGAATTTGTACTACAGGCAGTGCCAGCACGGTTTGTATTCCTGCTTTGGGAGTCCAAGGTGCAGAGGCCTTTGCCTGTTCTCTTCACTTTCTGAGGTGTGGGTCAGTTCAACATATAGCATTTTAAGGTTGGTATTTTTCAAAGAATAGTATTGTTGGAGTTTAGTATTGCTTCCCAAAATTTGTAGTTTGAAAATGAACAGAAAGAAAAAGTTTCCAACTGAATGCAATTGTAGAAGGAATGTTGAATAAAGATAGCATTTTAGTCTAGCATGTAAATTTTCTTCAGATGTATTCTTGAAGGTTCATTGGGATAGACATTTTAAAGTCACTTTTGTAGTAGCTGTCATTTGTGAGTGTTTATTTACTCTGTGTTAGGTACTGTTCTTAGCACTCTACTACCTCTTTAATTCTCACAACAACATACAGTACCAATACTGTTAATGTCCTTACTTTATTGAGAGAGGTGCCAAGACACAAATAGGTAAAGTCATGTTACCAAGGTCAGAGCTGGGACATGGTGTAGCTGGGATTTCAACCAAGGGCATCTGCTTCAAGCTGCATGCTCTTAACCGTTAAAGTCATTGTCTGGCAGATGGCATATATGAGCAAGATACTAACCGTGCAGTTTTCTTTCTCTATTTTTGTTTTGTTTGTTTGTTTTTTGGTACTGGGGATTGAACTCTGGGTTCTTGAGCTTGCATGGCAAGTGGTGGAACCACTGAGCTAAATCCCTGGCCCTTCTTTCTCTATTTTTTATAATTATTATGTTCTACATAAAATAGTCTTGGATGAAAAATATGCAGTATGAGTTCTAATTACACATAGTATTGAAAAAATTATACAAAGCTTTTCTTTTTGGTACCGTGATTGAACTCAGGACCTGGAGCTTGCAAGGCAGGCGCGCTGGCACAACTGAACGAAATCCCCAGACCCTGTACAAAGCTTTTAAAGCAAGTCTCACTTGGGAAATATAGTTTCATCTAAAGCCCTCTTTATATTTTCAAGAAAAATCATTTACAGTTAGGTGAACAATCATTTCTCAGGGCAGAAATACACATGAACCTGTAGTTTGTATGCAATCATATAGTATTGTTTTTCTTTTTATATAGTTGACATTAAAGCCTTTTTGGCAGTATGCAGTACAGGTTAATAAGTGGTGCTGCTTCAAGTAGAACTCTGAGTCCTAGAGAGCTAAGAAACTTTATTCCCACTTAACCATAGTAGGTTCTTTTGGCTCTATGTTACACATTAACTAAGGATTCAAGATTTAGGTAGCCCTTGAACCTTTGCTGTTAGAGATAATGGTAATTCTAGTGAGTTTCTTAATATGGCTATTTGTTTTTTTACTTTTAGATGTTATTACAAAATCATCTTAGGACTTTCCCCCCCTACAGTACTTTCTGCTGTTTTAAAAATATGAATAGATCCTCTATACAGTTAAGAAATTTAAAATTAAATAGTTTTATCTGGAGCTAATCATTCTAGCTTATCAGTGTATTTTTTGCTGTTTTTGTTTGTTTGTTTTGTCTTTTTCTTTCTTGAGACAGGATCTGGCCTTGAACTTACTACTATCCTCCTGCCTTAGCATCCTGAGTGCTGGAATTAGAGGCATGGGTCACCATGCCTGGCTCCTATCAGTGTATTTGTATCCATTTATTTGTTTATTTATTTATTTATTTGGTTTTTTGAAACAGGGTCTCACTATGTAGTTGAGACTGACCTAGAACTCACTATATAGCCCACACTGGTCTCGAACTCCCAGCGATCCTCCTGCCTCAGCCTCCCTAGTGCTGGGATTACAGGCATGCACTACTACACCTGGCCTTTTGTATCCCTTTAAATAGAAGCATTCAAAATGAAGCAGAACCTCATATCATGCTATTTGGAATCCAGAGGACTAAAAATTGTAACACCTCATCTGATTAAAGATTGACAAGGTGGTGCATAAAATAGTTTATTAAAATGAGAACCAAGACCTGGCATGTATAGGTACAAGATCCCAGCAATGAATGTAACTGTACTGTCTACCTAGAATGTACCAGTAAATTAAATAAAAAAAAAAAGTTTATTAAAAAAATTGGAAAAAAATTTATATAACACTATGTGATACTGGAATGTTTTAAACTATCTAGTTAATAGGAATGGCTGTTTACTATAACATGCCTGAAGTGTGAGTGATACTGACCAATGTGAATAGTTAATAGCTTACTTAAATCAGTGTGGATTGGATCACCTGGGCAGTTTATATGAATGAGTGGAATCTTGAATTTACTATGAAAGATTAAGTCACACAGTTAGTTGGCTAAGAGGAAGAAGAGGTCCCTTTTTTACTTCATAGAAAATTGAAGGTTTCTCCCCCAGAATAATCTTAGGTGGGAAGTTTTCTCAATCTCAGTATAGCAATAATTTTCTTTCTTTCGTTCGTTCTTTCTTTCTTTCTTTCTTTCTTTCTTTCTTTCTTTCTTTCTTTCTTTCTCTTTCTTTCTCTTTCTGTCTGTCTGTCTGTGTCTGTCTGAGATAAAGTCTTGCGTTGTAGTTCAGGCTGGTTCTGAACACACTAGCCCAAGCTAGCCTCAAACTTACAGCGATCTTCCTGCCTCAGCCTTCCCAACGCTGGGTGTGTGCCACCATGCCCAGCAAATAATTTTCTTTTATCTATCTATCTATTTATTTATTGTCTGAGACAGGGTCTCATCATGTAGCTCAGACGGCTTTGAACTTAGGGTTAGCCTCTTGAGTGTTAGGATTACAGATACGTAACACTATGCCAGGCTAGCAATAGTTTCTTAAAATACCTAGCATATCAGAACACTTTTGCCAGGCATGATGGTGCACACCTGTAATTCCAGCCCTCAGAAGGCTAAGATCAGCCTAGGCGACATGAGTTCGAGGCCTGCTTGAACTATGAAGTGAGACCCTGTGTCAGAAAACCTAAAAAAACAAACATACCTTTCTAGGCACATTGTTTGGCTCTCTGTAAAATAAATTATCTCATTTAAATCTCACACCATCCATGAGGTAGTCACTTATCCTCATTTTACAAATGTGGAAACTAGAACTCAGAGGAGTTAGATAACATGTCCAGGGTATCATATCTAATAAGTAGCACAGCCTGTAGTGAAGATGAGCATTAACTCGTGAGATCATGATTTTAACCATGTAATAGAGCTTCCTAACCCTGCTTTCCCCTAACTTAATGCAGTTTTAAAACTGCATTTCTTGCTGGGTGGCACACAACTTTAATCCTACCCCTTGGGAGGCTGAGGCAGGAGAATTGCCAATACCAGCCTGGGTTATGTAGTGAATTCCAGGTCACAAGTCCATAGTGAGACCCTGTTTAAAAAAAAAAAAAAAAAAAAAAAAAAAAAAAAAAAAAAAAAAAAAGTTTTTAAGGTTGAGATTTAATGTGAATTTGGTTATATAATTAATAAAAAAAAGTGGAAGTAAAAGCAGTTGGAGGTAGTAAAAGTTTTTTGATTGCCTTATCTGTAATAGCTAGGAGTCAAAGGACTTCCTTCAAGCTGACAGATGAGGTGGCAGGAGTAGAAGCTTATTTAGCAGTTCAAAGGTAAACTGTGAGTGAGAGTGCTGTGGACTGTCATTGTGCAGTGTGGTAAAAGTTGGGTTATTGTGAGCCAATTTCATGAGAGCGCCTAGTTGGGTGTCGGGCTGTGTAAAGAAACGGGATTAATGGTATTAAAGAAAATTATTTAAGATTACAGTTGGAAAGACAGAACCAGAAATGCGTATTAGAACAAAAATATCAAGCACCTGAGTTTTTGGGAGAATGATAACTACACAGAAAGACAGTGGATAATAGCAAAAGATATTTTTAAAAAATTATTAAGTCAGAACCAGACTTTGTGTCTCATGCATGTGATCCCAGCACTTGAAAAGCTGAGGCAGTAGAATTGTGCGTTTGAAGCCAACTTGTGCTGAAAAGGAGTTTCAGGCCCCAGCCTGACTGCCGAGTGGGACCCTGCCTCAAAGACAAACCAAGCAGCAAAATGTAATGTGATAGACTAAGACCAAGAAGGTTTCTTTCATATCGGTGTACTTTAAGTGATTGGCTAACCTGTTACAAAGATTGCAGATTGAATCACAAAGCAAAATCTGATTTTTGCTGTGTTTAGTACAGCCAGTGAAAATAAAATGGTTTAAATGTTAAAATGGAGGACTTAGGTCCGTGGTGCCTTGGCCTGCCTCGCAAGCTCAAGTTCCCAAGTTTGATCCCCAGGCCAATAAAAAAAAGCTAAAAAGGACAAGAGTACGCAATACCTCCTGAAAGTCAACTAAAAAGAAAGTATTGGTCTCACGGTGGCATTTGAGCAAAGTTACTTCAAAACGCTAACCTGTATTTGACAGTGAATATTTAGCATGATGAATATGTGCTAAATAATTGTGTTAAATCATAAATAACAAGGTAACTTTCATACTGTAGAAATTTCAGTAGATACCGGAAGACACTTTAGTGCCTGAATAGTAGGAAACTGGTTTGTTGTTGTTACTGGGGAAAGAACATAGGGCCTTCACAGTAAATTTGTATCTCCAGTCCTTTTTTTTTTCTTTGAGTCAGGATCTCACTAAGTTGCCCAAGCTGGCCTTGAACTTACTTAGGATCCTCCTGCGTCAGCCTCCTAAGTAACTGTAATTACAGGTATGTGCCAGTACACCTCTGGTTTAAGATAGATTCAGATGAAAAACATATAGAAATCAGAGAAATGATTACTCTGGACCCTGAGAAACAGCATGCTTTTTTAGGTCCCATGGGCAGAACATAAAAACTCACTATGTAGGATCCATTTATAGGGAGGGGCAGAGGGAGGACTTAACAGGCAGAGCACCGGAGATTTTAGAGTAGAGAAACTACTCTGAATGACACTATCTTGATGGACAGAAGTCATTACACGCTTGTTGAAGCCCACAGAGTATGCAGCCCCTCACGTTTGAACTGTGGTGTTTAGTGTGAGCTTTGAGTGGTAGTGATGTCCCTATTGGTTTGTGGACTGAAACAGGTGTACTGAGATGTTGGTAAAAGGTGAAGGGAGAGAGAGCAGCTGTATGTATTTCTCACTCAGTTTTTCTGTGAACCTAAAACTGCTGTAATAAGTAAAGCTTATATTTTAAAAATTAAAATTTAGCTGGGCATGGTGGTGTACACCTATAATCCCAGCACCCAGAAGGCTGAGATGGGAGGATCACTGCAAGGCCGTCCTGGGCTATATAGTGAGTTCAAGACCAGCTTCACCTATATAGTGAGACCTTGTCTCAAAACAAAACAGAAAACAAAACAAAACAAACAAAATCTTCTGAAAGGTTAAAATACATAAGTAAAGTTAAAAGATTAAATTTGACAGTCTGATAGGAAAGTGAGCTGGGGGTGTAGCTCAGTGGTAGTTCAAGGCTTTGGTTCACTCCCTAGTGTGCAATCACACAAAACAAAACAAAACAAAAAAATGGACAAATGATATGAATAGACAGAAAAGGTAGCAGGAAAGACAATATGAATGACCCATAAGCATAAAGAGAGGTACTGTGCATCATTTGTAGAATGAAGAATAGAAGGTAAAACTATACAGATCTAACATTTCTTTCTTACTATGTTGGTAAAGATCACTGGGCAAAGTGGCACACACCTGTCATCCCAGGACTTGGAGGCTGAGGCAAGAGAATTATTAACTTCGAACACATCCTGGCAACTTAGCAATTTAGTGAGACCCTGGGTTCAGTCTCTAGTAACTCCTATACACACCTAAAAACCCTAAAAGTGTGACAGTCCATTCTCATAAAGCTATAGGGCAGCAGGTCATTATATGTTACTTTGAGAGCATGAAAAGGTTCATTTGTTGTAGAGGGCAGCTTGGCAGTAGTCATCAAAAGTAAAATTGCATTTATCCTTTAACCTGGCAATTTTACTTCGGAAAATTTGTGGCAGTCCCTGTCCATCAATGAAATAACTTGTGTATATGGCCATTTGTTTCAGCACTATTTGTAAAAATAGCTCAGGTGTTCATCAGTATTTAGGTAATAAGTTATGACTCATCTTACAATGATGTACTGTGCCATTTGAAAGTATGTAAAATTAACAGACTTGAAAAATATGTAGCCCAGTATATCTTGAATTTTTTTCACATGACTATAATCCCAGCACTTGGGGGACTGAGCTAGGAGGATCACTGAGAGTTGAAGGCAAGCCTAAACTGCATAGCGAGATTTTTGTCTCAAAAAATGAATTAAAAAAAATTTTTTTTTGTTTTTTTGAGACAGGGTCTCACTATGTAGTTGAGACTGACCTGGAAATCACTATGTAGCCCAGGCTGGTCTTGAACTCACAGTGATCCTTCTGCCTCAGCTTCCCGTGCTGGGATTACGGGTGTGCACCACCTCGCCCACCTAAAATTAATTAAAATTTTTTTCTTTTGAGTTTATTGGTACATTTTATGCATACAGTACAGTTATGTTCATTATTGGGATCTTGTACCTTTACATGACAGGTGGTCTTGGTTCTCATTTTTTTCCCCTTGTCCTTGCCCTCCCTTCACCCCCTCCTACCCTCCCCATTTACAAACACTTTATTTCCATTTTTTTCATTTTCTCATATTTTTCTCTCTTATTATACCTTTCCCCTACCCTTCCCACTTTCCCTACACCTTTAGCCCTTTTCTTCCCATTACTCCTAAGTGAAATAAATAAGGTACACGTGTAAATACCAAATAGTTTCTCTGTTGTGAATAAAATGAATTGAATTTTAAGATTTTTCTTACTGAGTAACCAGAATCCAGGAATCCAAACAGATGACTCTTGTTTATTATTTGGCTTGGTACACTGTTACCCATCCTTGTTTCAGAAGTACATGTGTAGCAAAGTTAATTCCTCAGATAGTACCCTGTAATGCTTTTATGGGATACTTTTCCTGACTGAGTTTTCAGCTGAAGCTGTATAGCCATGTGGTGAACCTATGGCATGCATGCCACAGTGGGCTGTTTGTATCATTGACACAAAGCTCTAAAGGGTTTGCCATCACTGGTCTAGAGGTTGAGCATCCCTAATCCAGAAATCTGAAGAGTTTTAGATTTGGGAGCATTTTCAGATTTCATATTTCCAGGTTACAGATACTCACGGAGTAAAGTCTGTGCAGATATTCCACATTTAAAATCACTCTGAAATCTGAGACACTCATGGCCCCACTTTATATAAAGGGAATTCAACCTGAATAATCTGGAAAATTAGGGTACCCAATGTTTGTCTCAAAATAGTTTCAAAAGTGTGTCCTTTATTTTTGACCATTTCCAACAAATGATACCTAACTAAGCCAATTTGAATTATTGGCACTTGGGCATTACATGTTTCTATGTAAAATATGTTTCCATATGCTGTGTTCCGTGTTCAGTATGTTTATGTGTAAAATATCCTATTTAGCAGGATGAAGTTAAAGGAAGTAGATCGCACCGCCATGCAGGCATGGAGCCCTGCCCAGAACCACCCTATTTACCTGGCCACAGGTTAGTTCAAAAGAGAAAAGATGGTGTGAGTAACCTAATGCTTCTCATCTACATCTACCTAATCCATACGTGTCTTTTAAGGTTCGTTTCCAGCTTTGTCTCTGAATAGCTCTCCATCCCTTGAAGGATGCCTCCATTTACCCGTCACTTAGTTGGATGAGCTTCTTCTGTGTTTCCATAGACCCTTGTACATCAGAACATTGACCACAACGGTGTGTTACGTGTACAGTCTCTTTCCCACTGTGCGGAGTTGTGTTTATCTTTAGTCCTCTAGTATTAAGTATAGTCAGTGCTCAATAGTATAGCTGTGTCTTTATAGAAACTGCAAGGAATATCATTTTGTAGAAATAAAAGACATGTAAAAGACAGTTGGAATGAATGAAGAGCAAGTCTGATGTAAGCAGTTTTAAGTAAAAAACAATTTCATCATGACTGACTAGGAGCAGGTAGAGCAAGTCATGGAACTTTTTACAGACAGCTTTTTAGAATATCTGCAGGCTTAAAGAAATTATCTGTGGTACTGTTTCTTAGAAACATCTTGTCTCGGCCTCATGCCAGAATCTCATTGCTGTAGTAATTGAAACATCTGCTCAATGGCATATATGCTGAAATTTCAGCCATTTACACAGCATTCACGAGCAAGATAATTGAAAGCCATGCTTTGAATTTCCATTTGTGTCATTTCCCTGAGTCATTTATTTTTGCATGTGTAGTTACCATGAATGTATTCTCCTTAGGAACATCTGCTCAACAGTTGGATGCCACATTTAGTACCAGTGCTTCCCTTGAGGTGTTTGAATTAGACCTTTCCGATCCATCCTTGGATATGAAATCTTGTGCTACTTTCTCTTCTTCTCAAAGGTATGAAGTTCAGCCTTAAATTCATGTGATTAGTTATATGTTGGGGATTGATGCCTACTTTGTGTGTAGTTATGTCATTGTTAGAAACTGTAAAGAATATCAGTGACATGAGACGCTTTGTGAAAAATTATGTAATAGCATTTTTGTGGAAATTAAAGTATGCACGTGTGCTGATTCTTTTATTGCTGACAGTGTAGTGTGTGAGAGAGGCTGTAGTTTCTAATTTTTTTCCTCATAGTATTAGTGAAGTTTTTTTTGTTATTTTGTTTTTGTTGTTGTTTTATTTTTTTGGTTTTTTGAGACAGGGTCTCACTGTATAGTTGAGTCTGACCTCTAACTCACTATGTAGCCCAGGCTGGTCTCAAACTCACAGTGATCCTACTGCCTCAGCCTCCCAAGTGCTGGGATTACAGGCGTGCGTCACCACGCCTGGCCTGTTGTTTTTTGAGACAGGGTCTCACTATGTAGTTGAGACTGACCTGGAACTCACTATATAGCCCAGGCTGGTCTCCCAACTCAAAGTGTCCTCCTGCCTTCCAAGTGCTAGGATTACAGGCATGCGCCATCACGCCTGGCTGGAGTTATTTTTTTCTATTTCTAGTTTCACTTGTTTATAAAAAAGGCAGCAGTACTACAAGAAGTGCTTATTCACTATATTAATAGTGATCATCTCTGAATGTCAGATTATTCTTATTTTTTTCTTTGTACTTTCCTATATTTAGAAATTATTTCACAGAGAAATTATTTCTTTTTTCTTTTTTTTTTAAGAAATTATTTCTGATACACTATTTGGATCATGCTTTCAAGTCCTAATGCTGTATGCTAATGCAGAGAAAGGATGCTTTCATTTCAATAATGAGAGAAATTTTCTTGCCTGTCTTTGGCTAGCAGAATGCAGCCCCAGTCATAGGGTTTCATGGGCCCTCTTGTACCCCTCAGGGCCCTTCCTTTTTTTTTTTTTTTTTGTTTGTTTGTTTGTTTTTGGTACCAGGGATTGAACTTGGGACCTTCTTGCACTTGCAAAGCAGGCGGTGGAACCACTGAGCTAAATCCCTGGCCCTGGCCCTTCCATTTTGATAGGAGGAACCCCTGCTGCCTCTGTCTCATCACCATCTCTCAACCCTATGCCTCTATGCCATGTTCATATTTTTCCTCTGTGAGGTTTTACTTTCCACCAGAGATAGTAGACATAATTTTGCCTCACCTTTCTTCTGTCCTGTTTTATTGTTTTTCTTTGAAAACTTCAGCTAATTCTCTTACCACTTTAACTTTTCAATAGACATCCTGTTAGTGACCACTTGAGTAGTCAAGTAGAAGGTATTATTTTTCAAAATTATTGTTCTGTTTTACAGAACAACCTAACGCATTTTAGGAAGACTGAGTAGCTAACACAGGTCTTACATTATCTAAATAGTGAAACTGTTTTCGAGCTCTATCTTTTCACTTACAACTCACACTCAGATAAACTTTGCTATACTGTATTACCCCACAGAATTTTTTACTTGTTGAAGATTATAAATTCATGTAAATGTGAGTATAAGTAAAAAATGAAATGTCATTCACCAAAGTCACAGTTAATAGGAGTGGATGAGACATTGTTTTCATAATACTTATAAAAGACTTAAAAAATTAAATGTATAATTTTAAATTATTTTCTACATTTATTTGACTTCATTTTTTCCTACAGGTACCACAAATTGATTTGGGGGCCTCATAAGACAGATGCCAAAGGAGATCTCTCTGGAGTTCTGATTGCAGGTGGTGAAAATGGAAACATTATTCTTTATGATCCTTCTAAAATTATAGCTGGAGACAAGGAAGTTGTAATTGCCCAGAACGACAAGCATACTGGCCCAGTTAGAGCCTTGGATGTGAACATTTTCCAGGTTTGATTTTGACATTCATTTGACATTCAGTCGTAGTTGTTAAGATATGTGTTACTCATTTGAAATAAGTTTATGAATCTGACGTCTTAGTCTTGGAATTGAAAGCTAAAAAAAGAAATGTATGCTTGTATAAGTTGATGACTGAATGCATGTAAGACTGGTGGGTTCAGAGTTGATATGAGGGTAAAGTATGCTAGCCCATGGAGAAGATAAGGCTACAGGTTTATTTCTAGCAGTCCAGAAGAGTCTGTCATAGCATTCGGCTGAACATTTTTAAATAGGAGCTCCTGAGATTGGAAGCTTTGCCTTTGAAAAGTTTGTGTAAGTCAGGATTAGGCTGGTACTGTAGTGTCACATCTTATTAACTGAGAACTTTTGTATTTATGATGACTCCTCTGCAATAATTAGAAATTAAATAATGCAGATTTAACAAATAGGTCATTAGTGGAGGTGCAACTAATCCTAGCACTTAGGGAGACTGAGGCAGAAGAATTACGAGTTTGAGCCCAGCCTGGGCAATTTAGCAAGACCTTATTTCAAATTTAAAATATTTTTGTTCGTCATTGTTGTTGTTGTTTTGAGACGGGGTCTCACTATGTAGTTGAGACTGACCTAGAACTCACTGTGTAGCCCAGTCTGGTCTCGAACTCACACTGATTCTCCTGCCTCAGCCTCCCGAGTGCTGGGATTACAGGCATGTGCCACCACACCTGGCTTCAAAGTTAAAATATTTTTAAAAATGGATATGGAGAGGAATGCCCCTCATTTCAAATCCAAGTACGACAAAAACAAAGAAAAAAGAAATCTGTTGCCTTATAAACATTACTGAATATTAATTATATGTGTATAGGTTAATGCAGATCTTGATTTAATAGGATACTAAATTATAACAAACAAAAAATGAATATTTAAAAATTTTAATAGTTTTTTCCCTCATATTGGCAGTTGAACACAAGGGATGCTGTGCTACATCTCCAGCCCTTTTTATTTTTTTATTTTGAGACAGACTCTTACCAAGTTGCCGAGGCTTCCCTTGAAATTAGAGTCTGCCTGCCTAAGTCTCTCAAATAGTTGGGATTACAGACATGCAACATTATACCTGGTTAAATAGATTTTCATGTATCAGAAACATTTGGGGAGCCGGGGATATGGCTCAGTGGTTCCGTGGCCTGCTTCGCAAGCGCAAGGGCCCCAGTCTGATTCCCAGTATCAAAAAAAAAAAAAAAAAAATGACCCGAGTTCAATCCCTGGTACCAAAAAAAAAAAAAAAAAAAAAAAAAAAAAAAACACCTTTAGGGGGCCAGGGATTTTGCTTAGTGGTTCTGTGTCTGCCTCACAAGTGCAAGGACCTGAGTTCGATCCCCAGTACCAAAAACAAACAAACAAAAAAATAAGGTATAGAGGCAGATGGTAGAACTGCTGAGCTAAATCCCCAGCCCACTTAGGGCATAGAAATACAGAAACTTTATTTCTACAGTTTGTAGTATCTACTCTTTAGATTAACTGGATAGCCAATTCCTTATTTATATTAAAACACCTGTTCATTTTTGGTAAAAAATATATAATAGGTAGTTATTTACCAAAGAATTTTTCTGCTTTTATAGTTAATATGCCAGTTGATCAGATAAATTATGAGAGTGAGTAATAGTGGATGAAGGTCAGTATATGAAGCTCAGGGCCAGGGATTTAGCTCAGTGGTGCCAGACTACCTGTCAAGTGCAAAGTCCCGAGTTCAATCCCAGGTTTTACATCACAGCTTTTTTAAGGGCCTTTTTTTTTTCACTGTACTACAATATCTTTAATTTTTTCAGGAAAATACCTAGAAGGGGAATAGATGGTACAAATGTTTTAATGGTCTTTAGACACTAAAGCGATGTAGTAGAAATAACATAGAAATATTATCATCTGAAATAAGATTAGATATACATGAACTAAAACTAGATGAAGATTTAACACAAGAGTTCTATACTCTGAAGGCTGGCTTTAAGGTACCATGAGAACAGTGCCATAGTTTGAGGCTTTTGGTATTTTTGAAAGCTGTGATCACTGGTCGTTGTCTTGTACAGTCATATTTCCTTCCAGAAATGCAAATATACAAACACTATTCTCTTCATAGTTACAAGAATGATTAAGAATTCAATTCACAGGGCCGGGGATTTAGCTCAGTGGTTCTGCTGCCTGCTTCGCAAGCATCAAGGTCCAGAGTTCAATCCCTGGTACCAGAAAAAAAAAAGGGTTCAATTCACAAAATTGTTCTTTTTTTGGTAATGTCTGGCCTTGAAATTAGTATTCTTCTAAGTAGATTTATTTTTGAAATAGCTTTACACTGTTTTTCTTTAAAAAAAACAATTTGAAAAATTATGCCTAAAGATCTCACACATTTGTTTTGCTTTTTAAAATAGAAAAATTGTATGTCCCAAACCAACATCTTTCTAGCTCTGAACTCTGTGTTCCCTTAATTATTCATAATTACTGTCTAGTTATTAATTATTTTATATTGCAGACTAATCTTGTAGCCTCTGGTGCTAATGAATCTGAAATCTACATTTGGGATCTAAACAATTTTGCAACTCCAATGACACCAGGAGCCAAAACACAGGTATTATGTTGATTTTGGTCAGTGTAATCAAAGCAATCAAAAGTATTTCTTATAAACTTATATATATATTTCAGTTTTAAGTTTTTCACACAAATCATTATGTAGATCATTTAATTGATTTTTCAAGAGAATGAAGTGTTAATAAATGTTTCTTTGAAGTGTGAGTGAGGCATTCTACAGTAAATATTTAGTGCTTACCACCTGCTAGACACTGTTGATTTTACTGGGCAGAGAGTAATAAACAGAATAGACAATTCTTAACAATTCTTTTTAGATACACTATTATGTTTTCTTACTGTGTTATAAAGTATTCTAACAGCATCCAACCTGATTTAAAAATAAACTTTTTTGTGTATTTCCAGTAAGTTGGTTAAGAAGTCTTTCCTTGCTTTCTTGAGTTTCTTGTTAAAATGTTAAAGATACTTGAAGTGCCACATTCTTGTGTTTTAAGTGTGTCATTTCTGTTTAGAATGGAGGAATACAAAGGAAAGTTGTGTAATGGGTAGATCAGGTTTTTAAATCATTTTAAAATCCGAAGCATTTGATTTTATAATTAAATTTACCACAATAGGGAAACAGTTTTTAATAGGTTATTCCTTATAGCCCCCGGAAGATATCAGCTGCATTGCGTGGAACAGACAAGTTCAGCATATTTTAGCATCAGCCAGTCCCAGTGGACGGGCCACTGTATGGGATCTTAGAAAAAATGAACCAATCATCAAAGTCAGTGATCATAGTAACAAAGTAAGTATATGATCAATTTGTGATGAATATGTTTCTGCTATAGGTATTCCTATATTATCCATCAAAATTGCCAACAAATCAAGTTTTTGTAAAGTCAAATCCTGTCTTTATTCATCAATCATGTTGGATTGAATGTGTTTTTTTCCTCTCTCTAAGGAAAATAATAAAGTACCCAGCGAACCATATTAGATATTAAAAATTTTTTTTTATTGGGATTTGATCTTAGGACCTTGCACTTGCCTGGCTGGCGTGGTGCCACTGAGCTACATCCCTTGCCCCTCCATATTAGTATTATTACTGATTCAAAGAGGGATTCGCTGATCCAAAGGCTTATTTTGTGATAACACTGGTTTTGCTTGGCTAGGTGTTTCCAAGCATTGCAGCAACTTTTTAATTCATGTTTAGCTTTTCTTAGACATGTATAACTTTTTCTTGCTGGGAATTGTACGAGTATGAACTTGGAGTTTCCAAACTTCTGGCCTTACCTCTTCATGTTTAGGCTCTACCAAAAGGAGCCAACATCTTCCCACATGCTCACTAGACTCAGCTACAGAGCACATTACATCTCAACCTTACAAACTTGGGATTTTTTTTTTGTTTTTGGTTTTCTTTTTTTTTTTTAAGTTTTTTGAGACAGGGTCTCACTATATACTTGAGACTGACCTGGAACTCACTATGCAGCCAGGCTGGTCTCTGTAATCCTCCTGCCTTAGCCTCCCAAGTGCTGGGATTACAGGTGTGCGCCACCATGCCCACCTTCAGCCTTACAAACTCTTTATGTTATTAGGTACTATAAAATAATTTAGACACAATTTAGACATTTATGTTCTTTGGTTTTATTTATATTGGCTAGTTTGACATTTTCTAAAACGAGGTTGCCTAAGTTAGAATATATATGTAATTTAAAAACAACAAATTGTTTAGAAGAATATTCCTTCAGAGTGTTGTATTTCAAATAGATCAGAAGTTTTAAAATGCAAGATTGAATGGAATGGTCATAAAATTTACGAGATTTGAACTTCTGGATAGTTCTCAATAATGGTACTTATTTATTCCATATGAAAATACAGGTGGTAGTTGTTGCTTCAGATTTTTTTTTTTTTTTTTTTTTTTTTTTTTTTTTTTTTTAGTTTTCTGAATGAAGAAAAGTTTAGGAAGGAGGTTTTTAAGACTACTATTTAATGCTGTCACTAAAATTTAATAGTTTTAAGTTATGGTTAAAAAACTAAGCCTAGGCTAATATTTTTTAATATTTGCTTCAATAAAGGCATACTCCTCAAATTTTATTTTGGTGTTTTGTAAAGCCATGTGATTGCTAAAATCTGAACCTTCCCCATCTGCAGATGCATTGCTCTGGGCTGGCCTGGCATCCTGATGTTGCCACTCAAATGGTTCTGTCCTCTGAAGATGACAGGTTACCAGTGATCCAGATGTGGGATCTTCGGTTTGCTACCTGTCCTCTCCGTGTCCTGGAAAACCATGCCAGGTAGTGTGCTACTGTCCAAGGAACTTAATTTGCTTATGTTCTAAAACATTTTTTACCACTTTGGATTATCCAATTTTTATTTTTTATTTTTTAAAAATAATTTTATTTCCTTTGTAAATATAAATAAAATTCAAAATTGTTTTAAACATAAAAGCTACAACTATAAAACTTAGAATAAATCTGAGGAGGGAAGAAAGCTCCACAACATTGATATTAGTAATAATTTCTGGATTGACACCAAAAGTGCAAGGAACAAAAGCAAAATAAACATCTGAGAAATATTTAAATGTTTCCTGAAGTGTAAAGGAAACAATCAGCTAAGTGAAAATGTAGCCCATAGAATAAGAGAAAAAATATATACATACACATATATAAAGAATAACCCCATACAATGATAAGCAGTTAATATTCAAGGTATATGTGAAACTCATAAACTCCATCAACAAAAAATAAATTACCTGATGAAAATATGAGCAAAACATTAGTGTACTATTACGGTTTATTCACACTGGAGAAACTATTTGGTATTTACACATGTGTGACTTATTTATTTCACTTAGGAGTATATCCTCAATATGTATCCATTTTCCTATAAATGAATCTAATTTTTCATTCTTTATGGCTGAGTAGTATTCCATTTTATAGAAAAACCACATCTTCTTTATCCAATCTCCAACTGATGGGCAAATGGGCTGTTTCCAAGTTTTAGCTATTACAAACTGTGCCGTTATAAACATGGGTGTGCATATATCACTCTGGTGTGATTCTTTTAATTCTTTTGGAAAGATACCCAGAAGAGGGATGGCTGGGTCAAATGGAACCTCTAGTCCCAGATCTTTGAGGTATCTCCATATTGATTTCCACAGAGGTTGCACCAGTCTGCACTCCCACCAACAATGGAGAAAGGTTCCTTTCTCCCCACAACCCTACCAACATTTGTTATTGATTGATTTCTTGATGGCAGCCATTCTTTGTGGGGTGAGGTGGAATCTCAGTGGTGTTTTCATCTGCATCTCTCGAATGACCAGTCATGTGGAGCATTTTTTCATATATTTACTTGCTGCTGTTACTTCTTTGTCTGAGAAATGTCTGTTCATTTCGGATGCCCATTTTTGAATCGGGTCTTTATACTTGGGGGGACTGATTGTTTTGAGTTCTTTATAGATTCTAGATAATAGTCCTTTGTCTGAGGAGCAACTGGTAAAAATTTTTTCCCACATTGTAGGTTGTCTCTTAGTTCTGTTGATGGTTTCTTTTGCAGTGCAGAAGCTTTTTAATAAGCTGACATCCCAGTTGATTCTTTCTGCTATTTACCATGCTACTGAGGATTTGTTCGTAAAGTCTTTGCCTATGCCAATGTCTTCAAGAGTTCTGCCTAACTTATCTTCCAACAAATTTAGTGTTTCTATTTTAATATTTAGATCTTTAATCCATTTGGATTTTAATTTAGTGTATGGTGAAAGATAAGGGTCTAGTTTTAATCTCTGGCAAGTTGAATCCAGTTTTTCCAACACCATTTATTAAAGAGGCCATCCTTCCTCTAGTGGGGATGGTGAGCTCCTTTATCAAAGATGAGGTAGCTGAGTACGTCTGGAGTTGTTTTTGTGTCTTCCAGTCTGTTCCACTGATCCTCAGGTCTGTTTCTTTGCCAGTATCATGCTGTTTTTATCATAGTGGCTTTGTATTATAATTTCAAATTGGGAATTGTTATACATGCTACCATGTGTCTATTGCCTAGAATGTCTTTTGCTATTCTAGGTCTCTTATGATTCCAAATGAATTTTTGGTTCTTTTTTCTAGTTCTGTGAAATATAGTGTTGGAATTTCAATTGGCATTTGCATTGAATGTGTATAGCAGTTTTGGTAGTATGGCCATTTTCACTATGTTGATTCTTCCTACCCAGGAGCAGGGGATATCTTTTTTTTTTTTTTTTTGAGACTGTCTTTTTGTCTTGCCTAAGCTGACCTCAAACTCAAGATCTTCCTGCCCCAGCCTCCTTACTAGCTGAGGCTTCAGGCATGCACCGTTGCATCTTCATAGATAATTTTTTTGCATTTTAAGTAAGGGGTTTACTATGTGTCTTTCTTGTGAATGGCAGTGCCAATGGTTTGTTTTTTTGTTTGTTTTTTTATTGGTTTTTTTTGAGACAGCATCTCACTATGTACTTGAGACTGACCTGGAACTCACTATATAGCCCAGGCTAGTCTTGAACTCAGTTATCCTCCTGCCTCAGCACAGGTGCGTGCCACCACGCCCAGCTTCATTTATTTATTTATGTTTTTTTTTAGTGCAGACTGGCCTTGAACCCACTTTGTAACCTGGGCTGGCCTCAAATTCATGGTGATCCTCCTGCTTCATCCTCCCTCCTAAGTGCTGGGAATACAGGTGTGCACCATCATACCCTGCTGCAATGGTTTGTTTTTGTTTAAGGAATAGTTATCTGATTTTCTTTACCAAAATGGTAACCAAATCATAGTATATTAGTATGAATCCTTTGTTGAAAGATAGTTTATCAAGCATTTCAAGTAATTATAAATAGATCAAAATTTATTTGAAGCTGTGCAAACTCCCAATCACCTGACCAAGAGTAAAGTGGTAGGATTAAAAAAAGACAAGACTGGATTTTAACGGGGAGCCCAGGATGGTCAAAGTTGTTTGTCTGTCTCCTGGAGCTTGCTGCTATTTATTGAACGCATGACTTCTAGAAAGGGTAACGGGTGGTGTAGGGAGCAGTGAAGTGGAGAGCACTCGAGAGCAGGTTCCTTGCAACAAGAGAAGGAAACATTCTGGGAAGAATAGCTCATAGATTAATGATGAATGTGTTTCTTCCCACGGATTAATTTTTGCCTCTAGGAGTTTTCTGTATGAGTCATGCTGCCCTTAGCTGCACTCTTGTCTTCAAGTCAACACAGTGTCACAGATCATTGAAACCCCCCCATCCCCCCACTCCCACCCCCTGTAGCCAGTGGTGTGGAGAATTGTTCCATCCCACACACCAACTTCTGGCTCTTAAGGCAGGCCATTGTGGGTTGATAAGTAGGCTCAGACTTTTAACATGAAAAGCCAGTTTATGAATTTACAGCTCACTCAGAGTAGTCTCCATCAAAAATTCCTTTTTTTTTTGTGGTAGTGGGGATCCAGCTCAGGACCTTGGTGCTTGCAAGGCAGGCGCAGTGCCACTGAGCTGAATTCCTGGCTCTTAAGGCCATTATACTCATGAAGAAGAGATTTTTTATAAAATTCGACGTCAAATAACAATTTTAAAAATTATTTTTGTTTCTAAATATTTATTTGCTCTGTGTTGTGTGTGTGTTTTGGTTTTTTTGAGACAGGGTCTCACTATGTAGTTGAGACTGACCTGTAACTCACTTTGTAGTCCAGGCTGGTCTCGAACTCCCAGCTATCCTCCTGCTTCAGCCGCCCGAGTGCTGGGATTACAGGGGTGCACTACCATGCCTGGCTGTGTTTGTTTTTTGAGACAGGGTCTCACTATGTATGTAGTTCAGGCTGGACTTGAACTTGCGTCAATCTTCCTGCCTCATTCTCCCAAGTGCTGCGATTACAGGCATGTGCCGCCATATCCAGCTTCTAAGTTTTTATTTAAAAAGCAAACATTTTGTAAAATTACTAGGTTTATTCTTTCAATTTTAATAAATGTGTTAATGCTTGGGTCCTTGTTCTTGCAAGGCAGGGGCCAGAACCACTGAGCTAAATCCATGGCCCTTAATATTGTTAATTAGTAATTTGACAAATTTCCTATATTGATATTCAGGTACCTAGAGAATTTATGCAGACTTTTTCATTGTTTTCAAAGAAGAAAACAAATTACAATATAGTATAATCTAAGTACTTTTAGGCTTTTTTTATTTTTTCCATTCAGCAATAGGTAAACTAATGTTTTAAATTTATCTCTTCCCCTTTAGTGAGTTTATACTTGAGGAAGTTTTAATGAATCTTAAAAGTTTATGATGTCAAAAAAAAAAAAAGAAAATATTTACGATCTGTCCTGGAACTTCCTATAGAGGAGAAAAGAGTCTAGTCAAATGTAACTGTTAAGATGTTATGCTTCAGTCAGATTTTTAGGTGTTTTTTGGTTTTTTTTAGAATGATTCTGAGAGGTTTTACTAGATTTTTTCCTGATATTTAATGTTGAATTTATTAATTTAACAGAATTTCTTGCCTTCTTACAACTAACACTGAGGTAACACAGTGTAAAAGCACCATACAAGTTCACTTTGGATATTCTCACATTTTACAGGTCAGAAACTGAAGCCCAGCAAGGTTAAACTTGCCTGAGGCCATATAACCAGCCACATGCTGACTTCCAGCCCATTCCGTGTGGTCCCAGAGTCTGTCCCTCTACACTGCCCTTCTCACTGACTCCAATCTTAGGAGTGCTGGTGAGAAGTTAGCAGAGCAACCTGCTGGGTACCAGGAGCAAAGCGACTTCTCTAGTTCTGTTTTCTCACTATAATAAATGAAGTAGTTGAATTATATGATCTTTTTTGTCTCTTCCAGCTTTGTAATAGAGTTCAAGACATTCTTGACATATCTAACACACTGTAAATTGTTGTTTCAGTCATTGGGCATCAAACCCTTGGAGTACATGGCTAGATATGGGAAGGAGAAAGAATTACAAAGTACATTGTTTATACTGTTGGGGGAATTTGGTGTAGACTACATATTAAAAAATACTATTGCACTTAAATAATAAATATTTTGAGTATGTAATTGAGTTGTAGTTATATAGGATAGTCTACTTATACCAGGACGTAAGTGTAGGAGTGATGTGCCATGTCACGACATGATACAACGTGCAAATGGTCAGAGTGTACATCCATGTACTAGATATGTATGAGGAAGGAAGAACGTGAACTGGCTAAATCAGTGAATCTAGGCAAGGAGTCGACATTTCACACTATCATATAACTCGTAAAGTTTTGAGCCTGCTTAAAATGGTGCAAACAAAATGCATTCTTTAAACTGGTCCTTTTCCAATTCTGTATCTGAGTTTTCTTGACTATGATAGAAGTAAGATTATAAGAATATCCAATTAGGGCCGGGGATTTAGCTCAGCGGTTCAGTGGCCTGCCTTGCAAGTGCAAGGACCTGAGTTCAATACCCGGTACCACCACCAAAAAAAAAAAAAGAATATCCAATTAGGGCCGGGGATTTAGCTCAGCGGTTCAGTGGCCTGCCTTGCAAGTGCAAGGACCTGAGTTCAATACCCGGTACCACCACCAAAAAAAAAAACAGAATATCCAATTAAAACCTTTTTTGGGAAAAGAAAACCACCATTAATTGATAACGAGGCTATCTTTATATACTTTAAAAAGTTAAAAAAAAAAAAACCAGCACTGTGTATCGGTCTTACTTGTACTGAGACACAATAATTGACATCTGCAAATTAGATAGAAATAATTTAAGCTTTATTCATTATTGCAAACTCCCTCTCCTCTCTCTCTCTTTTATTTTCTTTGTATTTTTACAGGGGGATTTTGGCAATTGCTTGGAGCATGGCAGATCCTGAATTGTTACTGAGCTGTGGAAAAGATGCAAAGATTCTGTGTTCTAATCCAAACACAGGAGAGGTATGGGGAAGTGATGTTTCTCAGTCTTGTAGCTCTTATAATATTTTATTTCTAGTTAAATGAGTAATTTTCCATATGGATTTTATAGTGAATGCGAATGAGTAAAGACATGACTAAGTAGAGGAGATTTTTTTCCCCAGAAACATTATCTAAGCTCAGTTCTTTCAACCAGAAAACTAATCATTGAAACAGTACATATAAAGCTGGTAGTAAGTAGCTTGCTTCCAATAAAGTGTGTTTATTACCTAGTGTCAGACATACTTGTTTGAGGAGCTGGGGTAACTCAATAGTAGAGTGCTTAGCATGCACAAGGCCCTGGATTCATTCTCTGGCACCAAAAAGAAAACCAACAATAATGATAATACTGCTTAGTTTGATTGATGTTACGTGTAATCTGTGGAAATCATTGTTTTTGTCATGTGCACATTCACACTTTGGCTCCTTTACCTGCTTTATTTTAACCTTGCCTGAAGACCCTCTGGCTTTTGGAATGTTTTTACATCTGTCTTCAGAAAAACCAAGAATATAATATTTTATAATATATTTTTCTTATGTCCTGCCCATGGATACTAAAATGTAGGCAGTCTTAACCTAATTAAATGTAAATGCTATATAAATGCCTTACACTTTTATTTGCTCTGGTTTATGAGCTTAAAATATCTATTACTTTTTATTATTGTTCTTAGTAGTCAGAGGGTTTCCCTACTGTTCTCAATTAGGCCATAGATTCTAATTACAACTTTTATATTCACTTTTCCTAATTAAGGTGGATTACTGCAAGTGCTTCTGTGGTTACTCTGATGGAATGCTAATAAAAATAAGAGTGTCTAGGGTATATATATAGCTCAGCAGTAGAGCGCTTGCATAGCATGTGCAAGTTTTTGGGCTTAATTCCCAGCACTTCCAAAAAAAAAAGTCTTCAATAGATTTTATTCTATAATATTAAATTAGACACAAACACTTTTATTATTTGATTTCTGGTTTAAAGTTTTTGGTTGTGGTATCTATATGAATATAGAGGGTGGGGTGGGCAAAGTGGCACAAACTTACATTTCCAGCTACTTGAGTGGTTCAAGCAGAAGGATGACAAATTCAAGGCCAACCCTGAGTAAGTTAGCAATGTTGCGGAAGGAATTTCCAAGTGTCACACAGAGAGGCAGCAGAATGGAAGTAAAATAACACATTTATTCATTGACAAGGGTCGATCACACATAAACAGTGCCTAGATTGATGACACACTGGGTTACAACTCCTCCTTTTATAGGGTTTTATGGCTTTGACTTCATTTGGGTGGTTACATTCCATTCTCACAGTTCACATCATGATCACAAGATAGTTCACTTTAACCCAGATGGAACAGTTCTTCGCAGTTGGGGAATTTACCTTAAGATTACTCTAGCTGTCTCTCCTAGTGCACAGGAAGGTGGTGTTCAAGGTTAGGGATGAGGCCAGATGTCCCATTACATGGTCACTGCTTCCAGGGTCTCTTAATTTGGAGGGCGGCTACCGGGGATCAAACTCTCCCTGCACTTGCAAGGCAGGCGGTGGAACCACTGAGCTAAATCCCTGGCCCCAGTGTCTGTTAATTTTGAACTAAACAAAGCAGATTGCTGTTAGAGACAGAAGTCATTTTACATTTTCCTAACATTTTGTAGGTTTTTAAATTATTTACAAAAGTTCTCTGTATCAGCAAGACCCTGTCTCAAAATGAAAAATTAAAAAGGGATGGTGCCAGCCAGATGGCACATACTTGTAATCCCAGCACTCAGGAAGCTGAGGCAGGAGGATTGCTGTGAGTTCAAGGCCAACCTGGATTGTATAGTGAATTCAAGGCCAGCCTGAAGTACACAGCAAGACCCCATTTCTAAATGAATGAATGAATAAATGAATCACTGAATGGCAAGAATGTGGCTCATTTGGCAGAGAGCCCTTGCCTAGTGTGCTAAAGACCCTGGGCCCAATCCCCAGTACTATTTCCCCCTCAGAGAATATAGTAGCATTAGTGTTAGGGGAGACAATAGAAGATTAAAATGGTAATAAATTTTACCTTCTATTACTTGCAGACAGTAAAAATTGTGTTTTACAATATACCTGCCCAACTAAGTTCAGGATTCATGAAAGCTGCATTCTTTCATCTTCTTAATTGTATAATTTTTTTAAAATGAACTTTTACTTTTGATTAGTTGTGTGTGCTTGGAGTTAGAAGTAACTAACTTTGGTTTTTGTTTTTTTGGTACCAGCAATTGAACTCAGGTCCTTGTGCTTGTGAGTCAGTCACCAGAACCACTGAGCTAAATCCCTGGCCCAGTAATTGACTTCTAATGCATGCTGCAATTAAAAAAAACTAGCTTCTTCACTAAGTGGCAAATTATGAACAGACAGTTTTAAGTTTAATAGAGATACATGTCTTATCAGTGTAAGGATCAAAGACATGAATAGGGTTTTTTTTTTTCCTTTTTCTTTTTTGAGAAGTGTATTGCTTTGTAGTACAGGCTGGCCTCAAACTCAGGGCAATCCTGTTTCAACTTTGCAAGTGCTGGGATTACAGACATGTCATTTGATTTATTTCTTAAGCTCTACAACCTATTCTCCTGTAAATAGCAGCTACTACCACACTAAATTCATGACAACTGTAGTAACATTGTTTTGGGTTTTTGTTTTTTTTTTTTTTTTTTGAGACAGGGTCTTGCTCTGCAGTTCAGGTTGGCCTTGAACTCACAGCAGTCCTCCTGTCTCAGCCTTCTGAGGTATATGCCACCACACTCAGCTAGCATTGTAAAGATTTTCCATCAGCAGGTGTGACTGAATTTGAAACTTGTTATTCTAGGGGTTTTGGTAGTTTCCGGTGAAATTAAATGGTTGAGGGAGTGAAGGAAAGATGGGTTTCCTTCCTTTCAGAATATAGAGTTTCCCCCAGTGCTTCCTTCCCAGGGCTCTCTCAGTGTCCAAATGTCTGTTTTTTCTGCCCTGATCCTCTGTTGCTTCCCTTGACCTGTATGCTTTAACAGGATTTTAAAAAACTGCTCTTATTAAGAAATATATTTGCCCTATTTTGTTTTCTTTCAGTAAATAACATGGCATCTCCTTGCATGTAGGAAGCAGGGTTAAAACTTTGAAGAAAAGACAAACATTTCACATCAGCTATTTACTATAGGTTTTTTTTGTTGTTGTTTTTGTTTTTGTTTTGTTTTTTTGCAGTACTGGGCATTGAACTCAGTGCCTTGTACTTGCAAGGCAGGTGTGGTGCCACTCAGCTAAATCTGCAGCCCTGTTTCCTATAGCTTTGCCGTGTCCTTTGCCTTCTAAACAGAGCTCTTACTGCCTAATTCTGTTAGGATTTTGTAGCAACAAGAATGGCATACACATATTTTATCTCTTCGACAAAAAACTGATTTCTTTGGGGATTTTTTGCTTTCTAGATTGATTTCAAAATTTGGTCCTCAAATAACCTAAATATGGTTGTTTGGATCTTGTCTGAGAAATAGTTACAAAGGACACCATTGGTCTTTTAGAGTTCAATAGGATGTTGTGGTCATTCAAACATATTTACTATAATTTGAAGGAAAACAAATCCTCTTGTTTAAAGATATGCTTGTTTAAATGTAGTTGAAATATTAAGTAGCATTTCTGTTTAGCCTAGTAGGCTGTCACAATGGATTTTTTTTTTAAATTTATAAGTAATTTTTAGGTATACAGTACAGTTACATTTTCATTGGGATCTTGTACCTTTGCACGGTGTATCTTGGTTCTTGTAATGGATCATTCTTTGTACTTTAATGAAATCTTACTGTTGATTTACTTGGCTAAAGACATTTTATAAAATAAAATGTTTAACTGTACTTACTGACAGTTCAGGTATTTTGCTTATGAAGTGGTTATACCCTTTTCTCACTTTTGTTGATTACTTTTTTTTTTTTTTTGGGGTGGGCATCGAATTTGGGACCTTGAGCTTGGGAGGCAGGCTGTGGAACCACTGAGCTAAATCCCTGGCCCTGATTATTATGTTTATTAATCTATTCATTTATTTTTGTTTGGCCTAGGTGTTATATGAACTTCCCACCAACACACAGTGGTGCTTTGATATTCAGTGGTGTCCCCGAAATCCTGCCGTCTTATCAGCCGCTTCCTTTGATGGACGGATCAGTGTTTATTCTGTCATGGGAGGGAGCACAGATGGCTTAAGGCAGAAACAGGTTGACAAGGTAATAGGAAGTGATAAGGCTTTTGTTTAATTATATACCCAAAAACTATATTGAATAATTATTTTGAAAGTAACTTCACTGACAAATAGTGCTTATTTAATGCTGATTTATCAGGTAATTGTGATAAAATATTTTAGTACATGACTTGAAAAACTGTATTGTAGTTTATATAAGTTACCGATTTGTGTGTGTGTGTATATATATATATATATATTTTTTTTTTTTCTTCCTTTTTTATTTAACTCTCAAGCTTTCATCGTCATTTGGCAATCTGGATCCCTTTGGCACAGGGCAGCCCCTCCCTCCGTTACAGATTCCACAGCAGACTGGGCAGCATAGCATAGTGCTGCCCCTGAAGAAGCCCCCTAAGTGGATCCGGAGACCCGTTGGTGCTTCCTTCTCAGTAAGTAGGTTTTGTTTTTATGGTTTATATTGACCAAGGACTTTTCACAGTAAAATGTCACTTTAGGATCATTCAGATGGTAAAAAGTAGGAATTGAGATGTATTTGTCAGCCATTCATTATTCAGAATGGTTTCTTAGAAAAAGTGGAGCCTTTTAAAAAACACTGGGAAGGGCAGGGGATTTAGCTCAGTGGTGCCACAGCCTGCATCGCAAGCACAAAGATCTGAGTTCGATCCCCTGTACCAAAAACAAAACAAAAAAAAACACCAAAAAACCAAAACATTGTGGTGGAATATACATAATATAAAATTTATCATCTGTACCACTTTTTAAATATTTCAGAGCCAAACATGATGCCATATGCCACTCAGGAGACTGAGGCAGGAGGATTTTAAGTTTAGGGCCAACCTGGGCAACATAGTGAGACATTGTCTTATTCATAGATGATGGATGGATGGATGGATGGATAGAAAAAACAGATTAGTAATATTCAGCACCTTCATATTGTTGTGTGATCATCACCTCTCTGTTTCCTTCTCACCCCCTTTTTAAAACTAATCTGTCTTTTTTTCTTTTTCTTGAGAATGGGCAGGGATCAATATGTGCTATCTCCTTTCCTAGTTTTTTTCACTTGCCAGCATTTTTTTTTTTTTTTTTTTTTTTT
>NW_022900944.1:17159802-17175117 GCF_012274545.1 Fukomys damarensis
TTTTTTTTTTTTTTTTTTTTTTTTTTTTGGTACTGTGGATCCAACTCAGGACCTCATGCATTCCAGGCAGACGCTGTGCCACTGAGCTAAATCCCCAGCCCAGCTTTTTTTTTTTAAACAAGGTCTTCCTATGCAGCTCAGGCTAGCCTTGAACTCACTGTGTAGCCCACCTTGGCCTCAAACTGGTGGTGATCCTTCCACCTCAGCATCCCTGCTGGGATTACAGATGTGCACCACCATACCCAGCAAATTTTTTAATTGTAAAGAGCATATAACAAAATTTGCTATCCTAACTATTTTTAAGTATACAGTATAGTATTAACTCACATTGTTGGGCAATAGATCTCCAGAATTTTTCTTCTTGCAAAACTGAAACTCAGTAGCTGTGCTTGGGGCTAACACCTATAATCCCAGTACATTGGGAGGCTGAGCCAGGAGGATCGAAGGTCAAGCCCGGCCTGAGCACTTTAGTGAAGTAGTGAGACCCTGTCTCCTTCCATTGGATCCTGGAACTCTGTCCATTGGACACTTGTCCTTCCATCTTCCTTCAGCTTCCCTATTCCCTGGTAACCACATTCTACTTCCTGTTTTCTAGTTTCACTATTTTGGATAACTTGTGTATGTGGATTTATCTAGTGTTTGTTGTTTTGTGACTGGTTTATTTCATGTAGCAAAATGACTTCACAGTTCATCCATCTTGTAGCATGTGGCAGGATTTCCTTATTTTTAAAGGTTTATTCCATTGTATTTATATACAGTATTTTCTTTATCACTTCAACTGTTGATGGACATTTAGGTTGCTTCCAGCCTCTTGGCTATTGTGAATAATTCTCTTCAAGATTCTGTTTTTAACTCTTGGAAATGCACCAGAAACTGGGTTGTAGTTCTAATTTTAAGCTTGTGAAGAACCTCCACAGTATTTTCCATAGCAGCTGCTCCATTTTACATTCTCACCAACAGAGTGCTAAGGTTCCCATTTCTCTACATCCTCTCCCATATGTACTATTTTCTTTGTTTACTTTTTTGATAGTGGCCATCCTAATGTGTGTCAGTGAACGACTCATGATTTTGATTTACATTTCTCTGATGATTAGTAATTTTTATCATCTTTTTATCTGTTTTTTGGCCATTTATATATCTTCCTTTGGAAAAATGTCCATTGAAGTCCTTCACCCATTTTTTAATCAGTTTGTTTTTGTTGTTGTTGATTTTGGTAGCAGATATATGGTATGCAGGTATTTTCTCCCATTGTGTAGCTGCCATTGGCTTTGTTAATTGTCTTAGCTGTGGTTTACATGTACCTGTCACACTTCATGTGTTGAAACTTTGTATCTAATGCAGCAGTGTTGGAGGATTGAACCCAATAACAAGATTAGGTCATAAGGGCTCTGTCTTTATGGATAAACTAATGTCATTTCAGTTGTGCAGTTAGTTACAGTGAGAATAGATTTGTTAAAAAAGCAGGTTTGGCTCTCGTTCACTCTCTTGCCCTCTTGTGCACCTCTCCCTTCTCTTCTGCAGTGATGCAGCATCAGCCCTCACCACCCACTGGCACCACCATAGCAACACAGCATAGATTAAGAAGTTTTCCTTTGCTGTGCAAAAGCTCTGTTTGTTTTCTTCCTTTTGTTAACTGTGTTTTTGGTGTCGTATTCAAAATTGATAATCCATTGTCATGAAGCCTTTTGTTTTCCTCTAGTAGTTCTGTAGTTTTAAGACTTACATAAAGGTCTTTCTGATTTTTGTATATGGTATAAGTTAAGGATCCAGTTTTGTTCTTAGCTCAGTGTTCATAAACAGGACATTTATTGAGAAGATGTCTCTTAGCCATTGTGTGATATCAGTGTCCTCTTGAAGATCATTTGACCATATATGCATGGATTTATTTCAGTGTTTTCTGTTCACTTCCTTGGGTCTTTATATGTCAGTACCACATAGTTTTGGTTACTATAGCTTTGTCATAGATTTTAAATTAGGAAGAATGAAGCTTCCAGCTTTGTCATTCTTTTTCTAGGTTGTTTTGAGTGTTCAGCATCCTTTAAAATTCCATGTCACGCTGGCTCACATCTATGAACCCAGCCCTCCAGAGGCTGGGGCAGGAGGAGGATCACTGTGAGTTTGAGGCCAGCCTGTGCTGCATATTGAGTTCAAGGACAGCCTGAACTACACTGTAAGACCCTGTCTCACAAAAATAAAAAAAAAAAAAAAAAAAAAAAAAAAAAAAGACTCCATATGAATGATAGTATTGTCATTCAGGCTGACCTCAAACTCCTGATCTCAGGTGATCCTTTTACCTCAGCCTCCTGAATGGCTGAGACTTAAGTAGATGCCACTATTGCTGCCACCATTGAGACTTTGAAGGGGATTGCATTGAATCTATAGATTGTTTTAGATGGTAACAGCTTTTTTGTTTGTTTGTTTGGTTTTGTTTTGTTTTGTTTTGTTTTTGGTACCGGGGATCGAACTCAGGTTCTTGTACTTGCTAGGCAGGCGCCAGAACCAGTGAGCTAAATCTCTGGCCCGGTAACAGATTTTTTAACCCGTCTAGTCCATGAACACAGGATATTTGTTTCTTTGTGTCCTTTTAAGGTTTTTTTTGCCATGTTTTGTAGTTTCCATGTGCAAGTCTTTTTCTCCACTTTGTTACATTGACTTCTAAATATTTTCTTTTTGATGGTATTATAAATTGGATAGTTTTCTCTATTTCCTCTTCACATCAATCATTGTTCTATAGAAACAATCTGATAGTTGTATATTTATTTTTGTCTTTGGAACTTTGCTGATTTCCTGTATTGTTTCTAAGAGTTCTCTGTGCTATTTTTAGGCTGTTTATAAACGCACGTGTATGTATGTGTATAAATATGATCTGTGAACAGAAGTGATTTTACTTCTTCCTAATTTGGATGCCTTTTATTTCTTTTCCTTCTCACATTTACTCAGGCTAGGACTTCCTTTACTAGGTTGAGAAGGGGTGAGAGTGGCACCTTTCCTTTCTAATCTTCAAGGAACAGCTTTTAACTTTTCATGCTTGAATATTAGCTGTGAGCTCTTAATATTTGACCTCTTTTGTGTGTGTGTGTGTGTGTGGTAGCAGGGATCGAATTTAGGACCTTGTGCTTACAAGGTAGGCATGGTATTACTAAGCTAAATATTTGACCTCTACTATGTTGGGATAGTTTCCTTTTGTTTTAATCCTATTTCTTCTAATGAAGCTGAACACTACTCACTGGATAATTTTTAAGCAGTAGGAATTTATGTACTGCAGTGCTGGAGGCTGGAGGTCTGTGATCAAGGTCCCAGCAGGTTCGGTGATATAAGGGCCTGGACTTTGCTTCCAAGAAGGTGTCTTGTTTCTGTGTCCTCCAGAGGGAACAGAGGTAGTGCCTTCACATGGCAAAGGGGCAAAAGTACTCCCTGATTTCCACCTGCCCTTTAGGGTGTTGTTAACTCCACTCATGAGGGTTCTGCCCTCTTGATTTATTCATCTTGAAAGCCCAGTGTGGACATACACTGCTATAATTCCAGCACCCTGGAAGGCCAAGGCAAGAGGATAGAAAGTTCAAGCTCTGCCTGGGCAACTTAGCTATGTAGTGAAACTCTGTATCAGTTAGTGTTTACTAGAGAAACAGATATAACACAAGATACACAAATTTATAAGATTGGCTTGCAGTGGCTACCGACGGAGTCTGAGTCTGATGAGGAAGAGTGCAGAGGGTCTGTCTACACACTGGCGACTGAAAGATCCAGTCAAAGGTCTGGATCTCACTGCATTGTCCTGTGTGAGTCTGTATTTGGAGGTTGAGGGTCTGCGAAGGCAGATAAAAAGTCAGTGCTGGAAGCCAGGGGCTGATGAACAAGCTGAAGGTGAAGATTTTCCTCTAAAGAAACAGAAGCACATCCATCCTTTTCATTTTCCCTTCATATCATCCAAGAGACAAGCTGCTCTAGTGTGGGTTTTCCACACTCCAGGGTGTGGAATTGCTGAGCTAATTTAGTTGACCTTCTCTTACTTAAGTTGACACAGTCAACCATCACAGACTCCATCTCAAAAAAGTAAAAAATAGAAAGGGGCTATATCTGAGTGCAGTGGTCCTGGGTTGAATCCCTAGGACTGGAAGAAAAAGCTCCACTTTTAATGCTGTCATATTGGGATTTAAGTTCCAACTACAAGTTTTGAAGGGGACTCCATAAACTTTTTAATTTCTTGCCTTTTTTTTTTTTTTTTTTTGGGCAGTCCTGGGATTCAACCCTAGGCCTTGCCCTAAACTACATCCCAGCTCTCTTTTTTTCTTAAACTTATACTTTTTGGGCGGGGGATATTTAGCTCAGTGGTTCCAGTGCCTGCCTCATAAGTGCAAGGGCCCGAGTTCGATCCCTGGTACCAAAAAAAAAAAAAAACTTTTACTTTTTGGCAGAGCCTTGCTAATTTGACCATCATGGCCTCAAATTTGAGATCATCCCTCCTCAGTCTGCCAAGTAGCTGGGTTTACAGGTGTGTGCCACCAGGCACAGCTAGTAGAATGTTCTTTCCTTGGACTTCAAGTACAGTACTAATTCTGAAGACAGCCATTGCTAATACACCCTAACTATTAATGAGCAAAGAAAAAAACATTTACTTTATATGTAATATACATCTAACAAACATTTAATAAAACCATAGCATGCATAGGTGCTTGGCTTGTATCTTTATAAACAGAGGAAAGAAAGTGAGAGAGACTTCTGTAGTCCTTGTACTAAACATTACAGAATAAGAAAACCAAACTAGTTCTGTGTTCCTTTCTCTGTATTTTATTTTATTTATTTATTTATATTTTTTGGTACCAGGGAACGAACTCAGGTCCTTGCGCTTGCGAAGCAGGCACTAGAACCACGGTCCTAAATCTCTTGTCTTTATTTTATATGAACCCATTGATATTTATTGTCTACTTCCTATATACAAGGCACACAGTAGACAGTATATTCCACCAAGTAGGTGGGTTGCAGAGGTGCATGATAGTAACTGAAGCCTGGAATTAAACTGGAACCATGGGAGAGGGAGAGTGAAACAGCTAATTTCTTTCTTTCTTTTTTGGTACTGGGGAGAGAACTCAGGACCTTGTGCTTGTGAGGCAGGCGCAGAACCATTGAGCTAAATCCCTGGCCTGGAATCAGCTAATTTCACCTACATTGGTGACTGTTTATACCACAGTTCTGTTCCTTTGTGAGTTTATAATCATGTTTTCCAGCCATCTCCTTGTGATGAAAAATGGTCTTATTTGTTCTTTCGCAGTTTGGGGGCAAGCTGGTTACCTTTGAGGGTGTTAAAACACAGCCTTCCCAAGGAGCTGAACAGCAGCAGCAGCACCACCATGTGTTCATCAGCCAGGTGGTGACAGAAAAGGAGTTCCTGAGTCGCTCAGACCAGTTGCAGCAGGTCGTACAGTCGCAAGGGTTCATCAGTTACTGCCAGAAAAAGATTGATGCCTCTCAGACAGAATTTGAGAAAAATGTGTGGTCCTTTCTGAAGGTATGTTGGTACTTAAAATCATTTCGTTTATTATCTGTAAATGTAACTCTGTCTGTTATATTTTGAATCTTTCTATTAAATAATTATAAATGTATGATTTCAGAAATTCATGAAATTTAAGAAATGTTATAAAAACCACACAACCTGATTTCTTATGTCAAGGCTTTTTCCTTCTCTATTTTGACAAACTTAATATAAAGTAATTTTTAATAAGTAAAAAATAGCACAGCAGATACAGTATGTTTAAGGGAGAGAACCTGTCTTCAAACTAGAACACAAGGGTGACTGCATTAAAAACACAAAGTGTATTTTGATTGTTTGTTTGTTTTTTTGGTACCAGGGATTGAACTCGGGTCCTTGGGCTTGCAAGGCAGGCCACCGAACCGCTGAGCTAAATCGCCGGCTTGTCACACAAAGTGTTTAATACCTGTATTAAAGCTGCTTAAGACAGTTGGGAAATGAGAAGAAGCATGGAGTTGAGGTTGGAGGTATTTTCTTCCCGCCATTAAAGAATTTAGAGGGGAGAAAATACATTCTCACTCAACTGCATTTTGCGGGGGTGGGTACTGGGGATCGAACTCAGGACCTTGTGTTTGCAAGGCGGGTGGTGGCACCACTGAGCTAACTCCCCAGCCCTGCATTTTCAACAATAGGATTTTTCTGGTTGGTCATTTCTGTCTCCACTGTAATGTCTATTTCTTGACACCGAATTTTCCAAGAAAAGCAATCTTGAATACAATATGGTTAAATTCTAAAGTTGTAGAATTTATATTTTGTAATTAAATATGAAATTTGAGAGAGTGTTTTAGAATATAAAGTGTTTCAGATAAGCCCTGCATACGTACATCCTTTGGATGTTGGTTTGTATTGCCAAAATTATAGTTTGAAAGGAAGCTTTATTCAACCAGAATAATTAGTTAACTAGTATACTTACTATTTAAAAAAAACTAGTTAAGAAACTGTTCTTTGGTTTCTTTTCAGATGTAAATGTTACTATTTTCAAGTGGTGAATCATTTCAAATGGTGAATCTTCAGGATAATATAGTAGATTTTAGATATTTTAAATAATTTTATTTGGAATTCATTGACAAAGAATTAGGCTTATATATATATATTTATTTATTTATTTTTTTAAGGTAAACTTTGAGGATGATTCTCGTGGAAAATATCTTGAGCTTCTAGGATTCAGAAAAGAAGATCTAGGAAAAAAGGTAAACTATCCCCAGTAAATAGTCATTTAATAAGAATTTGTAGCTGGTGAAATAGTATATCACTGCGACCCTAGCACTTGGGAGGCTGAGGAGAATTTCAAATTTAAGGCCGTCTTGGGTTATATAGCAAATTTGAGGCCAGTCTGGACTACATAGAGAGACCCTGTCCTGTCTCAAAAAAATAAATCAGGGGTGGGGAGAGACACTGGAGATGTCCTGGGTTAAATCTCCAGTCCCACCTCCCCACAATAATTTGTGTTTGGCTACCATACATATTATTAAACTCTACGTTATACCTGGATTTAGAAGCTACCAGAACTATCTTGCATTCAGACTTGATTGTTTGAACAATTGGGCCTTGAAAGACAGGGTGCCACAGCACCATCAAGTATTCAAATACTGACAGCAATAGTGTGTGTGGCTTTCTAGGGAAAAAGAGAAAGAAACATTAGTGTTAGGTTAGGTGATGAAAAACAGGGTTCTATTCCACCTCACTGTTCTGATGCCCAGACTGTATCTCGATCTAGCTGTGTATTGGTCTAGCTCACAAGTAACTGATAAATATCTTGAAATAGGAGTAATTTATTCTGCCTCACCCAAGTAAAAAGTCCAGGTGGTTTGTTTAACAGTTTAACTTTAAAAATAGAAGGTTCCCTCTTAAAAAGAATAAATCATGTTGCAGTTTGTAGTGTTCATGTCAAACAGTGGCTTACTATTTTTCCACAGTGGTAACATCAGTTTCAGTTTTTTTAAAAACAGAGGAAACCTCGAGGGCAATAATTTAGATTACATTTTTCTCTGCCGTTACACGGTGCCTGTGTCAGTGGTGTGGACTGGGTGCCTGCACTGTAGGGGCAGATGGGTGTTAAGATCCCATCGTACCCACTGCTTAGGGCTGTGTGTCTTTCCTTACCCTTTACGGTCATTACACTTTCTTACTATCAGCATGAATTGGTTGATGCTATGACTTGCAAATTTGCAAGCATTTAATATGGAAATTTACTGATGCCTGGTAAGAAATAGAATCTGGTTGTCAAAATACTTCTCATCGCAGCTTTTTCCATAGTGAGTACCTGAAAAAAATGCTTCCAAACATTAATTTTAGTTTTTTTAAAAATTAGAAAGTAACCAACTATAAATAAATGCAGCATATGTGAAAGAAAAAATAAGTACCATCTACCATAATTTAGCCAGGGAAACTATTTTTGTCATTGTTGAAATGGATATACAGTAGCCTTGTCTTTGTATATGTTTATGATTAAATATTGAACATGAAGAAAATAAAAAATTAATAAATAAATATAGCTTTTTATTTTGAATTTTGTTGTTTGTTTGTTTTTTGTTTTTTTTGAGACAGGGTCTTGTCTCACTATGTAGTTGAGACTGACCTGGAACTCACTATGTAGCCCAGGCTGGTCTCGAACTCGCAGCAATCCTCCTGCCTCAGACTCCTGAGTGTTGGGATTACAGGCATGCGTCACCACACCCGACTGTTGGTTTGTTTTTTGAGGCAAGGTCTCCCTATGTAATTCAGGCCAACCTTGAATTAACTATGTAGCCCCAGGCTGGCCTCAGACTCTAGGCCAGTGGTAGCCAACCTATGGCATGCATGTTATTTGTTTATAAGACACAGGATGGGCTGGGGATTTAGCTCAGTGGTTCTGGCACCTGCTTCGAAAGTGCAAGGATCCAAGTTCGATCCCCAGTACCAAAAAACAAAAAATTTAGGGCTGGGGATTTGGCTCAGTGGTTCCACTGCCTGCCTTGCAAGCACAAGGGCCCTAGTTCAGTCCCTGGTACCACCAAAAAAAAAAAAAAAGACACAGAATGTTAATGTATGAATTGTTCTTTCTAAATCAAGACTTCAGTATTCAGGTTTAATTGCAGTGTTGGCAATCCTCCTGCTTCAGCCTCCCTAGTACTGGAATTATAGTCATGCACCGTTACACCCAACTCTGTAGCTTTGTATTTTGACAAAAGCGTAGAAGGAAAATATTTGTTTTGAGGTCAGTTTTATGACTGAACAGCAGAACAGGAACCTGTGAGTGACACTAGAGCTGCTGCACAGATGCTGTTTTCTATCGCACACGCTGTCCCTGATAAGGACTTTTGTGGGCTTTTGCCAACAAGAATGGATTGTGAGGTGAACATCTGCTATATGCCCTGAAGTACAATTCCATTGAGTAGGTAAGTTGCCATTTTCTTTTCAGATTGCTTTGGCCCTGAACAAAGTGGATGGATCCAACGTGGTAAGATCTTAAAATCAGCTACCTTCTAACATTTTGAGTAGATCACAACAAAGAAGGAAGTGTGATCTAAGAAGTTATCATCTGTTTTGTGCTTCATAGTATAAAAGTGTTGATTCTTAATATTTTACTAAGTTCATAATTCTATTTTAAAATAGCCTAAGTTTCACTGGCATAGCATTCCTTTCTTTTAGCATATTTGAGTGTTGTAAGAGAGGAATAATGGATGCAATGACTCTTTAAGAGAAAGCTTTTTCATGCTGGGTGGCATTTGATAGAAAAGAAGGAGACGAAGGTGTTACAGTAATTGCTCTTTACCTCTCCTTTAACGTTTCTCAAATAAATTTACCCAGTGTTGCTGCTTATGATCAAAGTGGATGTTGGTTGGGTCTTTTGTCTCCCTTGTTACTAATAACCTTTTAATTCTGCATTCTTCAACTTCCTCTGTAATCATTTTGTATACCAAAGGCCCTTAGAGACTCTGACCAAGTAGCACAGAGTGATGGGGAGGAGAGCTCTGCTGCTGAAGAGCAGCTCTTGGGAGAGGTACTTACTCTTTTTCATATTACATTGGACAAATATATGATAATTGTGTATCCACATTGAAATATGGAAATTTTTCTTGACAATTTGTTGCAAAATAAAGTTGGAATGTATTGTTTTTTTAGATATGTTTAGAGTTGGAATCTCTTTACCTAGATTGACAGACACACCCTCTCTGAACTCTAGTTCTCTAACCTGGCTTCTGGAGTATATGCTTTAAAAATTAGCAGCTGCTGTGAGATTGACTGCACTTGCCTAGAGGGCTATTTTATTCAAAAATCCACCTTCATTGCATGCAATGTTTTTTCTTGGCACATTAATATTTAGGTCCCAATATCAGTGACATAGCCCTCCGAATTAGGCATTTACTTGGAGCCCAAGGAGAAAATATTTCACTAGCTCAGCATGGTGGCACATGCCTATAATTCCAGCTGCTTGAGAGGCTGAGGCAGGAGGGTGGCAAGAAGCCAGCCTGAGGTACTTGTTGAGACTCTGGCTCCAAATGATGAATTAAGAAAAGGGGCTTAGGATGTAGTTCATTTTGAGGCCCTGGGTTCAACTCACAGTATTGAAAAAAAATTTTTTTTTTCTCTAAACTAAATGGTTGTCATTTTACTATAAATATTTCCTTTGTTGTACTTGGTAATTTCTGTAACTAATCAGAAAGAGTCATTGAACACAGTTATATAATTAATTTTTTTCCTTTTGATTTTCTGGTATTTTTTTTAAAACCACTAATATCTAATTCTGTAATTTACTTTTCTTGCTTTCTAATTTTATCTTGGAAGATCATCAGAAAGTTCTTGATTTTGCCTTTAACTTTTTCATAGTCCTCTGTGATTTGGTGATATCCTAACTGGAATGTTCTGCATAATCATTTACTAAGCTGTAAAAGCATTTCACCCATATATTTAGACTACTGTAGTGGTTATTAAAATTTTTCCTTAGAAGTAGATGTCCTAGCATTTACCTAACAAGGAAATAAATCTTAATAAAAACATGAACCAATTTTAGGAACACATAGAAGTAGACACATAAATACTGGGCTTTTACATTTATGTACAACTAGATTAACTACACATTATCAAATAAAAGACCATTTTGGAATACACTCATGAATTAATAGTAGTAAATAGTAGTCACTAGTGTATACTTTGAGTACTTGAAAAAATTGTTTCAAGGAGGTAAAATCTCTTGATTATATAGTTCGATTATCAAAAATTGTAGCTTACACATTGAAGATTTTGAACACAGAAAAATTGTGCATTTGGGCTTTATGTTTAAGAAGTGTATAAAGGTGTATTCATTGTAGAAAGCAAATTTGATAGTGAGTTAAAGGATTTTTCTGTGAATTTTGACAGTTAATAAACATGACAGTGAATATAACTAAAATTTTCAGTGTTTTCAAGTTTTTAGATTCCAAAATGTATCTCATTAATTGAGGAGAAGCAATTAGGACTATAGTTATTCTTCTGTAACAGTTATCACTAGCTGTGCTGTACTCTACTTGAATGACTCTGCTCCAAGCCCCTTTGAATACTAGCCACTTACATTCAAACATGTAGATAACACAAGCATATAAGGTAGATAGTTTAATCTCCTGTAGAGATTGGTGTCTTTGTTTAAAAAGATTTAGAATATTTGTATAGACTAAAAGTTTAGCATCCCTAGTGTAAAATCTACTAAAATTGGTTCAGATTTAGACCATTGTAGAATTCAGATTTTTTTGAATTAGAAATGCTTAAGCTGTAATCTCAGAAATTTATAAAAGAATTGTATATATTTTTATCAGACCGACCTATTCCAGATATGACTAATTTGAGAGAATATGAAATGTGTCATTGAATTTGAGTATATTTAAAAATACTCCAATCTAGAAATAATCGATTTGTATTGCTTTAGTGAGGGAAGCATCTAGAAATCGAACCCAGGGCCTTGCACATACTACTTAAACAAGCATCCCTGCCTCCTATTATCCTTTTGTACCTAGGACACCAAGTAATTTTTTTTTTTTTAAGGATTCATTTATAACTAAAAGATCTCATAACCAAGACTTAGATTTTTAGATGTTAGAAGTAGGATTGTTTAAAAATATAATTTAAAACATGAATATTTTACATTTCTCAACCTGCTTGTAGTTGCGAATCTAGATTCTTTAGTTTCAATAATAACTTTTCAAATATTGTACCTATAAAGGATATGCATACTTGTTTGTTTTACATTATTTCTTATGGTCTTGGATTCTGTTTATGAATGCATGATGGAAATTAATACTTAAGGAAATCATTAATCTGAGTATAAATTTGGAGATGAGGACTTTTCTGAAATAGCATATCATCAAGTTAGTAGGTGAACAATCATATACAAATTTTATTTTGGTAGTAAGTTTCATTTTCTGAAATAGCATATCATCAAGTTAGTAGGTGAACAATCATATACAAATTTTATTTTGGTAGTAAGTTTCATTTTAGCTAAATTGCTGCCTTTTCCATCTTCTTAGTGTATTAAAGAAGAAAAGCAAGAATCTGAATTTCTGCCTTCAGCTGGAGGAACATTTAACATCTCTGTCAATGGGGGTATGTGTTGGCTTTGATTTTTAAACTTTTAAAAACTATTTGAAAGTGAATAGCCCCAGTTACAAATATTTTGTTAGAGATAATTGAAAGTTGAGAAGGAACTGAATTACCTTGTACTATATGTAATTAGTGCCTTTAGAGGGGTGGTGTGTTCTGATGCCTAAGTCATCAATGTTCATGTAAGTATTCAGCAAATAGTTTTATTTTATATGTACTTTAGTATGTATTTCCATAGATCTCTTCTATAAATACTAACAGCTTGTGTCATAAATTGAATAATCAGAAGTTAACATTGTGTTCTCTATTTGTATCTGTGTATAAAAACTTACGTGTATAGATTTTTTGTTGTAGTTGTTTTTGATGACAGAAACCTCTGTTGGACTTTGTTGTATTTTTTCTTGTTACAGATATTGATGGTTTAATTACTCAGGCTTTGCTGACGGGTAATTTTGAGAGTGCTGTTGACCTTTGTTTACATGATAACCGCATGGCTGATGCCATTATATTGGCTATAGCAGGAGGACAGGAACTCTTGGCTCGGACTCAGAAAAAATACTTTGCAAAATCCCAAAGCAAAATTACTAGGGTATGTTTTTTATTTATTTATTTTTTCTTTCTTTTTTGGTACTGGGGATCAAACTCAGGACCTTACACTTGGGAAGCAGGCAGTGGAACCACTGAGCTAAATCTCCAGCCCCTGTTATTTTCAGAATAGATAAATCATACGTTATCTTTCTGATTACAAAAGTAATACATGTTATTATAGATCATTGGGATGTAGAGAACACTAAAGAATTTACCTATTCATAACACTGACTCAGAAATAGTTATTGACACTGATGTGATTCATCCAGTTTTTATTGTTTCTATATTTAATTTTAAAAATTAAAATTATTTTCATATTAAAGATTTAACACAAAAAAATTTTTAACAGAAAATTTTAAAGATAAAAATGTTAGCTACCTGTAATCCTGCCAATAGTCTGGTACATGTCTTTCCATATCTCTTTCTACATATTTGTAGAATTTTTTCTGACAGTCACAATCATATATATGATGTGTGTTTTTGTTTATGCTGTCATTTACATTGATTTTTCCATGTCATTAAAAACTCAAAAGATTGTAATTATTTTATAATATTTTATGATGAGGATGTATTTCTCATATATTTTGGGTCTTTAAATATCCTTCTTTCCTCCCTTCCTTCCTTCCTTCCTTCCTTCCTTGTACCGGGGATCGAACTTGGGTCCTTGTGCTTTCGAGGCAGGCACCGAACCACTGAGCTAAATCCCCAGCCCTAAATATATACTTTTTTTTTTTTTTTTTTTTTTTTTTTTGAGACGGTCTCACTATGTAGTTGAGACTAATCTGGAACTCACTAGCCCAGATTGGTCTTGAACTCACAGCGATCCTCCTGCCTCAGCCTCCTGAGTGCTGGGATTACAGGTGTGTGCCACCATGCCCGGCCCTAAATATACTCTTAATAGTTTCCTCATATAGTTGAACACCATTGCATATACTGTGATAAAAATCTGTTATACCTAAGGATTTGTGCAGATTTCTAACTATCCCATAATAGTAGGAGGGGAATTTCTGGTACAGAGGGTTTGAACACTTGTGAGCTTCCTATTGATATTTTCAGTATCATAAAAAAGTAATTTTTAGTGGCAGTTACTTTCTGTAAAAGTTATACCGGTGTTGGTCCCACCAGCATTGGTTGCTGTCGGTCTCCCCTCCTCAGCCAGATGCCCCTCTCTCTATCAGAGCTCATGTCTTTTCTCCCTGTGACGGGCTGCCTTTTGGCTCCTAACCCACTCTTAGGTTCCATCCTCCTTTGAACCTTGTGTCCCCTTAGCTTAGAATGCTTTTTCCTTCTCTCTGTTCAAATCTCTGTGCAGAAGTCCCTATGTTGAAACAGCTTCTTGACGTACTAAACCAGGTCACATATTCCTGTTAAATGTTCTGCTAGCCTCCTGAACTTTTCCTCATCAGTTTGAAAAATATGTTGGTGTGGCTTTCTTAAGGAAAAGTAAAACCATCTGTTATGTCATTTGTTCAAGAAAATACTTTACTTTTTGGTGCTTTATTTGTTATGAAGTGCTCTTAGTTTTGAAAGTAATGATTCATTAGCCTAAGTTAATTTTTATTATATAATAAAGACTTTTAATTATCCTTTTGTTTTCTTTTCCTAAGCTCATCACTGCAGTTGTAATGAAGAACTGGAAAGACATTGTTGAGTCTTGTGACCTTAAAAATTGGAGAGAGGCTTTAGCTGCAGTGTTGACTTATGCTAAACCAAATGAATTTCCATCATTGTGTGGTGAGAAATGAGCTTTGCACTGAACTACTTTACGTGGTATATTATAAATAACATTAATGACAAGCTTTATTAGAAATGTTTTGTAATTGCACTGACAAATAGGAATTGGGCTGGGGATGTAGCTCAGTAGCACAGCGCCTGCCTGGCAAGCAAGAAGTCCTTAGTTTGATCCCTGGTACCAAAAATAAAAATAAAAATATATTACTCCTTAAAAATTAAAAAAAATTTTGTTTTTGTTTTTGGTGTTTTGTTTGTTTTGTTTTGTTTTTTGAGACAGGGTCTCACTTACGTAGTTGAGACTGACCTGGAACTCATTTGAAGCCCAGGCTGGTCTCGAACTCACGGTGATCCTCCTGCCTCAGCCTCCTGAGTGCTGGGATTGCAGGCTCTTAAGCTGGTTTCAAACATAACGAAGTTGGAAGTTTACTGCTGCCACTTAACTTGCTGATAATCTAGGAAAAATTATTTTCTAAGCCTCAGTTTATCCATCTTTAAAATGGCACATAGGCACCTCAATACGTGTTTACTCTGATGTAATTAACAATTGTATTTGATTAAAAATTGCCATTAGAGGCCATGACTAAATTGATGGTTAAGGAATAAATGTTATATGCAATAAAAGAAGTTTAAGGGTGATTGTATATGAGCCAACAATCATTTGCTACCTTCAAAAGAATTAGAATACAAAATGTTGCAGAATATTAACTATTTTCATAAGTAATTTTTTTTTTTTAAATTCTCGGAACCTCCTGCCTCAGCCTCCCTAGTGCTGGGATGACAGGTGTGCTCCACCATGCCCAGCTTTTCTTCACTTGAGATCCTTCTGCTTGATGTTCACTGTGTGAGGGGCATCTCAGTCCCATGATGTTTCCCACATGAGCTCATATGCAGGAGTTGATTTTTTTTTTTTTTTT
>NW_022900944.1:17175130-17180432 GCF_012274545.1 Fukomys damarensis
TGAGATGGGATCTCACTGTATAGTTGACCCTGACTTGGAACCCACTATGTAGCTCAGGCTGGTCTCAAACTCACAGCAATCCTCCTGCCTCAGCCTCTCGAGTGCTGGGATTATAGGTGTGCACCACCATGCCCGGCCATAAATAATTTTAATAGGCAGAGCTACCATTGATAACTATTCCAAATACGCTGTTAGGAGTTTTGTGTTATAATATTGTTCTCATTTATTGTTGTTCTACTATATTTAATGGAAGTCAGTTCTACAGCTAGGTAGAACCCTGTGAAATAGGGTTATCTATATCATAAATAATTTGTCATATATATGTATATATGTGTGTCATATATATATAATTTGTCATGTATTTCCATTTGTTTAACAGAGTATTTACTGAGGAACATTTTGAGTGATTTTTATTTCTGTCTGCTGCTCATTGATTGTGAAGTTTAGTCTGTACGTAGGAAACTTTGAGTGAGCTGCTCACAGCCGTGTAGCAGATTGCATTGGGTATAACGTAGGTCCTCTTGTCTTGCAGATCTTCTGGGTGCCAGGCTTGAAAGTGAAGGAGATGGCATCCTGCAAACTCAGGCGTGTCTCTGCTATATTTGTGCAGGGAATGTAGAGAAATTAGTTGCATGTTGGACTAAAGCTCAAGATAGTAGCAGTCCTTTGTCCCTTCAGGTTAGTATCTTGGAAATAAAAGGTGCTTGCTTTTTAGTGTTTTCTTATAACTTACTTAAATGATCAAGTTCTATTCCAGAAATTGATTTGTTCTATTAGTTTCTTTTGCACTACTTATTTTCATTTTAGAAAGTCTTTTGCTAGAAAATTAGGTGCATTTATTGCTGTCTTTGAAGCAGCAAAGTTTGAGGCGATAGAATAATAAAATGGGAGTTGCAGCTGATTGTAAAATCAGGGTTGGATTTGGCAGTTTATTGGGTGTAGTAGGTGGCAGGAGTGCTGAAAGTGCCCCAGGGCAGTGGTGGTGAATCTATGGCACATAAGCCACAGCAGGCACGCAGAATCCTCTGTCAGCATGTGAGCCAAGTCACCTCAGCCAAGTATTGATAAATTATCAGCATATATAAAACAGCAAAAATCACATCAGTTGTGCAAGAGCATGCCAAATGCAAACTTCTGCCTTTTAATAAAAAGCTGTTTGTATCATTGAAAGCTCTATTATTGTGTTTTTGTTTTTTGGTACCGGGGGTTGAACCTTGGGTCCTTCGTCTTGCAAGGCAGGCTGCAGAACCACTGCACTAAATCTCCAGCACTGTGTCTTTCTTTTAAGACGATGTTAATGTATGAGTTTTTGTTTTGTTTTTCTAAACTAAAACCTCAGTATTCTAGTTTTTAATTGCAGTGTTGACACTTTGCGATAAATAAGTGGGTTTTGGGTTGCAGTTGGGGCATTTAGTCTCTAAAAGGTTTGCCATCACTGCCCTAGGGTTTTTTTTACCTCTTACCTCAGATTCCTCCTTCAGTGGCCCCTCTGTCTTGGCGAAGACAGAAGTAATATGGCCTAAGAAATAGGAGGCATCTTTAATACTAGTAGAGAACTTTTGTGATTAAGACAAAATGAAAGGAAAACATAACTAGAATCCCATGTATCCCAAAATACAAGCAAGTGGAAGCAAAAAATTGTTAAGACTTTTCAGTCATTGAATAACTATATCTTTAGATTTTTCCCAAACCATTTAATCTGCAGTCTTAGTGCAGTATTTCTTTTGCTCTCATGAAAGACTTTATCAGCATTGTTGTTGCTTCAAAGATCATTCTATTGGAACTACAAGTCAGGTAGAAAATTGAGGTTTTTCTTTTCAGTGCTCCTGAGGAAAAAAACCACTTGTTTCACATTTCTGAATTTGTATACTTATGAAGGGTAGATACGTGGAATATTCTTATGCATGCTGCCTGGAGCATATCTCACCCTTTTTCAAAGTGTTGGTGTTGAAGAACAGCTTGGAAAACTTTGAGCCACAGTAATGTATTAGTCAGCTTTGTATGACTGTGATGAAGTTTTAAATTAATTAACTTTTAAAAAGAAAAGGTTTGCTTGGCTTCTTGGTTCTGGAGGTTCCAGTCTGAGGTCGGGCAGCCCATTGCCCTTTGGCCTCTGATCAGGGCGGCATATTGTGGTGAGAGCACAAGATGGGGCAAACCACATACACTGTGCACCAGGAAGCAGGAGAGAGGGGAGGTAGGCAGGGCCGGGGATGTGGTTCAGTGGTTCCACTGCCTGCCTCAGAAGCACAAGGTCCTAAGTTTGTCCCTGGTACTAAATAAAAAGAGAGGAGAGGTAGGCAGTCAGGAAGTATCTTGGGCCCCACTCCCCTTCAGGGTGTGCACCAGTGACCTGCGGACCTCCCACTCAGCCCCATCCCAGGGCACTGCCCTGGGAGCAATCCTTTAACATAGTTGGCCTGTCAGACATTCATTTGTAAACTATAACAGATAGTCCTTTTAGAGGTCTTGTGCTTCTGTCGCCTGTCACCTCGTGGCAGGTGTGTTGTTACAGGATTGGTGGTATTGTGTTCTTATAGTTCCTCTGCTGCTAGAACACGGTCTTTGCCTTTGATTACATCACTAGACAAATAGCTGGTTGTCTAATTAGGAATACTTAGTAGAAGGTGGTAAGCTCTCTATAGTAACAGATTTTTTTCCATCTTCTTTTTCACTTTCCTAAACAGCGATCAGCTGTTCCATAATTTTCAAACTGGGATAATAAGTACTATACTTTTAATAGGTTTTAGAAATCTTAGTAATTTTACCTTTGCTTACTTCTTCTCATGGTACTTCTGTTTCTCTTTTACCTTGCCTTATTTTTTCTCATTTAGGATCTAATTGAGAAAGTCATCATTCTACGAAAAGCTGTACAACTCACCCAAACCATGGACACTAATACTGTTGGGGTTCTTTTGGCTGAGAAGATGAGTCAGTATGCCAATTTGTTGGCGGCCCAAGGCAGTATTGCTGCAGCCTTGGCTTTTCTTCCTGACAACACCAACCAGGTACTTAGAATTGACAGTCTCGCTTCTTTCTTTGAAGGTATGACATAGATGACTCTAGTAGATAGCACTTGGCATTAGGCATACACATACTAGATGGAATGTTTTGGAACAGTTGAATTTCCAGCACCTAGCTGTTGTAGGTAAATGTTATTGACATCCTTCAAGGATCACCTCAGGTGTATCCTAGCTGTGTCAGAGAGATGGTAGTGTCATGGATCCCTTTGGTTTGAGGGACTGTAGTAGTTTAGTAAAATGAATGAGAAAAACATCAGCTTTATGTTTCTAAAACCAAATACTAACTGTCTGAGATTCTTTTTAGGACTCTTTTATGTTGAAAAGCTATGAATATTAATATATAAAATGATGTTGTTAAATCTTTAAAATTTCTTATGTGCCACCGCAAATATTAGCAAAGAAGTGCATTCTTTGTTCCATTTTAGTCTGATACTGTTTGTGGGTGAGTATATATTTTTTAAATTATTCAAGGTAGAGGGAGCTACATTGCATTCCTTAATTATAGGATCCAGCTCTTTCTAAATTTTTAAAGTGACTCTTAGGTAGAATAGATAGATATTTTTGCTTGTTCTTTTTATTGAGTTTATTGGTACAATCTAGTTATACAATACAGTTACATTCATCATTGGGATCCTGTACCTTTACACAATAGGTCTTGATTCTCATTTTTACCCCGTGTCCCTGCCCTCCCTTCACCCCCTCCTCCCCTCCCCATTTACAAACACTTTATTTACATTTTTTCAATTTCTCATATTTTTTTCCTCTCCCTTATTACTTTTCCCCCAACCACCCCACTTTCCCTACACCTTTAGCCCTTTACTTCCTATTTCACATTATTAATTATCTCATTAGGATCCTGTGTACTATTATAGTTTTTCACACCAGAGAAACTGTTTGGTATTTCAGTTAAAGAAATCTCTGTATGAACATTAAAAATAGGGAATCCTAAAATAAAACTAAAAAGGAAAGTAAAAGAGGAAAGGCAATGATGTAACATTAAAATAATCCTTAATTCTGGAGATGAAAATGGTCCCCGAACATATTTAAATTGCTTCTTGCTCTTATAGTCTTTAGATAGATATTTTTTAATGATAACTTGGCATAATAGTTTTAAGACTTTTTACTTAATACAGCTTCATTGTGATATCAAGATATAAAACCCTTTGGACTGGGGATTTAGCTCAGTGGTGATGCACCTGCCTCATAAGTGTAAGGTCCTGAGTTCAATCCCTGGTACCCCAAAAAAAAAAAAGTTGTAAGACCAAGTTAATCTAAGACCTTTAATTTGTTTAGCCTTAAATTGTACTCTTCCCCACCCACGTCACTACTCAGGATTGAACCTGTTGCTTACATACTAAGCAAGCACTTTATTAGAACTAGCAAACAAGTACCCTTCCCTTTTTTTTCTTTCCTTCTTTCTAAGATAGGGTCTCACTGTGTAGTATAGGCTGGCGTTGAACACTCTACAGTCCTCCTGCCTTAGCTTTCTGAGTGCTAGGATTACAGGTGTACCTCACCATGTTGCACAACCAACACTTTTTAAATTTTATTTTGTGACAAGCCTGAGTTCCCCAATCTAGCCTAGAACTTACATTCTCCTGCTTAAGGTTCTGGACTCCCTGGGTTTACAGGCATGTGCTACCACACACAAATCATAAATTTTTCAGTGCCATTTATAATCACGTGTGTTTTATATATGTTATTCTTAATGCTTTTCCTTGGACTTTATTTTTTGGGTTTTTTGAGATAGGATTTGCTGTGTAGTTCAGGTTGGCCAAACTCATAGCAGTCCTCTTGCCTCAGCCTCCTAGGTGCTAGCATTACAGGTGTGCACCACCACACCTGGGTCTTTGAATTTAAAAGAACATTCTTTATGTAAAAATGTAATTTTTATGTTATTTCCCCCCAGTTGATCTCACTAAGCCCTACATTTTGTGGAGAAAATGTCCTGAGACTTTGTGATAGCATTATAATATATAATTCTCCACCATAAAATGCAATAAATTATATGTTAAAAGTTCAGGTAAGCCAGGTATGGTTGTACATGCCTGTAATCCTAGCTACTTGGGAAGCTGAGACAAGAGGATTGCAAGTCCCTGTGTCAAAATTTAAAAAAAAAAAAAAAAAAGTTGTTTTGAGTGGCTGGGGATGTAGCTCAGTACAAAACCCTGGGTTCAGTCCTTAGTATCGTGTACCACTCCTCCCAAATAAAGTATAAGTGATCATTTTAAACCTTTAACCAATATATAAGATTGTGTGTGTATATATATATATGTGTA
>NW_022900944.1:17180452-17182865 GCF_012274545.1 Fukomys damarensis
TTTTTTGAGACAGGGTCTCACTATGTAGTTGAGACTGACCTGGAACTCACTATGTAGTGCAGGCTGGTCTCGAACTCACAGTAGTCTTCTTGCCTCAGCTTCCCGAGTGCTGGGATTACAGGCATGAGCTACCACCCCCAGCTAGGAGATTGTATAATTTTAATGTATTAAAATAAATTATTTCTGAAGCATTTTAACACATTGCTTTGTTACTATGAAGAAAATACGTATGATTAACTTATAAATTTATATAATTGAAGTTTTACATGTATAAGCCATAGGTCTTAATGCAAGGTCTTAGTTTATTTCAAAATTTTCTTTTAAAAAATTAATTTTTGGGCTGGGGCTTTAGCGCAGTGGTTCTGCCACCTGCCTTGCAATTGCAAGGACTCAAGTTTGATCCCTGGTACCCCCCCAAAAAATTTTTGATTTTCATCTCTTAGATCTCTGTTTTCTTCCATTACCATCTTTAGTGGTTGATTCTCTTTTGGGGTTCCTTTTAGTTGTATTTGTTTAAGTAGTTCTGTGATTTATGAGCATGTGTGGTGTTTTTGGTTTTGTTTTTTGTTTTTTTTGGTTTTTTGAGACAGGGTCTCACTATGTAGCCCAGACGAGTCTCAAACTCACAATGATCCTCCTACCTCAGCCTCCCTGAGTGCTGGGATTATAGGCGTGCGCCACCATGCCCGGCTTGTTTTGTTTTTTTTTGTTTGTTTGTTTGGTTTTTTTTTTTGATTAGCAAAAGTTGGGTTTTATTTTCCCAGGGTCTTAGTTACTTCCCTTTAAACTGGGAAAGAGTATCTGATATTCACAATTTAAGGAAGGAGAGGTTTCTTTGCACTGTGTTTCAGTTGGTGTTCATCTGGCTACAAGGCAGACAGCATGGCAGAGGAGCCTGGCCTAGGAGAACTGCATGTGGTAGATGGACAGGAAGCACAGACTTGGGAGCATTAATTACTTAACCACAAGAAAATATAAAAATACCTGGGCTGAAAGTGACAGTTATCTATGGACATAAATAAGATCCCTGCCTCAGTGAAGTTAGAAGTTGTGGCATATGCTGTTATGGTAATGCATGTGTGTACATCTAGCACTTTGAGGCTGAGGCAAGAGGATAGAAATGTGAGGCCAACCTGGACTACGTGGTAAGACCCTTCTCAGAAAAAGAAAAACACCACTACCAACCAACCACTAAAAGAGAAGTTGCAGTGTGTGTCGTGGATCTTTCTTTGTTGCCAGTTTTAAGTAGTAGAATCCTTAATGTTGAACCCTCAGGTGTCAGGGTTCATTGTATAACACAGCATGTGAACAAAAGGGGGTCTTTTGCATGATCAGAGTACTTTAAGGAAACATGTTTTTTGTTTGTTTTTTTGGTTTTTTTTGAGACAGATTCTCACTATGTAGTTGAGACTGACCAGGAACTCACTGTGTAGCCCATGGTGGTCTCAAACTCACAGAGATCTTCCTGCCTCAGCCTCCCCAGTGCTGGGATTATAGGCGTGTGCCACCACACCCAGCTTCAACATGTTATTTTAAAGTAGGGTGAATCATAACAGTTTGCTTTGTTTTCTTCCATTGCTTCTTTTAGCCAAATATTGTGCAGCTTCGTGACCGACTTTGCAGAGCCCAAGGAGAACCTGTACCAGGACAACAGTCACCAAAAACTCCTTATGAGAGGCAGCAGCTGGCCAAGGGCCGACCTGGACCAGTGGCTGGCCACCCACAGATGCCAAGAGCTCCAAATCAACAATATTATACTCATGTGAGTGCATGGTCTCGGTGAAGGAGGAATATTTAATCATTATACTATATAAATTCATAGTATAGTATTCCTTTGTTGGGCAGAAGATTTCCTCTTACATGGTAAAACTAGACAGCACTGTTTAAATATACTGTCAGGATTTTTCAAAGTGGTAGTTCTTATCTACTATCCAAGATTATCTTGTTTTTTTGTTGTTTGTTTGTTTGTTTGTTTTTGTTTTTTGAGACAGAGTCTCACTATGTAGTTGAGACTGACCTGGAACTCACTGTGTAGCCCAGGCTGGTCTAGAACTCAGAGCGATCCTCCTGCCTCAGCCTCCGTAGTGCTGGGATTACAGGCATGCACCACCACGCCCGGCTCCAAGATCATCTTTTTAATCTGGTCAGATTATACTGTAGGCATACATTAGTTTTTTATTTTTATTTTTTGGTACCAGGGATCGAATTCAGGTCTTTGTGCTTGTGAGGCAGGTGCCGGAACTACTGAGCTAAATCCCCAGCCCTAATTAGTTTTAAACACTCTAGGGGAAATTTGTTATAATCTCTTTACATGTGTCCATCTGATTTTCTTTCCTTCCTTCCTTCCTTCCTTCCTTCCTCCCTCCCTGCCTGCCTGCCTGCCTGCCTGCCTGCCGGCCTCCCTCCCTCCCTC
>NW_022900944.1:17182999-17191677 GCF_012274545.1 Fukomys damarensis
TCCCTCCCTCCCTCTTTTCTTCTTTCTTTCTTTTTTATTTTTTTTTGGGTACCGGGTATCAAACGGGTCCTTGGGCTTGTGAGGCAGGTGGTAGAACCACTGAACTAAATCCCCGGCCCTGTACTGTTTTTGAAATGCCTATAATGTCTATTTAATTTATCTAACAAATTGTAAGAAAATTAATGGAAACAACCCTTTCAGTGATTTAGTTAATTTAAACAATATTTTTAGAAAGTAGTCTTTTTTGATCATTCTTTTCTGCATCATCAGTGCAGATTTGCTATTTTTTCTGTGTCTGCACATTAAAGAACATTCAGAACACGGACATTTCTTGGATAAGTTGGATATTAGAAAAAAGTGAACAACTGACAGTTTATGGAACAGGTTATGTGAAATATGGAACGGATTAATTTCATTTGTTTTATTTAAATGAGTGTTTGCTTACATAAAATATGGTCTTACTCTGTCTTATTGTTTCATTAGAAACTTTATTTCCAGAACAGGAGCTAACCTTCACTCATGTCCTTATATGAAAAGTATTTTTCCATAATTAATAGATGGTATGGTATAGATTGATAGCAAAATGAAGAGATACGCTGCCAATTTTATTTTATTTATTTTCTATTTTAAAATAGAACAAATTGGCGATAGAATGGACAACACATTTTTCCTTTTTTTTTTTTTTTTTGGTACCAGGGATCAAACTCTGATCCTGCATTTGCAAGGCAGGCAGCAGAAGTACTGAACTAAATCCACGGCCCTACATGTTTACATTTCATCATGGCAAAAGTAAATCTAAAAATCACAGAAAAATAAGCTGGTTGTGGTGGCACACATCTGTAATCCTAGCACTGGGGAGGCTGAGGCAGGAGGATTGCTTTGAGTTTGACACTCTGGCCTACATAGTGAGTTTTAGGTCAGTCTCAACTACATACTGAAACCCTGTCTCAAAAAACAAAACAAAACACACAAACAAAAGTAGCTGGCCATAATGACTTACACCTATAATCTCAGTACTCAAGAGGCTGAGATAAGATCGGTCCTGTGTGGAATATGTAGTGAGAACCCTGCCTCAAAACAACATTGCAGAAAACTAAAAAGAAAAAAGTCATCTCTGTTATCTGTTGCACTTTGGACTGGAAGTCAAATAGATTACATTTGATGAATGTGTTAACTATATAGAACACGTGTTTTTTTTTTTATTCATTTGACAAACATCTATTGAGACCCTGCTGTGAATTCCTGGCATTGTTCTGTCCGGAGTCTGCTGGAGAACAAAGTACGCAGAACTGCCTACCCTCGTGGAGATTGTACTTGTCTTAGGAAGTCTGTCACTTCAATGGGGCAGATCCCAAAATGGGTGGGAAAACTGAGGAGGGGATGTTGAGCAGCCCACCTGAGTTTGAAGATACAGAGTTTTCATTTCTCAGCTTGTATGACATGTCTTTCTGAGGAAAGATAAAAGCATTGAAAGATATTGTTATACTTTAATTTACCATTCTCATGTTTTAAGAAAGGAAAAATAAATTGAATTACAAATCAGTGATTTTCTTAAAGCTTATCATCTGCTGAATGAATGAAGACAGTACCTTGTAGTTTTAAAGCAGTGTTTACAGGTGTGTAAAGGAATAAAAGGGAATCCAGATTAGTAGGAGATCCATTCCCACTTCAGTGACCACAGCTTTGCTTTTATATACAAAAGTTTACATGATAAAAAAGATTTTGATGGCTTTAAAAAAAATTGAAAACCACTGGACCTCCAGGGTAGGTGACATGTTGTATAAAAAACACTGTTGTGGGAAGCAGGAGGCCTAGAATGAGTTACAGTTCCACCACTAACTTTGACCCCCGCTTCATATCTCTGGACCTCAGTTTTCTCATTGGTAAAATAAATTAAACTGGGTAATTTATATTGTTCCACTTCAGTCTTCTCTGATTGTTTGATTTTTAAGTTTTGTGGGACTAACATGATTTTCATGGCTCTCTCATGAAATCCAGAAAAGAGAGCTTATAGTAATGTTTGTAGTTTACTAGTAGTATGTATCCTATTAATGCTTCAGAAATCAGTTTTACTCAGTTTTTTTCCAGGATGTTTTCTTTCTTTTTCTACTTACAGAATCTAATTTTCCCCACTTTAATTTTGATGCTCAAATAGCATTTGTACTTGTGATTTGATGTAGGTTTCGTATTGATTTTTTTCTCTGCCTCTCTCCTGTTTTGTTTCTGCTTTTCTTTTGGCATCCCTGCTACATTGAAAGCGATCACCTGACCAGTATATGTTATCTTGTTGTTTCTGCTTTTTGCTTTGCATCTGGCTGTTAATACCTTTGGGTTGTTTTTTTCTTTTAACATTTTCATTTTTATTTTCTGTGATTGGTATTTCTGTGTTCGATCCAGGTTAGAATTGCCCCTACTGCCACTACCTGGAGTAACAAAACTCCTACTGCCCTTCCCAGCCATCCACCTGCAGCCTCTCCCTCTGACACACAGGTATATCCTTCATTATTCCTCTTTGAGCAGGATCTGCTCACTGAAATATATAGTTATATATCCTCTCTCCCCCTTCCTCAACTTCCCTATCCTTACTTCACATCCGTCTGCGTGCTCATTGCATTTTATTGCTTTTAGAATGCAAGAGGCAACTTGTAGGAAAATTAATTTATTCCCTTATTCGTTCTTTCCATTTACAGTTCTCAGTTGACTTGAGTTAGAAAAATAATAAGCAAGGTTCTAGCAGTCATATAAATCGGCTGATTTTACTGAAAGACTTTTTCCATTTCTATTATTTTTTTCTTTTTCTTTGTTCGCTTTTTTTAAGCATTGTAGTAATAGAAGAAAACTAAAGTCTCCTTTATGCCATTTATTATATTTTCAGTGTGCAGTAGTGGATGAAAATTAATAGAAACATAATCCTGGTGATTTATCATACTACTGATATTATTTTATGGATCTGTTAGCCTCTATTGCTGTTCATTTCACCTGTTACTTTGGGCCTGTTTGATCTTTAAATCACTCAGTGGGTTGCTCAGGAAGTAGTTTTTATACAGTAAAGTTGTTCTTTTTTTCAAAAACCATAGAATTCCATTTCAGAGATTAGAAAGCTATGTATGAATTTATACCTTGCTCCCAAATGTAATCCTCTTTTTCACCATAATCTTTTCTAGATAGAAAACCCTCCTCCACCTCCGGGCTTCATAATGCATGGAAATGTCAATCCAAATGCTGCTGCTCAGCTTCCTACATCTCCGGGTCATATGCACAGTCAGGTACCACCTTACCCACAGCCACAGCGTAAGTATATGATCTGAAGTCCTTCGCAGCAGGTCATGTTTCATATAGTAACTACACTGAAGCACCAGAGCCATGGTCAAATCAGTTTTTGCAAATAAAGTAAGAATCATTCGTTATACAGCTCCTGGGTCCTTCCTACAGAGAACAGGCTTTCCCTTCAAACCATCCTGAGTCAATGTACTAGGAAGGAGCTTCCTGTCACTCTGTTCAGGGCATTGGCTCCTGTCCCTGAGCCACCATTACTAAGAACGGCTAAGGAGGGTCAGATACCCCATTGAATCTAAAATAACCGTTTAGCAATTATTTGAAACTGGGTGTGGTGGCGCACACCTGTGATCCCAGCACTCTGGAGGCTGAGGCAGGAGGATCACTGAGATTTCAAGTCAGCCTGGGGCTACATGGTGATATCAAGGCCAGTCTGACCTACATAGTGAGACCCTATCTCAAAAATCTTAAAAACAATGACCTCGTATGTATTTTTTTTATTTCAAACAAAATAGTACAAACCATTTTTGTACCATTGCTTTCAAGAGGTATTTGTTACTGTTTTTGTTTTTTAAGTAGTTTAAGATTCATAGCAAAAGTGAGCAGGAAGTACAGAGTACCCGCGCATGCGCAGCCTCCCCATTATCTACGTTCTGTGCCGTAGTGGTGCATTTGCCGCAGTCAGTTCACCTGCAGGGATGCTTTATGACCACTTCAGACTCCATAATTAGACTCCTATGACTCTTGGTTTTATACCTTCTTCAGGCTTTGACAAATGTACAACGGTAATCATCTACCATTGGCATTTGTTGGTGTTTTGTTTTACTTTTAGAAAATAATTGCACTTGGAAAGTAAAAAATTCCCTATATCTTCAAAATTAAAAGCAAAAACCTAAATAAACAAAATCTCAAAGGAGAAAATTATAAGATAACACAGCTATTAAGAGTAAGAGGCCATTACCTAGAAGAAGTAATCCTAAAGAGTGTGCTCTAAACTAACGTGTTTCTTACCAACATGAATACAGATTTCACTCAAATGCTCTATTTGTCTTCATAGAACTCACCAGAAACTGTACAGGTCCCCTAGATACCCTCTGTAGAGGCGCACATGTCCCCTACGTCACACAATGTGGCAGTATCAAGATCTCCCTCGTCAGGCCAGGGACTTTTTCTGTAACAGGACTTTTTGAGTGTGTGGTTCCTGCCTGCTTCCCTCTGGTGGTTGCTGATTGTCAGTGCGGTTTTTTCCTAGGATAGGAATGGTCTAAGCAAAGGGTCGGTGCTTTAAAAATTTTCATAACTAATAATAATGTGGGCTGGCAGTTTTCAAATATTAGAGCTAATGATTTTAAGTATACTTAGGTCATCTGAGCCACAAAAAGCGTAGTGTGTTGTTTGTGATGCGAGGGATTGAATCCAATGCCTTACATTTGCCAGGCAAGCCCTCTACCAGGGATCACACCTCAGCCCAGAAATGTTGATTTTTGGTTTTACCTTGTTGTTATGAATGTTTACAATTATTTCCATAGAATGAGCTAACTTTCTGGTTTTGTTGTTTAAATAAACTTGGAACTAATTGTAATTTCTGTTTCTTCTTGGTGTAGCTTATCAAGCAGCCCAGCAGTATTCCTTTGGAACAGGAGGGCCGGCAATGTACCGACCTCAGCAGCCTTCTGCTCCTCCTGCCTCGAGTGCTTACCCTAACACCCCTTACATCTCTTCTGCTGCTTCCTACTCTGGGCAGGCTCCACTCTACTCAGCACAGCATCTGGCCTCTTCTCCTACCTCCACCTCTGCTGCTGCTTTCCCTCCTCCCTCTTCTTTGGGGTCATCCTTCCAGCATGGCGGACCAGGAGCTCCCCCGTCATCCTCCGCTTATGCACTGCCTCCTGGAACAACAGGTACACTGCCTACTGCCAGTGAGCTGCCTGCATCCCAGAGGACGGGTCTACGCTTGAGGGGTTTGGTGTGGCTGCCTGTTGTTTCATGCAAAGAGGCATGGGGAATGGGGGTTATCCCTGTTTGTACTGGGTATTATGAGGTGGCAATTGAGTTTTCATAGCAAAATTCTTTCTGTGAGTGATTCTCTCATAAAGAACTTCAACTGCCAAATGAAAGTTTAGCACTTCAAAAGAGTACATATATAATCTTACCATTGAACCTAAAATGAGTGGTAAGAAATTCATTAGTAAGTGATTGCTGAAATCAGATTTAGTTGACAATAATTTATTTACTTGAACAGAGGTATTTTCTCTGTTTTAATTGAAAAGTTTTCATTTTACAAATTACTTGTTGCTTAAATTCTTTTTTGGAAATTAAAAAGTAACGGTCTTATTGAGGTAGAAATTTTACAGGTATATTTATTTCAAAGGGTGGGGCACAATGTTAGTATGCTTGACTAAGAAGAAAGTGAGACAGTACACCTTGCACTTCTGCCTCAGTCTCTCAGGGTGCTGGGAGTACAGGCATGCGCCACCATGGCTGGCTAAAATATTACTACTTTTTAAGTCTTGTGGAGAGTTGGTCCAGAGTTATACACATGTCTCTTGAAATCATAGTACCAACCTCATATATACTATATTTTTCCTGTACATATGTATCTTGGTAAAACATCATTTATGAATTAGGCACAAAATGAGATTAATGACAATAGCTAATAATAAAATGGAACAGTTATAACCATATAATACAATTGTCAGCATCACTACTTTCGTACTTTGGAGCCATTACTAAGTAAGTCAGAGTTACATGAACCGAAGTACAGCAGTCCCACAGCAGCTGATCAGGTACCTGAGAGGACAGGCAGGTGGCATCTCTAGTGTGGACGTGTTGGACAGCGGGATGTTCAGGTCTCCCACTGTAAGTGCAAGACAGAGCAGGATGTCACAAGATCTTTCAGACTACTTAGAATGGTACACAGTTTGAAATGTTTACATTATTTCACAGTGTTCATGAATTAGTAATATTCCACGTTGTAGTTTTGACCATGGGAAACTGAACCACAGAAAGTTAAACTACAGTTAAGGGAGCACTACTCCATGTTCATCCTGCATTACTGAACATATAAAATTTCAGTAATAGATGGAGAAGTTTGATATTTTTTGAGAAAAGAGTGCCTGTTTGTCGAGCTTCTTTTTTAAGTGCCAGCTCATTTGTAAATACCTTCTTAAAGCTGGGTGAATGAAGATGGTACCCCTCAATGGATACACCCAGTGGGTAAAGATGAGAGAGAGAGCGGCGTTGTGGATTCATGGAAATCCCCACTTCAGAGTAGAGGCCGGGTGTGTTAGAGCAGCAGCTCTGGGAAGGAGTATTGCAAGGTTCAGCGCAGTTGGGCATGTTGCAGGAGTTGCTGTTTCACGATAAATAAAGGCAGGGATGTAGCTCAATGAGAAGGCTAAGGTTCAATTTCCAGTACCAGGGTTAGAAAATAATGTAACAAAGTAGGGAAAAGAAGTGACATTTATGAGTGAATTAATCTTGGACATGATCCAGTGCTCGATATGTATTTTCTTATTTAGGTCTCAAAACCTTGAAAATACATATAATTAAGTTTATTTGTTTTTAGTTGCAGATGAGGAAACTGAGTTTCTCAGGAGTTGATGTAGTGGCACACTGATAACCTCCATCATGTTGAGCCACAAACCTGGGTCTGAGTCTTCAAACCTTTGTCCATTCTACACCACAGAGTCTAGTGTGATACAAGTGATAGAAAACTTTTAGTGTTAGAATTACAAAAATTATCTAGCAGTGCTGTCCTACTGTTGTAAGCATTTGTTACTTTATTGTGTAAATATTTGCATGGGTGTTTTTTCCTGTCCCTCCGAGATGAGTCTTGGCTTTATACATAGTAACAGAATGTTCTAACCTGGCTGAGAAACAGTGGCTAACAGCATCACAGAAACGTTTTCTAGTATTCAGCATGTACTATGTATGCCTAGCTGCTTTGTTACTTCTTGCACATTAACAGTCTCCTCAGTTAAGCTTTGCCATATTTTATTTTTGCATTTCCTAAAAAAAATTACAAGTTAATAGAAGTCATTGTGACTGAAATTTGTCATATTCTAATGTGTCTTAGATCATGGTCTTGCTCAGGACTTAGGAATTCCATTTGACCAGTGGATAATTCCTAATAGAAACTACAGATTTTCAAGTTCTTTCAATGAACCACAAAATGATGTCCTCAGGGCTCAGAGAAATGAATGTTGGAATCAGCAAACAGTCATTCAGTAAATTTGTAATGAGCACCTGTTCAGTCTGCAGTAACTTCCTGTCCTCACCAGCCCCTGAGAACTTCTCTACTTCCTGTCTCTCTTGGTGGGACATTCTAGGTATCTGATAGAAGTGCAATCACAAGTTGATTAAAAAAATTTTGAAGGATTATATGGGTCAAAATATGATGACATGGTTTGAGGTTAGGAGGGGTTGGCTGGATGGGCGTGACTATTGTAAGACTGTTCCCTTTGGAACAGCCAGCCAGCCTAGCTGACTCTATTTGTGTTGAGTTCTCGATTCTGATTTAATTCACTTGTATGAACCTTAAATTTGGTTTCATTGTGATTTTACTGTTATGTTACCAAGGAAGCATATCACCTTGCCTTACGGATTTCTTTGTGCCACTCCTAGTTTGGGAATCAGGACACCCTTCAGGCTTTTCATATCCAGGGTTTAACTCTCTGCCCCGACTGGTCAAAGACTGAACACTTGTCATAGTTACCACCTTCTGATCATGGGGCAGAAGAGAGGGAGTGCTGTTGAGAATAAAAGGACTAGCTTCAAACTGTAGTTTCTGGGTTTATAATTCATTGGCCCTTCCTCTTTGAAGCTAACGTTAGTCTAGAGAGTGCATCAGTGGTGGGAATCAAGCCAGTCCTGCTATAACACACACATATAACTCTCCAAGCATTTATTAACTGTAGGATTATGTTTGTTTTGTTTTTGGTACCGGGGACCAAACTCGGGTCCTTGCGCTTGAAAGGCAAGTGCTGGAACCACTGAGCTAAATCCCCGGCCCTAACTGTAGGGTTATGACGTTACTTACTCTCTTGTATGAAGTATTAGTTGTAAGGTCGCAAGGTTAGTTATAAGGTCATCATTTAAACTAAAAAATAGAGAATCACTTATGGACAGTTATCACTGATTACTGTTTTCTTCTGTTAAAAAGGATAAAGATTTTAGCTTATGTTTAAGAGTCATTATATGAAAAATGTCTTAATCACTTAATCCTAGACTCACTTCACATGGCAAGATTTTAGACTGTTGAAATGCCTTTCTTGCCTCACAGAATGTTTTTGTTTTGTTTTGTTTTGTTTTGCTTCAGAAGTACTAGGGATTGGGCTCAGGGCCTTTACACTGAGCTACATCCTCAACCTTTTTTATTGTTGGTTTTTTTTTTTTTTTTT
>NW_022900944.1:17191828-17211850 GCF_012274545.1 Fukomys damarensis
TTTTTTTTTTGTTTTTTTTTTTTTTTTTTTTTTTTTGTACCGGGCATCAAACTCGTGTTCTTGAGCTTGCAAGGCAGGTGGCAGAACCACTGAGCTAAATCCTAGGCCCTATTTTTAATTTTAAAGTAGGATCTCACTAAATCACCCTGACTGGGCTCAAACTTGTGCTCCTGCCTCAGCCTCCAAGAGTGCTGGCATTAAAGGTGTGCACAGCCACTGTCAGCTTCAGTTTCTTGAGTGCAAACTGAGTTGAATTCACTGTTTTAATTGGTGCATTCTCTTGGAGGTTCCTACCTCACCACGTGAAGATGATCGAATTGTAAGTTCTGTGTGCTTTTAATTTGAGATTGGTCCTGACTTGAACCCTCGGGTTTGTTTGGAGTCGCTGTGTTCTGGCCTGTTTACCTCTTCTCCATTGGTCGGAACACTAGTTCTAGCAAAAGAAACAGTGATCTGGGAGGCTTGCACTAAGTGGTCTCCAAATTCATGTGCCCCTCACAGGATCATATGGATGGTTACACATTCTCTGGGCCTGTTATTTATATTCATATTCATGGTTTGACCCACCCCAGAAATTACATTTGCTTCAGAATGCTGACCACTAGCACCTTCCAAACCTGCAGCAACGAATAGCACACTGTGCCAGTGGTGTCACCATGTAGGTGTTTATCAAACACAGTGCTGGAGTCTGCAGAACCATGTAGACCTTCCCTGTTTCTCTTTAAATCCCTACTGCTGTGATACCAGCAGCGTCCATGTCCCAGGGCAGGTGGCTAGAGAGACTGGACCTCAAGCCCTGCCATTTTACCTAATGAATTAGAATCCAAATTTAAGTAGCTGGAGTTCTTCTCACCTGATGTGGATCATAGCTTTGAATAACCTTTCGGTTATGTGGTATAATATGTTGGGAAGTGCTGTCCTCAGTGGTGTTGCTGAAGATCATTTGTCAAGTATCAGAATAGCCTGGCATGATGATGTGTACACCTGTAATCCCAGCTACTCAAGAGTCTGAGGCAGAAGGATCACAATTCAAGGCCAGCCTGGGCAATTTAGCAAGATCCTGTTTCAGAATAAAAATTTTTAAGTCTGATGATGTAGCTCAGTGGCAGACCACTTGCCTCACGTAGGCAAAGCTCTAGGTTTGATCTCTAGTACCAAAAAAAAAGAGGGAGACAGGCAAATGATTGAGAAAATAACCATTATTTTAAATAAAGGGATAGAATTTACTCTCAAAATAGCACAGTAACAGAAAAAGGTGATAATAGTTGAGAGTTAATTTGATCTGACCTAAATGAATTCACTTTGACGAAAAGCTTACTTTTTTGTGGAGGAGGGTACCTGGGATTGAACTCTGGACCTTGTGCTTGCTAGGCTGGCGGCAGAACCACTGAACTAATTCCCTGGCCCACAAAAGCTTACTTTCTTAATTGAATAGAAGACATTTTATACGACTTGTTTTAAGAAGTGAAATTTGTAGCTGGGCTCTGTGGCACACACCTGCAAAAATCCCATCACTCAGGAGGCCGAGGCAGGACAATTTCAAGTTCAGGGTCAGGCTGGGCTATGGAGTAAGATCTTGTCTTTAAAAAAAAAAAAGTAAGTTTTCTGTCTTTTTGAAATTTGCTTTTCGTGGAGGTTTGGTAGAGGGAGAAGTAATTATAATAAATAGAGTAAAGAATGTCTTCAGTACACAAGCACAAGGTCCTCAGTTCGATCCCTGGTACAAAAAATCCCCCCAAAACAAAGAATGTCTTTAGTAATACTATGGAAATGACTACTACATTTTGTCTACAGAAAATCTGTCTGTCCAAGACCAGACACCTATGTTTGAAGGTGAATTGGCTGTAAAATATACCTTTGAAAATCTTTGAATCAACTAAATACAATTAATGAATGGACATTAACAATAATGCATGTGATCTGCAAAGATGCTGATGTCCTAAATCTGATCTGTGTCTTTTATCATTTGGCATCTTAATTGAGTCAAATTTTACAATTGATTGGATTTACATGCCAAATAGCTTTAAATCATAAAAGCTGTTTATTTTATATCAACATAACTATACCAAGATTGTTTTCAATACAGTTAAAATTGGTGGTGATGGGAGCGATTCAAATGATTAACCTGTATGTAACCGGCAGTTGAAATTTTAAGCAGATAACAGCACATGATTTAGTATTGTGTGTTTCATTTTGAGCCTTACTTGGCATTCTGTCTCCTAGTAAACATGTAAGAAATTAATTCTCTGTTCAAAATCAAAGCAAATGAGTACATGGTTAGATCTGCAGTTTTAAAAGTTTTTTTGACATTACTCATGTACCACAGTTACTTTGGTTGCTCCGCAATTTGTTGTGACTTAGTATCAAACATATCAGTTAAGTAAAAGTGAAATATTGAAAGAAAATTTATTAGAAGTGGTGTACATCTTTTTAATCTATGTGTACACATATAAACTGAAGGTTTTTTATAGCAACTATGGTTCCTTATAGACGTAACCAAAACTCACACTTAGAGACATGCATAATTATTATATTTTAGTTTTTAAAGTATCCTATTTCCAGAATGCCTGATTTCTTTTTTCTTTGAAGGTATTAGTATTAAAACAGTTAATGAATTCTGCTACTGGTGTCCATTTTTCACTTTGAGAAAATAGAGTTCTCTGTATGTTTGGGAGGAACCATGCTATATAATGTCTGAAAGAATATTTGAATGCCTTTTTCTACTTTATAAGTAGTTCCTAAGACAGAGATGATGAAAATTACTAGTGTCATATAGGTAGTTGGGCTTTTTAAAATAGTATTTCTACTATATTTAGAGTATTTGTAGATGATTCATTTGAGTTGAATTACTCTTTTGGCAAGGAAGAAATTGCTACCTTTGTTCTTTTTTGGGATGTTGGGCATATCAGATGACTTTTTTTTAGCAGACTCTGGTGATTTACTTTTTCTTCTTTAGGAAAAAACAGTAAACATAGGTTGTGCTCTAGTGTAGATGTAAAGACTTCATGGTTTTTCAGTTTAGCGCAGCTTTTCCCCTTTAAATATAGGTAATATCAAAATACCTTGCCTACTAATCCCAGGCCTATCAAAGGTGTGAGTTTGAGGATCGAAGGTTCTCCACAACTCAGTGAACCCCACAACTCAGTTGGTAAAACCTATGTGACAGTTATTCAGTTAAGGCCAAATTGAAAGTGTTAGATGAGTTCACTCAGTTTCTTCTTTTAAATATTCTAAAGGAAAATATCTTGTGTTACCTTTTCCAGGTTCTCAGAATGGTTGGAATGACCCCCCTGCTTTGAACAGAGTGCCCAAGAAGAAGAAGGTACTAGAGCAAGATGCCTAACCGTGGCCTTCAGGTCTTACGGGGTCACGGAGCCACCCAAGCAGACCACATTTCACTGATCCTTTTCAGAAGCAAAGCTTACTGATTGATGGGTTCAGAATGTATTTCATCCTGTGTCTTCTAATCCATGCAAGAAAGAAAGTAGAAAACAGTAGCTCCAAAACTTTGCTCTATAAATTAAAGCCTTTTTGGCAGAAAAGATGTTGGGGGCTAGGGATTTAGCTTAGTGGCACTGGTCCTGAGTTCAATCCCAAGTACCAAAAAAAATGTAATAGAATACAAGATGTAAGTACCTAGCAGGCCTCTTTCAAAAAGCAGGAAATGAAATTTCACGCCTTACAAATTTTTTTAAGGTGTTGCTTTGGTCTTTGGGTTCCAGCAATAATTATGACTTTATACACACACACACTTGGAATTTTTGTCCATTACATAAAATAATGAAGAAATAGTCTTATAGTTGAGCATTGTTTTGTATATTGGTAATTGTTGAAAGCTATTTGTGCACAAAATAAGATTTTCCTTTCATTCTTTTTTTGCAAACCATTTCTACTTTTTATTCCTAGTGACTCCTTTCCCCTGCATATAATAATGAGAAGCCATAATGTACAGTTGGGAGACATTAAATGAGCAGGGAAACCCAAAATACAGCTTAGTGTAATAGTCATAAACTTAAGCTCCACGTTTAGTGTCATAGAATTGCCATGTAGTATCTACCTAGTGACCTAGGGAAAGGGTATTAAGTTACATTATGATGAGCTGAGCATGGTGGCGCACACCTGTAATCCCAGCATTTGGGAAGCTGAAGCAGGAACACAAGTTTGAGCCAAGCCTGGGCATCTAAGTACGACTCTCTGTCTCACAATAAAAAATAAAGGACTGGGTTGTATCTCAGTGTGCAGCCCTTGCTTTCAATCTCCAGTCCCATCCAAAAAACTAAAAAACCCTATTCTAATAACATTAAACACCAGCATATCTTGATTCCCATATTGCTAGATATAGTTCTCCAGAGTTGTCCTCTTCTTTCAGAAATGCTATGGTTTCCTGGCAAGTGCAAGGTCCTGAGTTCAATTCCCAGTACCAAAAAAAATGCTATGGTTTTAGCTGCCCTTTTTTACCAGGAGTAACAAGGGGAGAAGAGGTCCAGGTTTGAGTTCTTTACACTCTTTAGCCAACTGAGCTTTACTTTTATGTTTCACTGTAGAACTCTACATAAAGTTTCATTTGCAAAAAAGAATCTTAACTACTATTAAAAATTTTTTTAAATCATGAAATAGTGTAGCTCCCTTATTTAAATCTGAGGAAATGTTGCTGCTGTCTTTCTTTTTTTTTTTTTTTTTTTTTTTTTTTTTTTTTGGTACCAGGGATCAAACTCAGGACCTTGCCAAGGCGGCAGTACCATTAAGCTAAATTTGTGGCCCACTGCTGTCTTTCTTGTTTTTGGAGACAAGAGTCTTGATGTGTAGTTTAGGCTGTCCTTGAACTCTTGTCTATCCTAGGCTGGCCCCAAACTCATGGTAATCTTCCTGCCTCAGCCTCCCAAGTGCTGGGATTCTAGTCATGCACCACCACACCTTCCCATGTTCTTTTTCGTTTTGTTCTGTGTCTTCTCTTTTCTCGTTTTTAAAGATGCCTGAAAACTTCATGCCTCCTGTTCCCATCACGTCTCCAATTATGAACCCGCTGAGTGACCCCCAGTCACAGATGCTACAGCAGCAACCTCCAGCTCCAGGGCCACTGTCAAACCAAGCTCCCTATCCACAGCCACATCCCCTGGGTGGCCAGCCTTTCCACGGCCTGCAGCAGCCACTTGGCCAGACCAGCGTGCCCACCTCTTTCCCAAAGCCCAACATTGAGGGTGCCCCAGGGGCTCCGATTGGAAATACTATCCAGGTAACATGGAATGGGAAGACAGTGCATTTGCTTTAATGTGTTAACTTTTATGATTATACCATTATTAATGAATATCTGAATTTGGTTTCAATGTAGACAACCTAAACTAAAAGTGGTAACCCCCTTTTTAAAGATTGTACATACATATTATTTTGTAATTACATGACCATATACAAACTCTGGAAGAGAGTTACATATTTGAGAGTGAATGTTTATTATTCCTTGGCAAATGCAGTATTTTACTTGATTTAGTCAGTCACAATTTTAAGATTGGTTGAAACACTTTCTGAGGTTGCTAAGCAAATGCTGTTTTCAAAGGTTTTTCTCTTTAGACTATTAAAGATGTAATCAGTTATATTTGATATAGGTATAAAAGCTAATAACAGCCTTATCTTTAGATGGAGATAAACATTTTCGCTTGCATTTCACATAAACAGCTAGTTGACAAAAAAGTCTTAGATGTTAAAGAATTGACATTTTCAAATAATTGGCTTAGATCTATGAAGATATTTTTCCAGGTGTGGTGCTGCATGCTTGTATCCCAGATACTTGCGAGGCTAAGACAGGAAGATCAGAAGCTTAATGCCAACCAAGGCAGTTTAGAGAACCCTGTCTCAAAGTAAAGAGAAAACATCTGAGCTTACATTTACTCAGTGGTAGAGTGCTGTGTGTACAAGGCCCTGGGTTCAGTCCCCAGTACCAAAAAATATTTTTTGTTTATCTGTTCCTAGAAAGTGAAGTACGTGGATCAAAGTTCAACATCAAGAATATGAAATAAATTCTGCCAGGAGCTGTGGTGCGTGCCTCTACTCCCATCTGCTCAGGAGGCTGATACAGGAGTGTTACAAGCATTGGAAGGAGCATGGACAACTTAGTGAGACCCTGTCTCAAAATAAAAGTTCAAAAAAGGCTTAGATGTAGCTCAGTGGTAGAGCACTTACCAAGCAAGCGCGAGGCACTGCGTTCAGTCCTGAGCACCAAAAAAAAAAAAAAGAGAGAGAGAGAATATGAAATTTCTGCACAAGTAAAACAACTAACTTTATATTGTGTCTTTGACTTATTTTATTTAGCTTTCTGAGTCAGGGTCTCACTAAGTAGTTTAGGCTGGCCTTAAACTATGTGGCCCAGGATGGCCTCAAATTGAGGTGATCGTCCTGCCTTTGCCTCCCAAGTGCAGGGATTGGAGGCGTGCACTACTACACTTAGTTCTTTGACTTGTTTTGTGTTAAATTAGTAAAGCTTATTTATATCTATATATCTACATATCTATATATCTTATATATCTTATCACCATAGTATGATTTACTGTTAAAACATAGTTATGCCTAAGATTTTTAATATATTATAAAAACAAATATGTTAAGGTGAGAAGACTTGCATCTTTTCACAAAAGCATAAATTATAAAAACTTTTGGTTTTTTTCTTTCTTTCTTTTCCCTTTTTATTGAGTTTGTTGGTACAATCTAGGTATACAATACAGTTACATTCATCATTGGGATCCTGTACCTTTACATAATAGGTCTTGATTCTCATTTTTTCCCCTTGTCCCTGTCCTCCCTTTGTTTTTTATGGTTTATAAGCTTTTGTTATATGAAGACACTCCCCAGCCATCACTGGGTTTTGGACCTGGGCTCTGAGCCTGTCCTCATCTAGTCTAGAGCCAGTTAGCACTAAAAGGAGGAAACACTTGGTGCTCACCACCTGCTGCCTGCCTCCTGGGGATCTCAGAGGCTGCTCAGCCTCGTGGTGTGCAAAACTCTCCTCAGACTCTTTCTCCCACACCCAGTCTTTCTTGGTAAATGACGCTATCATCTTTTTTGTGGAATCCAGAAAAAACTGTGGAATCATTTTTATACTCTCTTCTCTTTAACTGGTAAAGGTGTGTCCAACCTACAGGCTGCTTATCTTCTTTTTTTTTTTTTTTTAAAGTTATAATACAAATATTAAAAAATAAAGGAAAATTTGTTACTTATGTGTATTAACTGTATTATATACTTTATATGTGACCCAGGACAATTTCTCTACTCATTATGATCATGGCAAGTCACAAAGTTGAACCCATATAAAAAAATCCTTCAGACCTTGTTGATACTAAAGTATTTCTTGAATCCCTTCTCTGTATTTCTGTTCTGGTCTGTGCTACTTTTGTTCAATTTCACTAATGCAGGAGCCTCCTGATGATTCTGCCATCATGTGCCTTGATTGATAGCTAATTTGGTCTTGTCTCTTCTTTGCTTAGAATATCACAGCTTTCCATTATTCTTGGGATAAAGACCAAACTATTTATGACTGCCTCAGCTCCTACTCGTTTTTCTTTCTCTGCTCTAATGACATTGGGCTTCTTTTTGTCCCCTTACATCATGAGCCTTCTGTATGGAATGCTTTTCCTTTCCCATCTAACTGTTTAGTACTTTTTAAATTTTGAGACGATCTTGCTAAGTTACCCAGGCTGGCCTCAAATATTCAACCCTCCCTGCCTCAATTATAGGCATGTGCCACCACTCCCAGCCAGCTATTTTTTGTTTGTTTGTTTGTTTATTTGTTTTGGTACCAGGGATTAAATTCTGATCCTTGCTCTTGTGAGGCAGGCGGCAGGACCACTGAGCTAAATCCCCAGCTCCCAGCCAGCCATTTTTTGAATGAGTGAAAGAATAATAAGTAGAACTTTAGAAAACTTAAATGTTTCTTTTTGTTGTTCCATCTGTATATAATTCAGCAACATTTTTTCTACTCTGAAACTTTGGCTTAATCTTTCAGTTTACATAATAGCCTAGTTAACAGCCTCTAAGAATAAAACATAGAATGCCAGGATAAACAGAAATAAGCGAACAAGCAGCAAGCAGCCACTCTAAACAGCCAACTGTGTTCTCCAGGGCCTTGCTTCTGTTTCTTGCTGGCTTACTTCCCACAGTTGCATTTAGTAATGGCCAGTATACATCCCCTAATAGATCAGTTACTTCTTGTCCACTCTTATTTAGAAAAATCCAACCTGTGGGGCTTTACCTTTTCCTGATCATTTGGTTTTCAGCTTTACTTTACCTGGATTATTTTACATGTAAAATTGTCATATGATTTTGAATAGGTCTGTACAAGGTTGCTGGTTTCTCTTCATTGCATAGATTCAGAACTTTGTGTGTAAGATACCTTCTGATCATTTGTTATTATTTCTTGCAGCATGTGCAGTCTTTGCCAACAGAAAAAATTACCAAGAAACCTATTCCAGATGAGCATCTCATTCTGAAGACCACATTTGAGGATCTTATCCAGCGCTGCCTCTCTTCAGCCACAGATCCTGTATGTATTTTCCTCATATTTTGCTTAATCAAAATAATTGTTTATGGAGCTCATCTATGATTATTGCTTGAAGTCCTACAAGATATGATTATTGAAAAACTGTACAAAACAGTGCTAGCACTTAACTACAAAGAAACATATACTTTGTTTCTTATGTTTAAACATACTTAATAGTAACTCCCAAGATAGGTAGGTTTGTCCTCTTTATTTTACAGATGAGGAATTTAAGGCAAAAAAACAGTTAAGTCTTCTTACCTGAGGTCAGAGCCAGCATTTCAGCTCAGACAGTCTGGCTCCAGATTGCTATAGGCCTCCTGTTTGGCACATGAATAAAATATAACAGTAGTCTGCAGGAAACTCCAGTTTGGGGGTTCTTTCCGAATTTACAGTTGAAGCTTTTGAAGCTAGATAGATCATCTTTAACTTTGTAAAAATCTTAAAGATAGTTTAATACTAACTAGAGTCTTATTCATAGTTAAAGCATCTGATTTTTATTTGTATTGGCAATGACAAAAAGTCCACAAAACCAATCTTGTTTTAAATGAAACTTCATTTTTTTTCCAACAAATACCAAATATATTTATTTTTAAGTCATTGGCCACTTGTCTACTTGGAAAAGACAGCTTCTGGGATTTGCTGTTTTGTCTGCCATTGAATATTAATATATGCAGCCTTCTGCTAGCATTGGAGAAAGCATTTCCTTTTACTGAAAGTGTCAAGAGAGCAAGGGTTTGACAGAAACCTTAGTGCTGACCTTCTGGGATGGGTGAGAAGGCTGGAAACAGGAGAGCAGATGAAGTGATAAACAGATACGCACTGTCCCCTAAGTGGATTGGTTATAGTCATTTGGGAATGGAGGCACCCTAATGAGAATGTGGCAAAACTCCAATTATCCCTCTGGTACGAGGTACTATAGGGAGGTTCAGAGGACACAATGCATGGCCCAGTACCATCAATTTGAGTTGTACCTCCTCTGGGTCATCATCTCATCTCCCTTCTGGGTGGGTACCCAGGACCCCAGAGCAGACTGGAGCTATAGATGACAAGCGCTTCCTGTAATAGTCTGGGAGAGAAGTTCCACTAATCTGCCCCGCTGTCCCCTGACCCTGGGGTAAGGCTTCCATTTGGAGCTGAGCTATAGGGATTCCCTTATGTAAAAGTTCATGTTAATCAGTAGTTGGAATAATTTTCATAGCATTAGATACTCTTATTTTAATTATAATTGTGTTCAGATAGCACAAAGTGATTTTGTGGCACAACCTAGCATGTGATATGTTTGGTAGCTTCTCTGTCTTCTCCAGACCCACAGGCATTCATTCCTCTACTCCCCCAGAGCATGGCAACGTCAAGGGCTCTGTATTCCTGCTCCTTCTGCCCAGAGACCTTCCCTCAGGTCTGCCTTTGCTCACTCCCACATGTGGAGGCTGCTACTCCAATGTCCATTAGCCATCAGGCCTTCCTTCTCCTCTCAGTGCTGCTGGCCCCTAGCCCCGTTAATGTGTCTTCATGGCACTTACACCATCTGACATACAGTGTACTGTCTTCAGTGTCTTTTCCCACCTGGTAGACCTGTCATCGATATTCAATAAATATTAAAAAGCAGCATTACTATTTTGTAATGGAGATTATTAATCACATTGTACTTTGTAAAGTGATATTTTTAGTTATAAAATAGTTTCACTATATTTACAGTAGTGGGATAGGAAAGCAAAAAATTCCCATTTCCTTCAGTAATTTTAAGTTGCTAGAATATAGTTGTCTTTTCCTTGCTCGGTGCTATAAAAGCACAAAAAGAGGCAGGATTGAGCATACCAAGTGAGACCAAGTGTACAAGTACTATTTTTGAACAGTTAAACAAGTTTCCACAGTTCCCCCCATTTGCCTCCTCTAACCCATAATCCTTTGTTACTGGTCTGTTCTGGAGGACATTGACCCATGGATGCCTCCAGAGTCCTGTGACTGTAGCACAGTTTCAAACACACCTTGTGAAGAAATTTCACATGCACCTGGCCACAAGAAGTCCAGTCAGTACCCTGTTCTGCGTGCTGGAAGGAAATTCCGTCTTCTCCGTGCCCTACCGCCCTGCCCTGAGAGATTACTGATGCTCATTCTAAGCATTTCTCAGTCCTAGTTGTCTCCATTTCTTTGATAAAAAGAAGCTGTTCAGTGTCTTGAGTGTAAGGTTTAGTGAGGTGAAATAGGATAAGTTCTGTGAATAAAATGTTCCAATATAACATCTATTTTTTCCTTCCCTGCAGCAAACCAAGAGAAAGCTAGATGATGCCAGCAAACGCTTGGAGTTTCTGTATGATAAACTTAGAGAACAGACAGTAAGTTTGGGGGGAAAAGAAGGATTTATGGTATCCACTCATTCCTAGTTGCTGGTAAAGTAAGCATCTCCTTAGCACTCTTATTCTGTCATTTTGGTGGCAAAATTGTAACAGTTACAGAATGGGCTTTCCTCTGACTGCTCATCTGAGTTTCCAATTTTATTCATGGGGGATGAGAAAATAGTGCACAAGAAAGAGAGATTTTAATCCTTTTCATATAACAAAGACTAGAAAACAAAACTCTCTTATATTAGCCCTATGATAACTGACCTTTTGTTGTCCATATTATGACTCCTGTATTGAGAAATCTAGTCAGGTACTTTGTTACCTAGGGAAGAAATCTAATCTTTCTCACATTGTGAGACTTAGGATTCTCTTCTACTGAAGCAGCTCTTCCACAAAGGCAAAGCCAGATGCTGCCAGATGAGCAGAGTGATATGCTGTATGAAGAGAGCCCACAGCTAGGTGTTGGGCACTAGTTGTTCCCTTGCCCCACCCCTCCATTCCTTTCTAGAATTGTTTTGTTTTATTAATGAAACCCTGATGATGGGTTTCAAAGAACTAGCATTTTTATGTATTTTTGTATGTTAGCATTCTTTCAGCTCATTCTCCACACCCAATCTTATCAGATAAAAATATCTTATTTCTCTCATGAGACCCAAGCCACAGAAAGTTGATAAAACAGTTGAGGGGTGTGATCCATGGACTGATCCAGAGTAGTGTCTCTCTAAAGTATGGACTTGTATGCCCAGTGATGACATGAAAGAAAATGCAAGCTTTATGTTTGTAAGCGATGACAAGACTGGGCATTGTGGCATGCACCTGTGGTCCTGGTAACTTGAGAGGCTGAGCTTGGAGGATTGCGTGAGCCCAGGAGTCTGATACCAGCCTTGCAATGTAGCGGGATCCCTTCTCAAAAAGATGACAGGATTATAAAGACTTAAGAACTGGCAAATCAAGTATCTGACAAGCTTGTTGCCCTACTAACAGAGGTAGACCAAAAATTCGGGACCCTGTTGTAGATGTGATTTTAAACAAATTGAGTCCTTACCTTAAGATATCATGATTTAAAATTTTTTAATCTCCTTCATATACTTAGGAAAAAAATTTTAAAGGAATGAGGCTCTGTCTAAAATAATTGAAAAATTAAAATGTTGAGAGAAATATTAGCATTTCAGCTTGGAGGAAATCTGGCTGCTTTTCTATGAGAAAATACCTTATTTATAGATGTGCATAATAAATAACTTCGTTACATAAATCATTTTGTCATTGTTCTACTTTGAAACTTACTGCTTGGTCTAAAACTTATTTCTAGAAACACTCAATTGTTTATACATTTTTTCAATGTTTATTTCAAACGATTTAAATATCTGGATTTAATGTATATAAAAGGTCTCATGGGAAGTTCTCCCTTAATTGTTCTCTTTGTTGCACCTTTATTTCAGCTTTCACCAACAATCATCAGTGGTTTACACAACATTGCAAGAAGCATCGAAACGCGAAACTACTCAGAAGGTTTGACCATCCATACCCACATAGTTAGCACCAGCAACTTCAGTGAGACCTCTGCTTTCATGCCCGTTCTCAAAGTTGTTCTCACCCAGGCCAATAAGCTGGGTGTCTAAAAGGACAGCTGTATCCCAGCTGATGTTGCCGCTTTTCCAAAGAAGTATGTTTAAAGAGAGAATTGTAATACATGGACCAATCCTCATCAGCATGTTTCCATAGCAGCCAGTAAGAGCATTTATATTCTTTCTGCCCACCCTAGAACTGCTCCAAACCCTGGTGCTTTCTTTTGTTTTAATCTTTTCTTGCCCATTATGATTTTCTTATTCTGCAAATTGCATATCTCTGGATTACACACAGAATGGTTCATGCTATTCTGACAAATGTGGTTTTTAAAACCTCAGTGTATTTTTAATTGCATCTGGTTATGCATAAAGCAGAGCTAAAACTAAATTTCTTTTATGTTTTCCCTACTTTGTCCATGTCAATCAGATTAAAGTGTGTAATCTTATCTGTGTGCATACAGTCTTTTTTTTCCTCCAGTGGTGACTGATCTGGGATTGTAGCTCAGTCTGCTGGGTGTGCATTAGGCCCTGTGTTCATTCCCACCACCACAGGGCAGAACACCACTGCTCAAAGCATTTTAATCCCTGTTTCTTGTGTCCGATGCTTTACCTTGGAACTGGACAAATGACTACATCTGGAAGTAGCTACATAGGTTTCAGCAAATATTAATGACAAGTGTGATCGTTAGCTTTTAAATATCTGTAGGAAAAGACTCAGTTTTTTGTTTTTTTTTTTGGTACTGGGGATCGAACTTGGGTCCTTGAGCTTGTGAGGTAGGTGGTGGCACCACTGAGCTAAATCCCTGGCCTAAGACTCAGTATTTTCATCTGTAGGATATGCTGAGCTTTTCTCTTTATTAAAAAGTGTTTGTAATAGATATTTGGGCTCAAGATTGAATTTCTTATATTTTTATTTATATATATTTTATTTTTATAGTCAAATATGCTCACATATTTTCTATAAATTACCTGTTAATTTCAGCTACCTGGGAGGCTGAAGCAGGAGAACTGCAAATTCAAGAGCATATTGGGCAATTTAGAGAGACCCTGTCTCAAAAAAAAAAAAAAGGTCTGGGGATGCAGCTCAGTGGTACTGTTTGCCTAGCACATACCAGCCCAAATTCATTGCCTAGTACCACACAAACACACACTATCAGTAAAATGCCCTACAGTTGTGAGGTTTAAGTTTAGAAAGAAAACTTTATTTCAGTCAGTTTCTTGAATCAAAGTTGCACATTTTCAGCCAATTTTTCTGTGAGTTTATTATAATTTGTCATAATAGTAGTGTAGTAGGGAGAAAATAATGGTCCTTGTCGCATGTAGAGGAGAATAAAGTACCAATAATTCTCATTACTGATGCAGTATTAGCTAAGGGGATTGGAAAACTGAAAAAGCAACAGTGTGCCACTGTGTAGGTAGATGTGTTATTTCAAGGCATAAGAGTAGTTCATGAGGCTTTCTTGGAGCCTGAGTGAGACAGTTTTTGAGAATCTCTCAATTCCCTTTGTTGGGATCCCCTGCTTGATGAACAGACTCCCCTTTCAAACAAACAAAAACCAGCTTTGATTTTATAGCTCAAAATAGTTTTGTAACAAAAAAGAGAAGTGTCTGGATGGCATCCCTGTGTGTCGGAGTCTCAGGAATGGGGTGCCCGGATTGGAATGCGTCTCCTGTGTGTTTGGTAGTGAGCTTAGGTCCCACTAACTAAGGTCACACGACCTTCTGGGCCTGCCTCCTGAACAGCAGTGTCTGTCCCTTCAGGGCTCCACGGGGTCAGCCGCTGGCTTTCCAGTGGCTGTTTTTCCTCGATTCCCTTATAATTCGGATTGATTTTGTGGCATCATTTTACAGGAATGTGAGTTCCCAAAAGGTAAGGAACAAGACGAGGTAGCAGCAGTGGAGCTCTGGCCAGCTCCACAGATTTCAGGAGTGTAAATGCAAAAAAACGCACCACTGTCTGAGTCACTTCTGTGTCTCTCCAGCGCGGCGTTGTGATTGTGTTGTGGCCCCCGTGGAGCTGCCTCTTTCTGGGCCTTGTAATCTTGTGGGGCTTAACCCTGAGTGAAAGTAAGACGAGCTGAACCCACCGTTGTGTCTATGTCCAGAGTATGAAGTATAGATTATGGAAGGAGTAGTTTGTTTTGCTGAGGGAAAATAAGACAATTTTTGAGTTTTCTTTATGAAAAAAATAAATTTCAACTTGGTTTTGCAAATGATTCCTTTTTTAATATTTTCAGCTCGAGGTGAAATTATATCTCCATCTCCACAGTTCAGGAACCTCTGAGTCCTTCTGCCTTCACGTAAAAATCTCAGGAGTTATACAAGTGATAGTTACTTGGTTTTAAAAAGTTGCAGCTCTATTTTCTAACTATGACATTACTTCATGTATAATGACCATTCTGGGTCCCAAATCTTTTCAGTTTTCTTTATATGTTTTGTGCTTTTATTTTTATTTTTTAACCTAATCAATACTAAAATGAGGGCTGGAGATTTAGCTCAGTGGTTCTGGTACCTGCCTTGCCAAGCACAAGGATCCAAGTTCAATCCCTGGTACAAAAAAAAAAAACTAAAATGAGGGAAGGGATATGAAGGAGACTGGTGAGTGGGGCCAGGTATCAGCCCAGATTTCTAGGGTGCTACTTTCTATATTGTACCTTGTCTCCTGCTTTATGCCGCACTGGGTTCTGATGGATGTGTGTATGTTAGACCCTGCTTAGGAATCATTACACAGGGTGGCGTATAGAGCTGATGGGTCCATTGCTCATTTCAGTGGTACAGAAGATGCCATGAATCCTTGGCAAACACTGGCACCTTGGTTACCTAACAGCTGCCTGAAAGATAAAAGGAGGAATGACAGTGACTGGTCTAACACTGACCAGCGCTTGTCTCCTGACCAGATTTGGCAAGGCTATGTGTTGATCCCTCTGCTTTGGTGGAGACTGTATTTGGAAGTGTTGGGAAGTTTCAGCAAATAGCGTGTGCACATGTAGGTGGGTATATGTACACATGTGCTGCCCTCTGTTCTGTCTCACTGCTGTGGTAGCAGCACCTCCAGAGAGCTTCCAAGCAATCTTCAGGGATTTCTCTCCCAACCTGAAAGTGCCAGCATCTTTGTATTAGTCAGTAAATAAGAAGTGGGCTTTCTATGCGCAGGCTTAGCAGCTCTTTGATTTTATAATACATGCCCCAAGTCTTCCAACATGTGTGCATTACAGAGCACAAGTAACCATTTAGCTTTATTTTTTCTACTTTTTTCCGGTATGCTTGTTTTACCTATACTTCCATAGCACCTGTCCTGCTCATTGTTCTGGTAACCATGACTGTCTGCTACCCATGTGACATAGTGTGCATGGATTCCTCCTCGTTGGACAAGTGTGCCGTGCTTTACTTGCCAGCTGTTTGCCTTGTTCCCCCCAGGAGGTGTGGGATGTGTGGCTTTCAGGATGGTTGAAGTGGACCTTGACAAAGTTAATAAAGTCAAACGAGTGAGAATGTATTGGATTAACTGGTACATGTGTTTTGCATTCTGGATTTCACATTTGTTTCCAGAGATCTGTCATAGTGTTTATTTGGCAAACAGCATTAATGCAGTTACATCTGAAACACACCCAGAATGACTGTATGAACATCATCACTCAGTAATGCCTAAAACACTTCAGTGCAGTTGCAGGCCCTGTTGAATGTGAGTTTGGTTTAGGCTGACATTCCATTCCCTACACCAAGAAGCCTGTTGTAGGCCCGTCTGTGTTTTTATTGCTGGTACCTTATAGTTTCCCAATTTTTCTACTTTTCTAAAACCTTCTGTGTATCAGTGAGGAGGGGGCTTCAGGACTCCTGTGAAATAGAGAAACTTCTTATTTCAAAAAAGATACTCAGACTTTAGGATTTTTAGTTCTTAAATGCAGAGTTAATGAAACAACTGAAAATCCATGTCTCTGCCATTATCTCTGAAAGGCTGTTTCCTGGTTCTGGAAAGTGGCATTCTAGTGTTTTTCTCTCAGTTTCTGTACGTAAGGAAACATTTACAAAGTGTTTGGTGGAGTTTAGTAGAAATTTCATGTCCAGATAATATGGTTCCAAGAAGTCATGAAAATCAGTAGGAACTCTTGTCTGAGGAACAACAGGTTCAAATTGGACTAGAAAAGGAAAGTCCTAGATCAGTGATGGCAAACATTTTAGATCTTTCAGTGATACCATGCTGCCACATACCTGCCATAGGTTCACCACTCTCTTCTCAACCTTCAGAAAATTAAGAGGTGAGTGAATATCTCATTTAAGGGAGCCTGAATCACAGTCGTAGGGATGGTCAGTATGATGATCTGGTTAATGATAAAGTTATTTCATCTTGCATTTGTCCAATAAAGGATCTACCCTCTCTAGGAGGACTGACCTGAGCGTATAGTGGAGTTGAAAAACAGGTTTCAGTAATAGGAAAAACGACTGTTCCCTAATAGTGCTCTGAAAATAGTTTCATTCCTGCTGAATATGTCTCCAGGTCACAGACCACCTTTGGTACCTGTTTCTCTGAAGAATTTTAGGGAGAGAACAAGTCAGCTTTTTGTTAGTTTGTGACACTGAGGCTGAACACAGAGCACTGAGCCCCATTCCCAGCCCTTTTTATTTAGAGACAGGGTATCACTGAGCTGCCCAGATTGTCGTCAGAATTGTGATCCTCCTGCCTTCACCACCCCAGTGCTGGGATGACAGGTGTGTACCACTCAGGGCTGCATCTGTCACAAGTGAAGGTTCCCTCCTGGTGGGTTCAGCTTGGGCGCACTGATGGAAGGGGTCTTGTGTGTACCTGAGCAGGGCCTTTGGGTGTTAAGTCCTCACAGCAGTCTAGGGAAGCTCAGTTACTATCTCAGCTTGTGAGCACTGCTGGTAAGTGATGGCGTCTGGATTCAATCCCAGGTCTCAGCCAAACATGCATAAACTGTATTTCCCCCAGAGTAAGGATAGCTGCTTCTGTAACACAAATCAGAATTTTAGTTTCTAACTTTATGATTGATTGATTGGTACCGGGTATCGAACTCAGGCCCTTGCTTGTTTGCTTGCTTATCTATCTATCTATCTGTTTATTTCTTGGTACCGGGTATCGAACTCAGGCCCTTGTGCTTACAAAGCAGGTGGCGGAACCACTGAGCTAAATCCCCAGCCCCTAGTTTCTAACATTAGACCTGGTACTTGCCACTAGTGCAACATGATCATAATGGGTAACTGAGCTTTATGTATTGGTGTCTTTTCAGACTAGTTCTCTTTGCGTGGTGGAAAAGGTACCCTGCTTCTCCACTCCTTGTGATAGGCAGAGGGGAGAGAGCTCTATCCATGCGCTGCTCACAAAAGTTCCTCAGACTGGCTTTGTTTGGGTCTTGTGCCCACTCACAACATGACCAGTCTGTCCCCAGGGAGGTCGGGTCCAAAACAGGGTGACCTAGAACTGGCTGACCCTTTTGTGGGCACTGATTTTAAGCCCCACCAGGACCACATGGAGAAAGGCCAAAACAACCAGATAGCTCTTGCGGCTCACTGGAGTTACAGAACCAGCATTCTAGACTGGAGGGGGACCTGTGGGTGTTAATCTAGGGAGTCATTTTCACCCCAGCTGCTCCTCACCTGGGAGTTTAAGGAACCACTTTTGGTCAGATCATGTCACCTCACTGCCTCCTCCCCAAGCTGAGGGGGACTGGACCTCTTAACTCCACTTCAGGCTCTGGAAGTCTACAGTCCACATACTTTCCCCAAGTTGTCTTTCTAAAATCACAAGGAGTTGAAAGTAAATTGTGATAAGCATCAAAGCTTTGAAGGAATATGACAGACACAACCCTGTTTATATTGAAAACCTTTTTTCCTCTTGGGGAGTTTATTGGATTTCCATTCTGGAGAAAATACCACACTTAACCTTAATTGGAAATGAATGGTTTGTAATTTAAGGACTGGAAACAAATGTATTTACTTGGCCTTGAGCTCAAGTTGTGAATTTTTGTTTTTTGAGACAGGGTCTGGTGGGGTAGGCCAGCTGTCCTCTAATTTATGGTAATCCTGCAGCATCCTGAGTGCTGGGATTATGGTGTCCACCACCAGGGCTGCTTCTGTAACAAAATCTGAACTTTGGTTTTAGAAACGCTAGGCATATGAGTTCTAGTTCATGATACATATTTCCACTCAGTTAACCTTTCTGCACACATTCCCACATCAGGTATGGTCCACATCTGAGTGATGACGTGAAATGGCCATGAACCCCGGTGTTCCTCGGCACTGTAAATCTGGGCTACCTTTTTGACTTTGCCCAACTCTTTACAAATTCCCCTCCCTGCTGGCCAACAATAAGCGCCTTTGCTTTTTAAGAGCAGCCTGTGGTAAGTGAAGCAGCAGGAGGAGAAAGAGGTCATGGAAACAGAAACAATAACAGCAGCTAGTGCCAAAGAGAAATAAACAACTTGCTCTGCCCTCAGAAACTATCAGAGCTATCCAAAAAAATTGAGGAGGATGTTAGTGAAGGAAGAGGAACTGGAAGGTCAGAAAAGTTTGGGGACAAATTTTGTCAGTCCTGTCTTCTGTCACAATAATAGACATTGTTAATTTACTTAAGAGATGTGGGATTTGGCAGCAGGCAGACACATGGAGTAGGGAAAGTGTTTGGTTCTGTTTATGAACTTTGTTTTTAGCCGGACACACCTCAGCATGGCTGGGGTGGTTCTTAAAGGGATGATTAGCATTTGTGCGGTACACTTCTGTTAGGGATTATTTGATGACTGCCTCTGTCTAAGGACTGAGCTCAGTATTCCATTTCTAAAATGGCTTGATATATATTGAAACAATGCTGGTTGATTTTATTTTTTTTCTTTTTATTGAGTTTATTTGTGCAATCTAGGTATACAGTACAATTACATTCATTATTGGGATTCTGTACCTTTACATGATAGGTCTTGATTCTCATTTTTCCCCTTGTCCCTGCCCTCCCTTCACCCCCTCCTCCCCTCCCCATTTACAAACACTTTATTTCCATTTTTTCAATTTCTCATATTTTTTCCTCTCCCTTATTACCTTTCCCCCACCCTTCCCACTTTCCCTCCACCTTTAGCCCTTTACTTCCTATTTCACATTATTAATTATCTCATTAGGATCCTGTGTACTATTATAGTTTTTCACACCAGAGAAACTATTTGGTATTTCAGTTAAAGAAATCACTGTATGAACATTAAAAAATAGGGAATCCTAAAATAAAACTAAAAAGGAAAGTAAAAGAGAAAAGGCGATGTAAAATTAAAATAATCCTTAATTCTGAAGATGAAAATGGTCCCTTAACATATTTAAATTGCTTCTTGCTCTTATAGTCTTATTCTTTTTTTTCATTATTTAGAGAATACTTTATTAGTTTCTGTAATCAAACCCACCTAGATATGACCTTACCTATTTAGTACAATGCATTACCCCTGTACACATGGAAAAAAATAAAAAATAAAAAAATTAACATTTCTAGACAAATATGGCTGTCCATTTCTGTACAATGCCAACTCAACACAGTAAATTGAGATAATTTTTTCCAAAGTTGAGAGCACTGTTAAAAGTTTCCAAAAATTCAAGTTTTATATAT
>NW_022900944.1:17211920-17219960 GCF_012274545.1 Fukomys damarensis
ATATATATAAAAAGATCAATGATAGCAGTATGTTATGCATCAATAGCAGCAACAGCTTTTCCAGGTTCTGCAGTCATCTGAACAAAATTAATAGACATTCGATGCTGATTGATTTTAATTCGGGATTAGCCACAGATGGTGGCCCAGGTCTGTCATCTCAGGAGGCTACACAGGCTACTCAGGCTGAGGCAGGAGGATCCCTTGTACCAAAGACACTCAAAGCCAGGCTGGGCATCAAAATTAGACCCTGTCTTGGTAAAAAAAAACAAAAACTCAAGCTTTGGAAAGAGGTAGGGGCAGCATATTGCTGACAGAAGAGACAGGTTTGTGTTGGGTCAGTTTCTATATGTTTATCAGCACTAGACCCTCTTGATGTCTCCAGAAGTAAGGGTATTCACTGTTGCCATCTCCAGAGCCATTTTCTGCCACTGAACTGCAGGCCTCCAGTAAGAGTCATCAGGAAATGGGAGAAGGGCCTGAAACAGTGAACCAAAGCAACGGAAGCATCCAATTTAGAGAACCAGTCCTCCCTGTCCACTGCCATCTGAATCCCAATGGGAAACTGCCCAGTCCATTCAGCAGAGGCTGGGAGGCCAGCCCTCCCGCGACTACCTCAGGCCCATCTCTCTGTTCAGACACCACCTTGCCCCGTGCTCCCTGGAGTCATTCTCACCCTGGGACACGGATGGCTCGTGGTTTGACCTTCACAGCCACACACGCCGTGGAGCAGCACCTTCATACCTGAGGCTTTTGAGGTCACGGATACAGGCAGTCGGGCAGTCTGTCCCACAGATCCTCCCCTGCTGGAGTCCGGGACTCCAGGGTGAGGCTCCCTGAGCAACGTGGTGATGGCTGCGCTTCACTGCCTGGGACCCCAGTGGCACCCAGACAGCTTCATGGCTGTACCCAGCCCATTTCGAGGAGGAAACAATAAATAGGCACGGTTTAGTACTTAATACTGTAAAAGGCTCCCCTGCAAAGTTCATGCCATGATCTCCGATTTGCATATAAAAAGGCTGAGGTTTGTAGCTAATTTCCGCAGGTAGGATTCCTAGCACAGATCCATCTTAATTCCTGTATCACAGAGGATGAAATTGAAGATCTAGGAGGCTGTCACTTTCCCCAAATCAGAGTTCTCTGACTTGCTAAATCAAAGTGAGCAAGTTTGACTCAAGCTCAGATCTTCCAGGCAAAAATCTGCATTTCCTTAAGAAATGCAAAGTTGTGAGAATCAAAAAAAGTGTCACTTCAAGAATGGATTTTTTTCTTGCTCTTCGCTCCCTCCCTTAAAGTTTGCATTTTCTCAACAAATACTTTTTGTTGTGATTTTTTGAAATCTTGGCATTCCTAGAAGAGATGCAATGAGTCTAAGTGCCAAGGTACTTGGCCAGGCTCACTCCCATCGCTGAGCCTTTTGTGACTTTACCTAACTGGGGCTGTAAGTCACCCCATCTTTCTAGCCTTCTTTACTGCCCCCTACTCAGTGAATCCATACCAACCACCCCAGGCCATGCGTCTCACGGACCATTTTTGTGGGGAGTGTCTCCATCTAGCACTTTCATCTTTCGCTTTTTCCATCCTGTTTCCCAGAAGTAACTTTAGCTCCCTGGTTCATACTGCTGGTCAAAGTCCAGGCATCTGGGGCCACCAGTTTTGACCCAGAACATCTCAGAGCTGGACTTTCTAGTTTATATTTCGAATCCTGTAACTGTTCTTTGACATCTGAGAGCTGTAACCCTCAGCCTCATCTCCAGTGACTGAGTCCCCTGTCACCTCACTGTGGAGTTCATCATTGAAACTGTCACCACTACGGGTACTAAATCCACCCCATTCTTGGAGCACAGTGGCTATTTTTTCCTTTATTCTCATTTCCTGACAAAAATCTACTCTTACCCCTCCTTAAAACCTTGGAGCCTTAAATTCCTCCACTAGCTGGGTCTTAGCTTCCTCTTGGTCATGTGTTCTTTCCCTGTCCTCAGCCTGAACTATACACAAACATTTCAGCAGCACCTCAGTTACCTGGGTCCCTGGGCCTCCCATCAGACTCCCTTCCAAAGCCTCATCCTCTTCGGTGTGGTACCTGACAGACCTCTGAGAAGCTGCAGAACCAGAACTGCAGACTGCAGCGGACAGAGGCTATGGCCTTCACTCCTAGCCGGGGCTGGATTTGGCTGGATAACCTTCCTAGTGTTGTTCAGCTTCCTCTCTTATTTTGCTCAATGGCTCTTGGAAGCCATGGTCACTTTTTCCTGGGTCTGAATTCCCTCTCCACTTGCCCAACAGCTGTCTGACTTCCCTCAGCCCACACAGGCCATCGCGGTGCCTTCCCTCTCTCCTGAGCCACCCTGTAAGCTCGCGCTGCCCACATCACATCTTTCCAGTCTCCATGGAGAGGCTGGGCTCTGCTCAAAGCTGACCCCACCACCAGATCGCCTGGTCCCATCTGTCTAACTTCCCCTCCACCTGGAGAAATTTGCTGTGTCAAGCACCGCTTCTCTCATGCACTTGACTTTTCATCTTCTACCATTTTTCTACCGGCCAATAAGCGTCCACATCCTTCCCACTTAAACACTCAGATAGGCACAGGCTACCCTTGCTTGTCCACCCCTCTCTTTGCTGCCAAGCTTGTAGCACAGTTAATTTACATCTTCACCCTACACTTATGTCCCCCTTGCTCCTGTTGGTTCTGTTCCCATCACTCACTGAGAGGCCCTGCAGAAGTCAGGGGTGACTGTGTGTACTCTGGTTTCTTCCCCTGTAGTGGCCTGTAAAGTTCAGTATTTCAGTGAATCCTGCACTACCATGCCCTGCTGATTCTCCTACCTCTCCCATTTTTCCTTGGTCCATACCACTGTTTCTTTGCCATTCTCATAAACAGCAGTTCAGAGGATCCTCCCTCAGCCCTTCCTCTTCCTTCCCTCCCTGGCCAGCTGTTCCCACTGTCCTAGATTTTGCTGTATTGAATCATAACTACATTGTTATGTCTAGGCCTCCAGCCTAGACTTCTTGCTGATCTCTTGGCCTATATATTCAAAAGCCTGCCCAACAGTGTCACTTGGACATCTGAAATAAGTCTTCCTTTTCTCCCTTAATTGTTATTTCCTTTATTTCTGCCTCAAAAAAATGGTGATTATGATTGTGGAGCTAAAGGTAATTGATACTTATAAATTCCTTATATTCTGGTCATTGTTCTAATCGCTTTGTGGATATTTGCTCTAGTTGCCATAGGAATATCACAAGATAGGTGTTATCCTTCCTACTTTATAAAAGAGGACACAAACACACAGAAATTTAGTATTTCAGTGAATGACATTGCTTTTCACTGGAATACCCATCCAGACACCCAAAAAGAATCTGGATTTTTTTTTTTCTTCCTCCACAATTAGGGTTTAATCCAGTATCAAATTGACAAATTTTCTTTCTTTTTTCTTGGCTTTTTGAGACAAGGTTTCACTATAGTTCAGGCTGGCCTTGGACTCTGTGTAACCTAGGCTGGCCTCAAACTCTCAGCAATCCTCCTGCCTCAGCCTCCCAAGTGCTGGGATTACAGCCCCCCAACCTCTTTTTCTTCCTCCCCCTCTTCCTATCTCTCCTCTTTCTCTCTCTCTCTCTCTCTCTCTCCTTTTTAAAGGACAGGGTCTTGCTATGTAGTCCAGACTGGCCTTGAATTAGCTATGTAGCCTAAGCCAACCTCAAAGTTACAATCCTCCTGCCTCAGCCTCCTCAGTGATGGGATTACAAGAGTGCGCCAAAACACATATCACACACCAAACTTAATATCCTAACTGGCCTTTCTGCCTCAGTCAGACCTCCCCACCTTCCAATGCAGTCACCCCCCCACTTCCTCCAGATGACTCGTCCCACTGTGGAATGCTGACACTATGCTGACAGCTCTCATATTTCCCCTTTTCTATCCCCAGCTCTTTCTGTACTGGGACTTGAGCCCCCCACCGGCCTTCATGAGCCATTGACTGCTCATGAAGTTCCACCTCCCACTGACAGTGCCATCTCCCACATCTCCCACTCCCTTTACTTCTGGCATTTCATACACCTCCCTGAATGCCAAGTGCAAAAACTTTGCTCACAATATTTTCCCTGCCACTTGTTTGTCTGGTAAATACACATCCTTCAAAAATGTGCTGTATAATGTGGTAGCCTCCAGCCACAAAAGACTTAAGTACTTGATTTGTGGTTAATCTGAAGTGTGCTGTAAGTGCACACATTTTGAAGACAGGGTGTGAAAAAGGTATAAGATGTCTCAATTTTATATTGATTACACATTAAAATGTTTTAGATATATTGGGTTAAATAAAATGTTAGCATGCTGTTTCTATCTTTTCAATATGGTTACTAGAGAATTAAAAATTGTACTTGTGGTTTGTGTCTCACATTTTTTCTATGATATAATATTTTAAAATCCTTACACAGTAAACTTAACCAAGGAAGCAGAAGTTGTACATTGAAACTATAAAATGTTGCTGAAAGAAATTAAGAGAGACACAAATAAGTGGAAAGACATCCCACGTTGATGGATTGGATGCCTTAATATCGTTAGGAAAGTCAGTACTCCCTAAAATGATCTACAGATTTATTGCAGTGGCTATCAAAATTCCAAAAACATTCTTGGCAGAAGTAGAAAAATCCATCATAAAAGTCAGTTAGAATTTTATTAGATCCCAAACAACCAAAACTGTCTGGAAAAAGAACTAAGTTGGAAATCTCAGACTTCCTGATGATTTCAAAACTTGATAAAAGCTACAGTAATCAGAATGATGTGGTACTGGCAAAAAGACAGGTAGAGGCCACTGGAATAGAATAGAGCCCCCCCCAAATCCCTCACCTACACACAGTGGTACTTTGGTTCACTAACTTAATTCTATCCATGATTCTGAATGCAAACTGAATTGGATGAGAACCAAATCAAGTTCAGTGGTTAGGTTAAATGTGGACCTCATGGGGAAGTTTGATTTGGTTCCCATCCAATTCAGTTTGCAACCAGAATTGTGGAAAGAATTAAGTTTGTGAACCAGGGTACCACTGTAATGACAACATTTTCAACAAGGGTGCCAGCACCCTTCAGTGAGGAGAGGACAGGGTCTTTAACAAATGGATTCAGGAAAATGATATCTAAATGGATCTTTTCCTTATAATTGTACAAAAAATTAACTTAAAAATATATCCAAGACATAAACACAAGAACTAAAACTAAAAAACTCTTAAAAGAAGACAGAATAAAAGCTTCATGATATTGGTTTTGGCAATGACTTCTATAATAGGCTGTGAAAGCACAGGCAACAAAAAAACAAAACGACTACATAAAACAAACCCTTTCTGCATCAAATGACTATAGAGTGAAAAGGTAACCTACAAGATGGAAGAAAATATATGCAAAGAAGGCATAGGAACCACAATATATAAAGAACCCTTACAATTCAATAACAAACAAAATCCTGTTTAAAAGTGGGCAAAGGATTCGAATAGACATTGCTCCAAAAATGATTTACAGATGGCCACCAAGCTCATGAAAGGAATTAAATTACTGCATGTGCTACAACCAGGAAAACTTGAAGACATTAAACTAAATAAAATAAACTAATCCCAAAAGACAAAGCCCTTATATGAGCTATCTACACAATCAAACTCAGAAACAAAGTAGCATGGTGGTTACTAGGGTCTGGGGAGAGACAAAATATAGAGAAATTGTTCAGGGGGTATAGATCTTCAGTTTTGCAAGGTGAAAAGGTTCTGGAGATTGACAATGTGAATACACTTAACACTACTGAACTGTTCATTTAAAAATGATCAAGATAATTTTAGGTTATATGTATTTTACCACAAATAAATATATTCAAATCTTTACCCAAATGAAACTCTCCCTCCTCCCTGCTTCTCTTGTGAGTTAACTACTCCCTCTTGTTATACAAACCACTATTATGGCTCCTGGCACAATGTTAGCAACTGTTTGACAGGATAAGAATACCATCCTAGGATGTGATGAATACTTTCGGGGTCCTGAACAGAAGCTAAGGAAATATACTAGGAAGTGAGGAGCCAGAGGCACTGACCAGGAGGAATAGCATGCTGTAAGGGGATAGTCGTTATTAGCAAGAGTATGTCACTCCAAGGCTGGACAATAGGGGTGGGGCTGGGGTGGCACAGTCTTCAGCCATCCTTTTACCTACAGGATCCAAAGACCTAAAAGGACTTCTCCCAAACACACACAGACATTCCCTTCTCCATCATCGGGACAACCAGCTGAATGATTGGCCCTATCCAGTCTGATCCACTGGGGAGAAGAGAGGAAGGTACTCACTCATTCAAGATAGATCCAAGGTTCAGCAGCTTATCTAACAGAGGAACGCTATGGGTTAAGTAAACAGGGCTATTCTGTTGCTTCCCTAGACTCCCTGTTTGTATCACACGTACAGTTTTGTTTTTTCTGCCAGGCTTGGTGTTACACACCTGTATTTTCAGCTACATGAGGAAGGAAGAGACGAAATTCAAGGCCAGCCTGGGCCTCAATATAAAAAGAGCTGGAGATGTAGCTTGGTGAGCACTTACTTAGCAGGTGCAAGGTCCTGGTTCAATCCCCAGTATTGAAAAAGGAAAAAACCAGATAGATAGAGAGACAGACAGAGACAGACAGGCAGTCAGGATAGATAATGGACTGGAACTTCCTAACCTTCCAAGTTCATAGCAAAGACAATTACATTTGTTTGGTTAGTCTTGTCCCTTAGTTTAGGAACTCATTTGGGGTAGGCATTATTCTTTATTTATCCTGTGTCCCCAGGGCCCAATAACACTGGTACATAGCAAATACCCAACAAATGCCAAACAAGTGACTGAATGGTTAGGGCGAGGGGAAGGTGCATCTTGCTAATAATTCAGAGACAGTCCCTTTGACCAAGCAACAGAGAAAGAGAGTTTGAACTAGAGTTACAAAGGAGCATGTGGGTCTGATGGGGATGGGGTGGGTAGGATTAGAAGAAAAAGTGGTTCATTATAAAGCCCAGGCTGAGCAGGCTGATGAAATCCACACCGGTTTCATGTCCCATTGCCTCACTGTTTTTTTATCTGATTCCCACCATGACAGCAGCTCAATGGCTCTGACCTCACAAGCACAGACCTTGCTTCACTTTTCACGTAGACATTGTTTCCCAGGGCTGATAGGACTGGCTCTGGTCTGCTAAGGAGAAGATGCTCTTGTATGGTCCCTTCACAGTCCTTTGTCATTTTCCCCCCAGAGGATTCCTAACAATGAATAATAAAAATATTTCTGTCTTTTTCTTTCGCTCTCTTCTTTCTTTTTTTCTCTTTCCTTCCTTCTTTCCTTCTCTTCTTCTTCTTGTTCTTTTCTTCTCTTCTCTTCTTCTCCTCCCCCCCATCTTTCTTTTCTCAATGTAACACACCTCTTCAAAGTCACAGTCATAGAATTTGCAAGCGGAAAGGAAGAGTACATACCAGATCTGCCTGCCAGGTAAGGAAATTTGGGTCAGAGAGGTGAGTTGGTAGAAAAGCATTAGAACTAGAACCCTGAGTCCCCGGCTCACAGGCCTGCACACCCCTTCCCTTCTGCTCCCGACACATACCTCCTTGGAACTCTCAACATCCCCGTCTGCAATTTCAGTGAAACAAAGGGCCCCCTCTGGACAGCTCTACTCCGTCTTCGGAAGGAAGAAATGGGCAGACTCGACATTTTCACTGGTAAATTTTCCTTGGATTGGTCTATTTCTCAATGCTCCAGCACGGTGGCTTGTGGCTGGGGGTGAAACGGGGATAGAAGCTCCTCCAAAAAAGGATTGGGAACGGTGTTTTGGAGTCTGGAGAAGCGCGTGCACACACACGCACACACGCACACATCAGGGGCGCGGCGAGGCGCTCTCAGACTTGGTCCAGTGTCTCAGTTGCGCTGCCAGGGACCCCAGGGGGCGCCTTTTGCGTCCCAGCTCCTCGAACGACCCTGATTGGCTGCAGTCCCGCAGGTTGCCTCTTCCGTCCGCCCCGCGCGCCCGCTTCTGGTCCTGGCAGCGCAGTGCGCGG
>NW_022900944.1:17220240-17223622 GCF_012274545.1 Fukomys damarensis
GCGCGCGGGCAGCGGCTGACCGTGGTGTGGAGGAACGTGGTCCTCATGGGCCTGCTGCACGCGGGGGCCGTGTACGCCCTGGTGCTCGTGCCCAGGGCCCAGCCTCTCACCCTGCTCTGGGGTAAGTCAGCCGGGGCCGGACAAGCACGTCTGTCCCGTGCTGTGAACTTCTGCGGAGCGATGCGGGCTTGTGGGCTCTGGAGGGGGACGACAGGGTGCTAGTGCCGCCCTCGTGGGTCCCTGGGTCCCCTTCAGCTCCTCGGTGGCCACGGGCCTGGCCTGAGTTAAGGACACAGAGGGAGTTTGGCGCCGGGGGAAGGGTGTTGAGAGACAGGCGCGTGATGGAGTGTGACCATCTATTCCCACTTGCTGTATTTGGCCCCAGAAGTTTCCTGGTTGTGACCACAGCGTCCTGACCCAGCACTAAGCCCGATGTGACCCTCAGAGTTCTCTCTGGGCCCTTCTACGTGTGGTGGTGCGGCTCTGAGTGCACCTGGGGCGTCTTGCCACCCTCCCTCCTTGCGTCGCCACATGCAGAGAAAGCCCCGGGGCCCTACCATCACTCCAGGGTCCCAGTGACTCACTGCCTACTCAGCAAGACCCCTGGGACGCATCTCTGAGCCACCACCTCACAGGCCTTCTGCACCCTAGGAACTGGTTTGGCTTCTGTCACTGCATTGGCAGTGACCAAGCAAGAGGCACAGACATTGATGTGCCTGCCTGAGCCTTTGAGGAGTCCAAGAAGCCTTTCTATCTCCAGTTCCATCAGCCCTGAGGAAACAGGGCAGGAGAAACACAACCTGCCTTTGCTTCTAGAGAGAACAAGGCAGTAGGACAGTAACAAGAGACCTCTTCCTGCCAGGCTGCTTCATGGTGTAGCTGCAGCTGCAGATGCCTGTATTCGCTGCTCTTCCTTAGAGCCCTGCAGTTGGCTTCTGGAAGAACCCCCATCCCGAGTGGGTTGCCTCTGTGGCTCAGAGACGGAACACAGTATTGAGGGATATTGAGAGGCCGGGTCTGTGGGAATCTTAGAGCCTTGAAAAGTACCCCCAGAGCTCTGGGCAGGTCCCTGTTGTGTTCTCCTGCTCTGTGCATTTTCTTATTTGGTGTGGTTTTCACCATTGCCTCTGGTAAGTGGTTTAATTCTCCGTCTTCTTCTCTTACTTTTAAGTGACAGCATTTTGAGGTATTCAACTGTTATCAAATGGACATACTCCCACTGTGCCAGCCAAAGCCAGGGCCTCCCAGAACCTCCATTCAGCCTCAGCCTCTTGGGGCACTGGGGCAGGGCTGTGCAGGGGAGTTCAGAGCCCATGGGACTGACATTTAATGGCTGCAGTGTTTCCAGAGAGCACTTAAAGGCTCACCTTACATGCCCGGAGTTCCATGGGGCCCATCGGCTCCACTCCTAACAGCTGCTGAACCCTGAGAATGGCATTCAGCCAGGGGCCACCAGGACAAGGCCCCTCCCAGGTTTGCAGTCACTGTGCCCACCTTTCCCAGACTCCCTGGCTGGGAAAACAAAATATTTATTCTGAAAGACCTTAGCCAGAGGATGTGTCTTGTGGTCCCAACATCCACTGACCACCTCAGAGAAGCCAGCACATTGAAGGGACCTGGTTTCACCTTTGTGGGCAGTGTCACCAAACCCTATCCCGCACTTACCTGTATGGGCCGTTGCTTTCACCACACTTTGTGGGCTCTGTTCTCTAAATCTCCATTTTCTCCCTGCCTTCAGTGCTCTCTGAAAGAAAAGAAAAGGAGGAAGAGCAGACCATGGTTGTTGAGGTTTCAAGTTCTAAAACTGTGATTTAGAAACATTCCAAGCTATGGATCATATTGGATGGACATCTTTGGGGGGGCAGAAATGAGGGACAAATTCCAGCTAAGATCATTTGTGATGATGGCTCAGTCTTATTAGGCAACCAGTAGGGATTGGGGGACTGTTGATCCAGAGTCCCTTTCAGTGAAAGCCCTGATGCTTTGATCCACAGATCTCCCCACAATGCCGGCCCTTCTGGCCATCTCCCTCACTGGTACTCTCTAGCCGTAGGGCTGAGTTTTCACCCCAGTGGACTGCTCATCTACTCAGGGACCTGTGTTGCCAAGGAAATAGACATAGTCTTCCCATCATTTGCCTTCCTCTACCCCCATGAGGTTGCCCTGGAAACAAGAGGCATTATCCATGCCTTGCACCTCTTGAGGGATGTGTTAGGTGTGCAGAATTCCAGGAGTGATTTGTGGGCTAGAAAATGTCATCCCAGAAAATCCATCAAGTAGTTCCATCCAGTCTCTGCTGCTGCTTGACCCCCAGCTTTTTGTGGTTCACCCTGAGGCTGGAGAAGGTTGTTTTCCCTTCTGGCTGTCCCAGGTTTGGAGTGCACAGCTGTTAGAAGAGAATGTTCTAAGCTCTCACAAGCATGAGTTGTGTCTCAGTGACAGAAAGCTAACTCCCGCTGGAGGGAGAATCTCCACCTGAAGACATTCACAGATGATGCTGTGCTTGAGGGCTCCTGGCCAAATGGACAGATCAGCAATGTCCTGACCCTCAAGCTGGGGTGGTGGGCAGTGGTCGCAGTTTCAGGTAGAAGGCCTGGAGTAGGTAGAAGTCCCCAGGCACCTTTCCCCCGATTATCTCCAGGCATCCGGCTGTAGATGCTAAATGTGTTCCATGCGACATAATTTTTGCTTCCCCTCAGAGGACAACTTCAGTGACAGCATTAGGTGTGTGAGGCAGTCACTTAGCCATCTCCCTTGAGTGGATCAGCTGTCTTCCTGCCCTGGGAAGCAGGCACAGGATTCTCTGGTGCCTTGTGGTGCTGTAGCATCTGGACTGTCCTGAGCAGGCATCAGCTAGGACAGACTCTGGGAAGCGATGAACAGGGCACGTGGGGGAGGGAAGTCCATAGAAGCTGAGGTTTGCAGGGCACCGGCTCAGCAGTCTCGTTCTGAGAGCCACCCAGAGATGAGCTGGCCTCTGTCAGGCACTGCGTAGCCTCCAGCCACTGCTTGGGGTGGTCTCGGTGTCACTGTTGGGTTATGTTTCTTTTCTGTCAAGTCCCCCAGGTTGTGGAAGAGCCTGAGAAAGTGAGGCCATTAGCTTCCATGGGCTTCCAGGTTTTCTAGGGTGAGCAAGGTGGATATGAATGAGAACCCCTGCGTGCTTAGCAGCTGTGTGGTCTTGGATCAACTAATATCGCTGAACCCAAGTTTTCTAGCCTGTAAAATGAGTGTATAAATACTACTCACTCATCATGTTGTGAGAATTAAATGAAATCATATCTGTACATCACAGCACAGTGCCTGGCCCTTGGTCAGTGTTAAGTAATTATTAGCTGCAATTGCTATTCTTGGTCCTAATACTGTTTTTTTTTTTTTTTTT
>NW_022900944.1:17223870-17228375 GCF_012274545.1 Fukomys damarensis
TTTTGGTCTTAATTCTTTTTTTTTTTTTTTTTTTTCTACAGCAGAAGGATGAAAGGCCTTCTGATAGTGCAGTAAACTGGTACAGGACTTGGCTTCATTGCCTCATGCATGGAAAAGATTGCTCTGATTCTGGCAATAAAAATTCTTCCCTGGGGAAAAAACAGAGAGAGAAACACAAATCTCTGTGCACTGTATGCCCTTCCACACACCCTCCTTTTTTGTTCTATCTTCCTCCGAGGTGACTGTTTTGTAGCTAAGAATCTTTTTGTTCAACTGAACTCACCTGGTGTTTAGGATTCCCTCTGTTTCCTCCCTCCCTCCCTCCCTTTCCTGTGCACACAATCACGACTGCTGCAAAAACAGCCAAATTATTTCTGAGAATCTCTTAGGATCTCAGTTTTAACTTGTTTTTCTCTCTCCTGTCCCCTTGAGTTATCATTGAAAATAATCTTCAATGCTCAATTAAACTGAAAAAAAGTACCTTTCCCTTTTAATCCTTGTAATTCCCAGTCTATGCTTTTTGCAACGCCTGCATTTTTCATAAATGGACAAGACCATGAGCCTCACCCAGGCCTATTGCAGCAAAACCCACGAGAGTCTGAGTGTGCTTTTTTCCTGGCCGAACAGTCCCGACAAGGGTAAATACAGATGGAGGTTATCGTGAAACTGGTCAAGATCACTGCAGACTGCACTGCGATCATGAAATGAGTAATTGAGCTACAGAGTAGAAACCAGGGCCTTTCGGATTAGTTCAGCTTCAGACTTGGTAGTTTGTGAGGCCTCACTTAACTCTGAGCTGACAGGGAGCAGGTGGGAAACAGTTTGCTGAGGAGTAGGCACTCAACGCAGTCTACTGTTATTACTGCCCAAGGTTGAGCGGTCCTTGAGTATCCTGTTTAGTTTCATGTATTGCATAAAATGATCATAATCACTGGAAAAAGCTGCCCATTGACTTTCAAAAGGATGACACAGCCACGATGGGTTATTTAAGGACAAAAGAAAGTGTTTGCGTGGCATTTTCTCCATGGAGAATTTGCTTTGATATTCTGTACCCTCTGCCATGCAGTCTACCTGTCCTTCTGTTTGTCTGCTTGCTTCCTTCCCTCCCTCTTTCCTGTCCCCCCCCCCTTTCCTCTTCCTCTTCCTCTCCTCCCCTTCCTCCCTTCCATCCACGGGGTCTCACTATGTAGCCCAGGCTGGGCTCAAACTCACCCCCCTCCTGCCTCAGCCTCCTGTGTGCTGGGATTGAGCCACGCCTGGTTTGTCCCATATTTCTACAGAAGTGCCACAACCTTGGGTTTAAGAGTATGAGCTTTGAGCCATGTGTGGTGGTGCACACCTGCAATCCCAGACTCAGGGAGACTGAGGCAGGAGGATAGCAAGTTCAAACCCACCCTCCACAACACAGCACCTTAGGAAGACACTGTCTCAAAGTTTAAAACAACAAACAAAAAAGGGCTGGGGATGTAGCTGTGTGGGAGGCTCTTGTTTGACCCGCAGGCCTTGACTATCTTATCTACATAAAGAAAAACAAAAACAAGAGTGTGGGCACTGAAGGTAGAGGGGCTGGGCTCAAAGGCCTTGCCTCCCAGGCTGGCTCTGGACGGATCCCTCCTGCTCTGTTGTCAGCAGTGTGCTGGGTGTAACCGCGGGTGTAATGGTGACCCAACCAGCACTGGCACAGCTGGAATGAATGCAGCCCTGCAGCACCCACAGAGCCCGGCCCTCCCCTGCACACAGCTTCTGCACCCTCTCTTCAGCTCTTCCTCCGGCCAGTGACACCTGCCTGCTCAAGGGAAAGGAAGGCCTGCTCGTCCCGAAGCCCAGATAGTGCCTCAAGGTGCTTGTCTCTGAATTTTCTTCCTGTGGCTCTGGCCAGTTGTCTTCCCTCCTCTGTGTGCCGTTGGCTTGCTTGTTACTGTGTGAGCACCCAGAGGGAGCCGCCCAAACCTGCAGGCCGCCACACGTTGGTTTCACACGTCCACACGTTCACACATTTTGTTTTTCATTCCAGTGGTGGTCACAGATGGTTGCCATTCAGAAGCAAAGCCAGGCAGGGTGGTACATGCTTGTAATCCCAGCTCTCTGGAGGCTGAGGCAGAGGCTCTCCGTGAGTTATCTACATAGTAAGTTCAAAGTTAGCCTGAATTACATAGCGTGACCGTCTCAACAAACAAAACAGAACCCTAGGCCCTCACCTACCCTACTGAGTCAGAACCTCCCATCATGATGCCCTGGCTTTTTTTGTTTTTAAAGCTTTTTTTTTTTTTTTTTGTACCGGGGATTGAACTCAGGTCCTTGCGCTTGCAAAGCAGGCCACCAAACTGCCGAGCTAAATCCCCAGCCCCATTTAAAGCTATTTTTAACTTTCTGGTGTTTCACAGAAAGCTAAGAATCATTCTTTGAGTTCCTTATTGTTTGCCCATGGCCCGAACGGGCACAAACACTGCCCTGACTTGGTGACACAGGTATGTTGGAAAGGATGATAGAGTGCAGTCATAACTCCTCAGGTGGCAGCTATTCTGGAGCTAGAGGCAGCAATGATGCAGCCAGGGGCTGGGAGGCGCCAAACGAGGCTGGTGGGGGCTTCTGAAGGGTACCTCTGTGTGTGTGTGTGTGTGTGTGTAGGTCCCCATTCTCTCCTCTCCACCTCCCTCCAGCCAGCTGTAAGCATTGGGTCCTCCCCAGCCGCATCCCAGGATGAGGGCTCCTCTCTCCAGCATACAGCTTCCTATTTCCTGGGTGCAGAAACATGGGACGGAGGGCTTTGGCCTGCAGGATGCAGGCTTCTGCCTAGAGGTGGTCCAGAGCTTGAGGATAAACAGGGCAGTCTCTGGCTGTGGCTATCAAAGTCCCAGGAGCCTGGCTGCGGCCCCAACCTGCAGCATTACATCTTCTGATTGCCTTAGAAATGGGGACTCTCAGACTCTACCCTAAACAGCTGCATTATTTGAGGGGGGTGGTACTGATAATGGAACCCAAGGGGAGCTGAGCTACATCCCTAGTGCTTTAAAAAAAAGTTCTTTATCTTGAGATAGAGTCTCCCTAAGTTGCTAGACTGAGCTCAGTCTTACCATCCTCCTGCCTCAGCCTCCAGGTAGCTGGGATTACAGGGGTGCCCCACCATGCCTGTCAGTAGCTGTACTTTTGCATTATACATATCCAGGGGATTGATCCACACAACAGTTAGAGACGCACTTCCTAGCCTCAAGTTCAACCCCAGGCTGGTGTGTTAGAGAAGCTGGGCTTGAGTGGGATTTTTCAATTTGCCCTTTTAATGGCCTTCTCTCCCCTGGTCCTCCCTCTTACTCTCCTGACCCCCTGTGCCTTATTTTAGAGCAAGTCTGATCCTGCTTCTCTTGCCAGAAAAGGCTGTTGTTGAAATCTTTCAGCCAGCAGCAGCAGCAATATTTAATTCATGGGCTGGATAATAATTTTGTTTGCATGAACAGAGCCAGGGAAAAATAACAAGGAGTCCCGGCGTGCTTGGCCTTTGGGAACTCAGCTTGTCTATTTAAAAGGTGCATTGCGGTGGTGACAGCAGGGAAGCTGGGAGACTGCCTGCCACAGAGCTGGGGAGCACCAGGTAGGAGGCGTTGGGCTGCAGGTGTGGGAACACTCAGCTTCTGGTGGCCTAAGTGGTAGGGAAGGTTTCTGATGCCACCGATGAGAAATCCAGTGCAACATCACATCCAGCGAAGTTCCTCTGTCCCTCGCTCCACGGGGGTGGAACCCAGGGCATCTTGCATGCAAATGCAGTGCTCTGCCCTTCTTGGAGTCCTGGTTGCCTCTGCTGTGTTGGGCGAATGAGTCAGGGAATAAAGGAGTTGGAGTCGCACTCACTGCCCTACTCAGCTCACTCATGAAAGGGACCCCCAAGGGAGCCTGCTGGGTCTCCCAAGTCTATGCCAGGCCAGGCGCCACCTGGAGCCCTTCTTGTCACAGTCTGTAACCGGATGACCCCCATGTGCAGGGCTCTGGGAAGTGACTGGGTCCTAGGGTGTGATACTCATCCTTGGTTTAATGCGCTGCTACATTTATAGCCCACTGTGATGTTGATGGAGGAGGTGGTCATGGGGCGTGACCTAGAAGGGTCGATCTCCCTCCTCCTCCCTTGATCTCTTCTTCCTGACTGGCCTTTCTCCCCAGGGGAAGTTTGCATTGGCCCCTTAGCTTCGGAAGCTTTTCCCCTGCTGCAGAACTGTGTCTGGGGAGGATGGGGAGGAGGAGCCTTTTCCGCAAGTGGAGGTCTGCGCTCTCAGAGCGCCCTGCTGCTCCTCTGGGCTCCGATAGGGGGCTGTGGGGGTAGAGGCCACTCTGGGCCCAGGGAACTGTTAGGCTGGGCTGGGGTAGGATCCCTGGAACTAAGTTAAAAGAGGAAAATGGAAAGCCAGTGATTTAGGTTTTTTTGGTTTGTTTGTTTGCCTTTGTTTTTGGTGGTACTGGAGATTGAACCCAAGGAAGCAGCTGAGCTACATCCCCAGTTTTTTTTTTTTTTTTTTTTT
>NW_022900944.1:17228486-17239373 GCF_012274545.1 Fukomys damarensis
AGCACCAACTGATCATCTCTGCCAGAATTAATAATATTCCTTAGAGTTGTGGAATTATTTACTATTTTTTTCATTCTTTTTCTGTTATTGGGTAGAATCCTATAAAGCAGAACTTTTCTTGTTTACTTGGGGCTATTTGGTTACTTTGATATACAGGTCCTAAATGAGAAGCAAAATAAGTATGTATTTCTTGCTCTTTAATTACCAGTTTTCAAATTAAGAGTTGATTTTTTTTGGTTTGTTTGTTTGTCTTTGGGGTTTTTTTTGTTTTGTTTTGTTTTTTGTTTTTTGAGACAGGGTCTCACTATGTAGTTTGGACTGACCTGGAACTCACTATGTAGCCCAGGCTGGTCTCAAACTCACAGTGATCCTCCTGCCTCAGCCTCCTGAGTGCTGGGATTACAGGTGTGCACCACCACACCCGGGCCCAACTTTTTAAAATTGCTCTTGAGACAGGGTCTTGCTAACTTGTGACCCTCCTGCCTCAGCCTCTTGAGTAGCTGCCCCTGAAATGGGAGAAGAAAATCAAACATCAATGAACTTGGAAATGAAATGAGACAGTAGAGAGCCAACTCAGGTTTAAATTTCTTCTCATGTCCGTCTGGAGTGTAAATATCAGCCTGTATGGGGTACATTGATTTAGTTGGAGTCTCTGAAGAGATGGTGGTTTATAGACACAGCCTGTGAACAGAATGGGCAGGCCACCCCAGCAGCATCCTCCTCCTCTTCATCAAAAAGGGTGGCACATGCCTATAATCCAAAATTTGGGAGGCTGAGGCAGGGGGATCACTTTAAGCACAAGGCCAGCCTGGGGTACAAAGTGAGTTCAAGGCCAGCCTGAACTATATAGTGAGATTAGCCTCAAAAAGCACTTATCAAGCAAGCAACTGATTACTTCCACTATGGCCCTGGGCCTGGCATTGGGTAAGAAAACAAAGACCCTGGACACTACCCTCCTAATTTTTTGTTTTTTCCAGTACTGAGGAGAGAATCAGGGATGTTCTACCACTGAGCTACATCCCAAGCCCTATTTATTTTTTAGTTCAAGAAAAGGTCTTGCTAGGTTGCCCATGCGGTCCTTAAATTTTCCATCCTCTTGTCTCAGCTTCCCAAGTAGCTGAAATTACAGGCCTGTCTCTCTCCCACCCCTCCACTTCTACCTTTTATAATGGAGAAAAAGTTAGGATTTCTCCCCAGTACTGTAAATAATTATAACACCTTTCTCTAGGCAGGGGTAGAAAATGGAAAATACCCATGTCTTTTCAAAGTTCCATGCATAAAATTAGAAATCAGTTTCCGAAACCTAGTGTTTTTGTTGTTATTGACGTTCATAAAAAGCCTTTGCAGCCAGGCCTGGTGGTGCACACCTCTAGTCCCAGCACTTGGAAGGCTGAGGTGGGAGGACTGCCGTGAATTTGAGGCCAGCCTGAGCTACACAGTGAGACCCTGTCTCAAAAAACAAACAAACAAACAAAAAACCTTTGCAGATGGTTAGAGTGAAGCCCATCTCTGTCCTCAGACTTTGAGCTAATGGGGTCATGCAGGGTCCAGCAGCCTTGATTGGTGCCCCAGGAATTGTCAGATATTTTGAATATCACCTCTGTGTGTGCATCCTCTGTGTTGTAGAATCCTCGTCCTCAGCTTCTTTCCTTTACAGTTCTAAGCCAGTGAGAACTGGGGGTGGGGGTGGGGAGAGGGAATCAGCCAATCATCCTGCATAATCAATATCCCACATCGCCGAAGGAAAGGTATCAGGCCTGATCATAATTCTAGAGCTTTAGGTTCCACACTTCCAAGAGGAAGTCCTTTTGTGGTAGAAGCAATGTGTGTCTAAAAGGTGATTTTTCTATTCATTTATAAGTACTTTTGTATAAGATCCTCTCCTCTGAAGGGGTTGATATTAATTTTGTCGACAGAAAAAAATAAAATTGGAAAGTTATTTCCTTGTGGCGTTAGGAGTTGGGAGGACAGGGGGAGGTGAGGTCAACTTCAGGTGGCCGTCATGACATGATTCTTTTTTGTGTAAGTTGTGGATGGTGTCCAGGCCCAGGCTCTGTGTTGTTTAAAATGTACCTAAGGCTTGGTACTGTGATTTTTTTTTTATTGATAGAAAATTTCAAACATAAACAAAAGTAAAGAGAATTGAGTCTGATACTTTATATCTCCATTCACCTGCGGATATTTTTTCTTTCACCCTTTTTTTTTCCATGCTACATAATTTGGCACTCAGAACAGCTGTAAGAATCATACAAGGATCTCCTACCTACTCTCAACCTAGTTCCACCAAATACACTCTGCCCAATTAGCTTTTTCCTTCTCTCTCTCTCTCTCTCTCTCTCTCTCTCTCTCTCTCTCTCTGTATAGACTGGAGTCCATCTATATTGCTTTGCCTGAACCAGTTGGGAATAAGTTGGTGACATTGTGTCCTTTTATCTCTGAATACAAGGTGTGATGGAAGAATATGGTGAATTTAAATTTTAAAAAATCACGCTATAAATCATTGTTAAAACACTCTTCCCTCGTTTGAACTCACTTATTCCATTGCTCTTGCCACTTCCTGAATCAGTTCTGGAAGTCCTCTGTTGTGAATACCGTTAGTTGCACCTCAGTGGGGCACCTTGTGGCTGCCTCAGTGTCCTGAATCGATTCAAAACATTTACCTATCATGGTGATTTTTTCCCTCTGGAAAAGGTCCAGAAGTCACACAGTGACAGATGCTGTTAATAGGTGGCTTTCCATTGGATGGCACGCGGCATCAGCATTCACCAGAGTTTTGATAACACCTATTCAAGACAGGAAAGAGGACTTCCAGAACCACTTCAGAAAGTGCCAAGAAAAAGGGGAGAAGTGAGAGGTGGGGGGTAAGTGTATTCAAAGTGAGGGGGAGTATTTTGAAGAGGATTAATGGAAATGAATCTTTTACTATAATACATTTTTAAAAATTTAAACATTTACTGTATATAATATTTAGTCACCCCTTATACTGTAGTGTGTGTTTCTGAAGAATAATAAGATTACCATACCACATTTATCCAAGTGAGGAAATTTAATCTTGATATGATCTAGTCCAGTGACCAGTGAAATGTCATCAGGTGTCCTAGTAATGTCCTTCATAGTTCTTTTTTTCTTTTTCTGTATCGGGGATCCAACTCAGGACCTTGCTCTTGCAAGGCAGGCAGCGGAACCACTGAGCAAAACACCCGGCCCCACTTTTTTTTTTCTTTTGGGTTCAATTGAAGCAAATCCTGGGCATTGCATTCTAGACTTAGATAAATACCTAAGCATCGCACATTGGTGAGGTGATTCTGGCTCATTGTGCACATGGACAACCTTACTCACTGCCCAGTCCCTGGGAAAACAGCTTTGGGAGGCTGTATTCAAAGTGGGGAAACTGAGGAGCAGTGATGGGCAGCAGGACTGTGTGGGAGCTGTGGGAATTGCATTCTGGGTGTGCAGGTTCATGGCTCTGCCCGGACCTCACAGTCTGACTCCAAGGTCAGATCAGGAGCTGTGACTTAGCGAGGCTGCAGGCCAAGGTCCCCCCTGACATCCTGACTAGGGATCAGGTTCCAGGTTCTGGTAAGAACGTGAATCGGGGGACACCTTCCAGCCCTACTGTGTTCCCAGTGACTTTTCCAGGTCCTTTTGCGGTTGACGTTTTCTTCCCTTGCCTGCTCTAGAAAGGAGACGTGCTTTCCAAGTGTGTGTGTGTGTATGTGTGTGTGTGTGTGTGTGTGTGTGTGTGTGTGTGTTTAGGCATTAAACTATTTAGTACTTGAAACATGGTGTACATTTATGAATTTGTATAAATATTTAGTACATCTAAAATCCACAACTGGTAAACAATCTGTGCTTTCTTTTGAGTACAAGATTGGAGTTTACATCTGGAAATTTTGGTGTTGTGGAGACCCAGTCTATGAATCTAATCAAATTGCCTCATATTACATTAATAACTGTGACAGAAGTGATTGTTCCTTAAAAGGGCCATTCCTTGCCCAGAATAAGGATCACACTTTGGGACTAACAAACTGGGTTTCAAGGAAAGAAGAGAAACACAGCTGACATGATGAAAATCGCTCATATAGGAGATCTCTGGAGATCCATGTTGATGTGTAGCAGGCAACAAAAGCCAAAGGTAACTGATGAGCACTCCCTTTCTGAACCATTGCTGCTGTGCAGCACACTTCCTCAGGTGCCCCTGAAGATCACAGCTGCAGCTCAGAAGTGCCAACCAGGCCCAGGGCGATGGCTTCTTCTGGAGTCAGGCTGCTCTTCAGAGTCCTTTGCAAAGATTTGCGTCTGGCCCGATTCCTTCCTCTCCCTTGGCACCACTCGCTGACCGGGCACTTGGGTGGCCACCCCGACGGTGAGGTCCATGGTCTCATCAGCCGCATCATCTGTGACGTTAGGTGACTCATCGGTTCCCATAGTCCATGAACTAGTGGACCCTCTGCTTGCTCGGCTGAATGTGTGGATGCCCGGAGTAGGGCTGGAGTCCTTCACAGAGGTGGGGAGGAGGCCTTTAGCACAGCCTTCATGTTTTCATGCTCAGTTGTGTCCTCAGCATAGCTCAGACCTTGCCGCTGGCTTGGGGGGCCTGGAGAACTTGCCTGAATCAGTGATTATCTTTCCTCTGGTCTTATTTCCCTCTGTGGTTGGCTTGTTTCTGTTTCTGCTGCAAAACCCTTTCCCTGGTGGTGCGATACTCTAGTGCAAATTCACTAATGATCCTGCAGAACTTGTTGATGTTTGCTTCTCGAATTGCTTAAGGAGGGTGGCCATAAAAAGCAAAAAGGAGTGGAATCTTTTAATTATCCTTCTATGGACGATCTTTAAAATTATAATTTGCTCTGCAGTGTCTCTTAGGAACACTGACATTTGTTGCTTTGAAACTGGTTTCATTTCATGTTTTGCAGCTGCTTTGAGGTGATCCCATGAAATTTTGCATCTTCTCTCCATCTGACACAAATTATCCTGAAGTTGATCAAAGTCAACCTTGGCTGACCTGGTGATGCCCCAATCTCTGAGTACAGATCAGAGCTGTCTGGCACGTTTTCCACCACCATGGTGCACACATGATGGAGAAGTGATTGCTTGTGCACTGTGTCTTTGACTTCTGGAACCTTCTTGAGGTATTTTAACTCAAACGCTTTGGCCTTTTCTGTGGTGTCACAATACATTTTGAATGTCCAGAGGCGGAGCAGAGCAGAGAGCTCACTGATGGAGGAGAGCGTGAGGAGGAACTGCTCTGCACTGCCCAAGGGCACTTCTGGGTTGGCCAACAGGGCTTCTTGGATTTTCTGTTTCTCCTTTTCCGTGGCAATCATGGTTAGAATTTTCTCAATTCCTTCTGTGTTTAAGTTCATCAAAGTTCAAAATGGCTATCTTAATCGTTCTTGGAGGGGGCAGCACTGTCAAACCAATATGGATGGCATTGCTCCTCTTGGAGTCTAGAACAGTGATCTCCTGCCTTTTTCCATCTGCAGCAGTTTTCTTTGTGACAGACAGCTCCTTGGATTTAGACTCAAACAGGTGCTCCAGTCTGGAAGTGTCCACCTTAATGGGCTCCAGTTTTGACCACAGGAATTCTCTGCAACGGGGGTTGTCCTCACACAGCCACTCAAAAGGCCGGACTTCATTCCAGAACAGACAGATACTCCTCCTTAGTGAACACGGGCTTACCCCTGGGTACCTGGGGTAATCCCTGAGGAGCGCTGAATGCTGGAGGAGGAGGAGCCAATAAATTACCAGGGGCAGGAGGGGGAGGCATGCTGTCCAACAGGGGTGGAGGGGGTGGGGGTGCCAAACTCAGAAAGGTGGGCGGGGTTGGGGGAGGTGGTCCTGGAGCCTCCCTGTGACCCAGGTCCACATCCAGGACGTTGATGTCATCTTCTTGCTCCAGGTTGGTGAAATCCATGTCTTGGATTTTAAGCTCCCTTGGATTGGCCATGAGCTGTTCCCAGATATAACTGGACTCAGTCTTGAGCTGTGTAGGCACTGTCTCTAGGATCTTGTCATTGGACTCAGCATCAGGAGAGGTGGAACTTCTCCCCAGGTCCCCGCTGTTGAATTTCTCTGCAAATGCTTTCACACTGCTGCGGTTGTCCAGACAGTTTACATCCACCCTCCTGATGCTCTCTTCCTGGGCCTGAGAGTTGGCCTGCAAGGTGGATACCCTGGTGGCCAGGCTAGCCACTGTATCCACCTCCTGCTCAATCCTCCTGGTCTCACCCACACCCTTCTCCTCATTGTCTGTGGACTTTCTGTTGTGGGTATTCAGCAAGTCCAGCATGAACCGTGTGTTGGTGAGGATGTTGCCACACTGTCCACTTACACCCACATCCTGAAGGCCTGCGAACCACACCTCAACCCAGCTTCCCTGTTCCTGGAGAGCTTGTTCTCTTTCTCCTCCCTTTCCACCGTGCTGCTGGAGGATGGGATGCTGGAGGTGGAGCAGTTGTCTCTCTCGTTCACCTCTTCATCCTGCCTCTCTTTCTCACTGAGGGAGACTTCTGGCTCTTGCTCTAGGGCCTGCTCCCATTCACTTTGTGTTTCTGCTTGCCTTTGGGCACAGGCTATGTCCTGGTCAGCTTCATCAGCAACCTGTCCTGCCTCTGCCTCTGCCTCAGGATCCCTGGCACTCACTTGAGGATGCTGAGGTGTCCTGAGGAGGACGAGGAGGAGGAGGAGAAGGAGGAGGAGGCGGAGGAAGAGGAGGAGGAGGAGGAGGAGGAGGACACTGTGAAAGAGATGTGTGTGTGCTGGCGGAGGGCTCTGGCTAACAGGGGCAGGCAAGGCAGGGGCTACTGATGAGGTCCAATCCAAGGAGAGGTCAGCTCTGCCCCGGCTCACCCTTGGGCTTCTTGGCTCCTTCTTGTGCACCTCAGCTGCCAACTGCTCCAAGTATTTGAATCTTGCTTGTCTTTGCTCTTCTCTTTTGTGTACAATATTCTCAGTTGAATTTGTTCCTTACTTCCCGTTCTATTCTTTGCAACCTTTCTTTTCTCTCCTGCACCTGCTTCTCTCTCTCTGCTGCCAGTGACTCCTGGTGTTGCCTAAAGGATGATGTGAGAAGACCACCAGTGATGACCTTTCCAGCTTGGTCTCCTGTGAGGGTGACAGCGGTGTTGATGGCGTGCAGGGTATACTCTATCCAGATGAGGCTCTTGAGGAGTGGAAAGAGTTGTTGCCAAAGTTGCTATATTTTTCACGGAGACCTTGAACTTGGCTGAGCTTAAAGGTGGGAGCTGGCAGGGAGCAGGGGCTGGTGTGAGCTGACAATGGGCTCTTGTTGTTCTGTACTGAATCCCTTTGACTCCTCCTGCGGTCCAGGCCCTGGTGTTCACCCTCACTGCCACTGAAACACACGCTGATCCCGGAGCCCACTCAGGGGTGGCTCCGCTGTCTCACCACCATCCTCATGCCTGAGCGTCACCTCACAAATGTTAAATTGCTCCACTAAGTCCAGGTCGGCCCCATTCCGGCTCAAGTGTCTCTGGGGCACAGTGGCGATGCCATCTCCTTGGTCTTGGTCTGGTGATCCCGCCAATGTCTCGTTAGCTAAAGTCATTGCATAAACCAGCAGCTCTGTCGACTCCATCTTTCTCCTCCAGGATTTCCACGATGTTTGTTCAGGGTTTGAGGCCTCTCTTGGTGTCAACAGCAGAGACAGCCTGGATGAGAAGAGGTGTGTTGGACCCTGAGTACTCCACAAAGACGAGCAGCATCTTCGGAGCTGTCTTCACCACCAGGCGGAACTTTGACCCAGTGAATGTATACAGCCACCGGATGGATTCATTGTGGTTCATTACTCCATTCATTCCATCCACATACAACGTAATCTGGCCCAAAGGGAGTAGAGATTTATTTCAGCTCACAGTCTCAGTCTGCAGTTGGCTGGCTCTGAGGCAGGGTAGCATGGCAGAGGAGATAGCCCTCAGGATGTGTTTCTGATAGTTCTGATCAGCCTCCGCTTCCACCGTGAGCAATCAAGCATGTCAGACCTTCAGCCAGGACAAATTCATGCACCAAATCTTCGTCATGCTGAAATATCTGCTTCAGGGAGAAAAGGGCCCTCCTTAAATCTCGTCTGCTTGAGTTGTACAGTTTTTCAATGAAAGCATGGACCCTCATGGAGAGCTGTGCTCTCACAGTGCTGCTGTGCTGCCTGCCCTGCCCAGAGTTATCCTGGAACCCTTCCAGCTCATCTCGTTGCTCTGCTAGGGCGGCCTCCACGTCCAAATAGGTGCCAGTGTGGGAAAGCTGCAGTACGCAATCATCCAACTTGGGCGACAGCAGCTGCCGATGGACCCCAGCCGGCTGGGTGCAGAGCACGAGGTTCTCGCGGAACGTGAACAGCAGCAGCCGGCTGGGCTCGCAGAAGTTGGTGCTGTTGAAGGGGTCCGTATCGCCCAAGAACGGCATCCGGCAGGCCAGCGAGGCCATGATGTATCCCTGCCTCAGGGCCGGGACCCAGGAACAGTGGGGCGAGGGGTCGGGATGCCGGGTCACTACGCGGAGGGGAGGCCACAGCCCATGTTAGCAGACTCGCGGGCTCTCCGACCCTTTCCAAGTTTTTTAAAATTTGTTTTGTTTTTGTTTTTAGCAAGTGGTTCTCAAGCCATTCTGGTGCACTCAAGCTATTTGAGGCACACTCAGTCTTCCCGAGGGGAGCCTGGTAGGATTGTACCCATTCAGAGATGAGAGCAGGAGGCGAGGGGAGCCTTTCCCACGCAGCCAGCCCGAGTCTCGCTGTCCCTGAGAGGTAGAGGCACAAGCAGCTTCGTGGGGCGACCAGGGGTGTCTTTAGTCTGCAGCCCAGAGGGACAGATTTTGGCTGAGATAAATCACTGCTGAATAACTAAAGTGCTAATTGATCTCCCAAGTCTTTCCCTGGCCAGGGCTCTTCCTAATGGGTATTAATTGTGATAATGAAAAGGATGAAGTATTTAAAGGGTTCCCAGGCCCTGTATGATGGCGCTGAATATGCATACTGATGATTTTATGTGCTCAGGTTGGATTCCTGCAGGAGCCCTCTGCTGTGCCTGTGTGCAGACAGGCAGGTGGAGGCTTTGATGTCGAATTAGACTCCCTTCCCTACACCTTCATGGACAAGGCCAAGTATGGAGAATGCACAGATGACTGGTAGTCATCCCTACCCTAAGAAACCTTGGATCTAGAGGGAGAAATGCTAGGTCAGTCGTGACTCAGTGTGACAGCACCAGGAGGCAAGTAGGAGTATGGTGCAGGGATGGCTGAAGGAGGAGCATGGTTCAGGTCACCACGTGTATGGGGGTAACACTGAGGTGCCTCTGGAAGGTCAGCGGAAGTCCTCCAGACAACAGCACGGGGAAAAGGCATTCCAAGCATGCATGACTGCACACTTCCCCTCCCCATCACCACCCTCTTGAGGACGGTAGTAGGGATCGGAATCTCGTCTCGGGATCTAGGTGCCTGTCTCTCCCCATGGTCCGTGAGAACGGTAGGCTTTGTTTTTTGAGACAGGGTCTATGTCTCTATGTAGTTCAGGCTGGTCTTGAACCCAGGCTGGGCTCGAGCTCTAGGCAATCCTCCTGCTTCAGCCTCCTGAGTGCTGGGATTACAGGCATGTGCCACCACTCCTGACTTTGTGCCTTTCCACCTATAAGATCTGCACTTGCCATGCCAGAAAACTGGCCTCCAGAGTCTTTGCTCCTTTATGCTGTTCATCATTCGCATATCTTATTCCTAGCATTGGTTCCTGGTCTGTAATCCCTAAAGTTTTGCAGGGCAGTGGGAAAGAAGATGCCCCTACAGACAATTCTGGGGTTTACAGGTCTGCCTGTGTGTAGGCAGAAAATAAGGAAGCAGTAGGAAGTGACCCTAGGGATTCAGGCTTTACAAAGTCCTCAACTTCCCCTTCTCTTGATCTCCCAGAGCTTTTGAGCTGAGGTTCTGCCCCCAGGGGTGTCACAGAGCCCCAAAACAAGGTGCAAGGTTTTGTGCCTATTGACACTTTCTTGCCATCAGATTCTGAGCAGAGCCTGTGACTTTAAAACAAAGTGCTGCTGGTCTGGAAGAAGCTGTGTTAGTTATGTCAGCGTTTCCCAAGAGATGAGTAGGGGCTGAGTATTCATTTATGGATATTCTCCATTATCTCGTGTGAATCTATACTTCATATAATTATCTCCACGGCTTTTTGGTGCTGGGAATGGAGCCCAGGGCCTCACACATGGTAACCATAGGACCTATGGCTGAGCCACACCATTGCCTGTTGTGATTTATTTCGTTGACAGGTTAGGAACTTCTGAGCTCAGAAGGTCTACCCAGACACCCAAGTGAGGGATCCCCGCTGTTGGGCCAATGCAGCGCGCTGAGAGCTTCCTCCCTGCCTCTGCTTGGCTCTGTTTGTTAAAGACTCACAGCAAAGTGAATTATCTTCTTACAGTTTTGCAGGTTAGAAGCCTGACACAGACCTCCCTGGGTTAAATCAGCATCGCTGTGCTCCTTTTGGGAGGCCCTGGTGTAAATCTGTTTCCTTGCCTTTTCCGGCTTGCAAAGGCCACCTGCCGCCCTTGGTCCGTGGCCCATCCTCCGTCAGCAAGGCCAGCAGTGGCAGACTGAATCCTTGTCACAGGGTGTCACTCCAACCTCCTCTTGATCCTTTCACCTGCATATAGGATGAAGCTGTCCCTAGTTTAAGGTCAGCCAACAAGCATCCTTCATCCTGTGCAGCTGTAATTCCCTGACTCCAGAAACTAGGTTGGAAACATCTCTGGGGGCCATTATTCTGCCTACCACACCCAGACACCAAAGGGAGAAAATCTAGACTCTTTTATTTATTATAGGTACTACATAAACAAATGCTCTGTTATGTGTAACCTTTTTTTTTTTTTTTTTTTTTTTTTT
>NW_022900944.1:17239465-17241084 GCF_012274545.1 Fukomys damarensis
TTTTTTTTTTTTTTTTTTTTTTTTTTAGAGAGAGAGAGAATGTGTTCTTTTTTTTGTTTTTGGTTTTTTTGTTTTTTTTTTTTTTGAGATTGGGTCTCACTATGTAGTTGAGACTGCTCTGGAACTCAGGCTGGTCTCGAACTAACAGTGTTCCTCCTACCTCAGCCTCCCTAGTGCTGGGATTACAGACGTGAGCCACGGGAGGATGTGTTCTTATGTTAGGTTCATTACAACTGCAAGATCTGTGACCTTTTGCTCCCTTCCTTGGGAGATGGCCCTGCCCACTCACAAGTTGGGTTCCACTGGCCAGGAATAAACCCCAGGGAATGCAGGCATCCTAGGGAACTTCCAGAGGACATCGGGTGATGTCATTGTATGAGTACCCACTTTGAGCCAGGTCCCTGGGGTGACATGTTTGCCAAAATTGGCTGAGGTTGCAGGTCTCTGGAAGCTCACAGATGAGCGCTTTATTCAGGGTGGGGGCTGAGGACAGATTCTGGGCCTGCCAAGAATGTGAAATTCCATCCTCCCTTGTTATAGCTGATATCTAAATGTTCCCAAAGCCTCATGCGATCCGAGACAGGGCTTTTGGATTATGGGGGTGTTTAGCTGTTGCTGTTGAGCAGCTGTGTCTGTTTGGAGGACAGCAGTCACTGGGGGTGTGGGGTGCAAGCATTTGTCTCCTCCCTGGCTCCTCCCTTTGCTCTGCTTCTATCCACTGTGAGCAGCTCTCTCTGCCGTGTCCCCCTGCCGTGCCACCCTGCCTCGGAGCCAGCTGACCGGACTGAAACTTGAGCCAAAATAAACCTCTCCTGCCTTAAGTTGTGGAAGGTGGGTACTGTGTCCCAGTGATGAGGAAAGTGACTAAAAGGCATTCCTCAGCATATCCCTTAGGACTCTGTGTGTGCAGTGTGAGCAGGGGAGGAGAGGACGGATGGAAAATCAGGACCTCTAACAGTGAGGTCAGCAACAGGAAACAGGCAGAATTATGCAGGAACTCAGCAGGGAAAAGAGTCCCCCCCAACGTTTTCACTCCTGAGTCTCCTGAAAATGACAGCCAAGCCCTGGGTTCAGGGAGTGAGGAGGAACAGGAATCTCAGAAGGGAAGCATGTCTTTCAGAGGGGCAGGGGTGGGCTTATCTTGGTGGAGACTTCATTGAGTCATTGCTTGGATTTGGGGCTTTGGTTTGTTTTGTTTCAGTTTCAGACCCAGCTGGGAAAACATCCCTTCCTGGGGCAGTAAGGGACTCTGGCTCCCCTGGAAGCCTTGAGATTGGGAGGGCCAAACGCAGGGAGAAGGTGGCCCAGAAACTCCCAGAAGCAGGGCCAGCTAATGGAAATGAGGCACCCATGTTCAACAAATTACAGATTTCACAACTGAGCCGGGCATGGTGGCACATACCTATACTTTCAGCACTCTGGGAGGCTGAGGCAGGAGGATCACAAGTTCAAGCCTGCCCTGAGGATTTTTAGCAATTTAGCAAGACCCTATCTCAAAATTTAAAAAAACAAAAAAAAAGGGCCAGGGATGTAGCTCATTGGGAAGCTCCTGGATTCAATCCCCAGTACCACAAAAAAAAAAAAAAAAAAAAAAAAAAAAAAAAAAAAAAATGGAAAAC
>NW_022900944.1:17241100-17308222 GCF_012274545.1 Fukomys damarensis
ACAAAAAAAAAAAAAAAAAAAAAAAAAAAAAAAAAAATCACAATAGTGATAGCTGCATATTTAGCCTCTTGCAAGCATGGAGCCCTGTGTTATATGCACTGCTCACAAAGTACCCTGTGTGTGGTTGTCACTCTGATAGCACGAAGGATGATCAAAGTCTCTGCCAGAAAACTGACAAAACCACAGGTCTTGGGTCTAGGACTCAGTTATCACACAACTGCTTTTGGTTGCCCTGGATATTTGTTGCTATAGAAAGGAACTTTGCTATGGGATGGGAGAGCTACGTTCCAGGGCGGAAGGGGTACCCCGTAAGGAGGGGAAACTTGAACCTCTCAGAGCCCTCTTTCCCTGCCTGTGAGCTCAGACAAGCTGTCTTTCATCTATGCCATGGAGGTCGCCTTACTGACTCCAAGGGGCATCGCAAGGCTTATGGCTAAGATACGCCGGGAGGGGCCAGCACTGCCTGGCACACAGGGTCAGCCAAGTGTGCCCTGCCTGTACCCTGGAGACTCTTTCCCAGGCACAAACCCTGAGCCAGGAGTGAGCCTGGAACTTGAGCTTGCCCAGTACCATCTGCTGGGGATCTGCCAGGATTGGGTGGGCGATGCGGGAGGCCAACTGTGGTCCATCCATCCAGGCCACATCCTTGAGTGCATCCTGACCTGTGCTGCCCCCCTCTTGCCCTGTGGCCTGTTTGTCTCTGGCTGGGTCAGGGCTGCTGACTTGCAGAGAAGCTGTGGCTTAGGGAGGGTCAAGGGAGCCAGAGCCCGCACCCTGGGCTAGGCTGGAGGAGAAGAGGCTGTGTAGAGCACCACTGGGTGAGCCCAGAGGAGCAGGACAGACCATGGGCAGTCAGGGTCTGAGGGTTTGGGGACTTCACTGCTGTTCACATCTGCAAGCATGCACTGGGGCTTGAACTGCAGATTAACCCTGCCTCAAAGTGGGTTTCAGTCTCTTTCATTGCAATGCAGGAGGATAGAGTAGGTGGAGATGTGGGAAAGAGGGAAACAGAACAGAAAGAGCAGGTCTACGTAACTTTTCCTGAGGCAGGAGACTCTTATATCTGGGAGAAGCAAAGGGTGAGGCAAGGAGGGCCCTTTGCCTCTATAGAGAAGTGGTTTGTGGGTGTCTGTTCAGTGAAGCAAGTGTCTTGAAATCCGGGGTTGCTTTTTTCTTGTTGAGCAATTTTTACATCTTATAAAGTAAGTAATATGTGTTCATTGTCAACAGCCTAGCAGATACAAGCAAGGAAAAGAAAAGAGCCATTTACATGTATCTCTCCATTTACAGCTAACTGTTGTTTGTTACCATCCTGGACTGTAGCCTTCTAGCATCATTTTTAATGCCAAACCATAGTATTTACTCTCTGCAATCATTCTGTAACTCTGATTTTTCACTTGTTGATAAATCACAGACATCTTTTTATGCCCCTTGATGTGGCTCCTGGGTTGGTATTTAAAGGCTGTGCAGTATTCCAGGGTTTGCACGTAATGTATTCATTTTTTCTTTTTTATTGAGTTTATTGGTACTTTTTAGCTATACAGTACAGTTACATTCACCATTGGGATCTTGTACCTTTATGTGACAGATCTTGGTTCTCATTTTTACCCCGTACCCCTGACCTCCCTTCACCCCTTCCACCCTCCCCTATTTACAAAGACTTTGTTTCCATTTTTTTCTTTTCTCATATTTTTTCTTTTCCCTATTTCCTTTCCCCTACCCTTCCCACTTCCCCTACTCCTTTAGCCCTTTTCTTCCTATTTCACATTATCACTCATACAATTTGGATCTTATTTACACTTTTAGTTTTTCATATCAGAGAAACATTTTGGCATTTACACATGTGTGTCCTATTTATTTCACTTAAGAGTATGGCCTCAATATGCATCCATTTTCCTGTGAATGACTCTAATTTCTCATTCTTTATGGCTGAGCAGTACTCTGTTTTATGGAAAAGCCACCTCTTCTTTATCCAGTCTCCAATGATGGGCAACTGGGTGCACATACTTAATTTAGGCTGTTCTTTTGTTACCTACCATACCACACCCCAGTAGCTCCATCTCCATGTGCCTCCTTAATGATTGCCTCAGAATATGTGTCTAATCCCTTTCCATGACAGCTTTAGAGCAGGGGTTCTCAACCAGAGGTGGCCACACATCCTTAAAGATGAATTTGGCAGTATTTTTTGGATGTGGCAACTGGAGGGGCAGTTGCTACAGCAGCTAGTAGGTAGAAACCAGCATGCCACTAAACATCCTGTAACTGAGAACAGCTCCTGCGTCAAAGAACTATCCAAAATGTTGATACTGTCACAGTTGAAAATTCTGCCTCAGGCACCCGTATATTTTCATTCTTTGTAATATCTTTGGGGCTGAAGTTCTAAGCCTCACAGGAAATGAGTTTAGAGGTGTTTGGTGCAGCTGACTGGCACTCAGTCAAAACCCAGTCCTTTCCTTCTCTCCACTTGCTGGAGGGCTTGCACGGCCAGCCTGAGATGGAGTGGAGAAATAATGGATGTGTGCCACTCGTGTCCTGTCCTTGCATCCAGGAGAGAGGAAGGCGGGGTGCCATCCCTGGGAGGAGGTGCAGAAAACAGAGAGGCAGAGAGAAGGAACGGGAGGGAGGGTTGCTGCTGGTCAGTGGAGTTCTATTGCAAGGTATTGAGGATTTTATGTATTCTTTAGGGGCCTGTAGGCCACTGCAGGTACTGAGGACCCAGGCAGGGGTCTCTCCGAGCTGGCATAGGGAGGTGAAGTCTTGGGTCCTGGAGTGCTGGCCAGTGCCTGCCCGATTGGGAGTAAAAAAACAGAAGTGCCTCCTGCACCAGGCATGGCTGTCCTGTGAGATCCACAGTGCTGCCCAGCCCATCAAGTCTCCTTTCAGGAAAACCTGTGACACGCATAGAAGTTGGCCCCTCCAGCCTAGCCTGGGCAGCTTAACAATTTAGCAAGACCCTGTCTTGCAATAAAAACACAAAAGCAGAAATGCACGTTTTCTCTGGACAAGGAAGTAATGCAAGGGGACCTTGTGCTACTGCACGGAGATGTACGAGACCCGTGAGAGCCCAGGACTGGCCTCACCATACCTGGAAGTCCTGGAGGCGCAGGGCACCAGGCTCCCAGCCACAGCCTGAGAAAGGGACAGAGGAAAAGTTACACAGGAAAATATGTCATAAGTGTTCTTTTTTATGCTGAGGTGTAACAGAGTTTACAGAAAGGGCAATGCGGTTCAGGGAGGTATTTTTCTGGGCAATTTTTGTTGTTATAGGCTTCTATTTTGATATAATTTTGAACTTACAGAAAAGTTGCAGAAATAGAACAAAGAACTCCTGTGTACTCAGGTACCATCTTTACTCAGGTTAGTCTTTTTTGTTTGATTTGGTTTGGTTTTGGTTTTCTGAGATAGGGTGTCTCTATATTGTTTAGGCTGTTTTCAAACACTGTGTAGCCAAGACTGGTCTGGAACTCTTGGTGATCCTCCTGCCTCAGCCTCCCAAGTGTTGGGATTAAAGGTGTGCACCACCATGCCAGGCTTTACCCAGATTAATCATGTTTGCATTTTGCCTCTTTCCCTCTTGTCCCTCCTCTAATACATATGGATAAATATATATATATTTCAAAGCTGTTTTAAATTTGGAAGCCCTGTACCCCTCTGTTATTAAACACTTCCATCTATGTTTCTTAAGAACAGGATTGTTCTCTGATATAACCGTACTCATTTATTCACATTGTAGTCACTTTTGCCTTACTAATGAGTGACTTCCTGCTGGAGGGAATCCTTTACTAAAAAGGGTGGGATGGCACACATGCTATCTTTTACCCACGAGAACCTGAAGCACCAGTGGGACTCGCACATCGCCAAGATTCTGTTGGTTCTGTTTCAATCTATAAAATACATCCCAGCCCCTGTAAAGGGCTGAAACATTTTTGAGCCCTGGAAAACATTACCTGCTTGGCTAATATTTTCCCCCAATAGCCTGCTTGGATGCAATGGCAGTTTATTCAGTTATTAACCACAGGAGCCCAATTAAAGGGGGCGTGTTGAAGCGGGAAGGAATCTGAGTGATGCTTGGAGCCCCATCTTACAGCTAAGCCAACTGAGGTCCCCAGGGGGTGGGCCTGGAGCCTAGAACCTTCATTCTGGACTTGGAAGTTCCTCTGAGCGTGCTAGAGGAGGTCTCATGGGGCTCCTCGGGACCTGCCAGGAGGAAAGCGAGACTCCAGCCCCCACCAGAATGCCCTACTTTTTACTCTGTTTCATGTATTGAGCTTCTGGGTAAGATTCTCTGAAAAGAGCCAAGCAGGGTGGCACACACCTCTAAGCACTCTGGAGACTGTGCTCAGGAGGCTGAGCCTAGAGAATTGCTGAGATTTTTAAGGCAGTCTGGGCTATATAGTGAGTTCAAGATTTGCCTAAACTATATGGTGAGATCCTATTGAAAAAAAAAAAAAAAAAGATTCTCTGTAATGAAGGGCCTAACTACTTAAAAAAATAAATGAAGCCACCATTGTCTTGTTCTGTGGGGTTTCAGAGTGGCATTTCTTTCTACATTCTCTAGTTTTAGTACTTACCAAAGAACGAAGAAGAGAAATGAATACATCAGAGACCATTTTTTTTATTGAGTTTATTGGTACAATCTAGGTCTACAATACAGTTACATTCATTAATGGGATCCTGTACCTTCACATGACAGGTCTTGGTTCTCATTTTTTCCCCTTGTCCCTGCCCTCCCTTTACCCCCTCCTCCCTTCCCCATTTACAAACTCTTTATTTCCATTTTTACATTTTCTCATATCTTTTCTTTTCCCTTATTTCCTTTCCCCTACCCTTCCCACTTTCCCTATACCTTTAGCTCTTTTCTTCCTATTTCACACTCTTAATTATCCCATTAGGATCTTGTGTACTATTATAGTTTTTCACACCAGAGAAACTATTTGGTATTTACACATGTGTGACTTGATTTCCATAGTGGTTGCACCAGTCTGCACTCCCACCAACAGTGGAGAAGGGTTCCTTTCTCCCCACAGCCCCACCAACATTTGTTATTGTGTGATTTCTTGATAGCAGCCATTCTTTATGGGGTGAGGTGGAATCTCAGTGTTGTTTTCATCTGCATCTCTTGAATGACCAGTGATGTGGAACATTTTTTCATATATTTACTTGCTGCTTTTACTTCTTTGTCTGAGAAATGTCTGTTCATTTCGGATGCCCATTTTTGAATCGGGTCTTTATACTTGGGGGGACTGATTGTTTTGAGTTCTTTATAGATTCTAGATAATAGTTCTTTGTCTGAGGAGCAGCTGGTAAAAATTTTTTCCCACATTGTAGGTTATCTCTTAGTTCTGTTAATGGTTTCTTTTGCAGTCCAGAAGCTTTTCAATAAGATGAGATTCCAGTTGTTGATTCTTTCTGCTAATTGCTGTGCTACTGAGGATTTGTTCATAACGTCTTTTCCTATGCCAATGTCTTCAAGAGTTCTGCCTATTTGTCTGAGGAGCAGCTGGTAAAAATTTTTTCCCACATTGTAGGTTATCTCTTAGTTCTGTTAATGGTTTCTTTTGCAGTCCAGAAGCTTTTCAATAAGATGAGATTCCAGTTGTTGATTCTTTCTGCTAATTGCTGTGCTACTGAGGATTTGTTCATAACGTCTTTTCCTATGCCAATGTCTTCAAGAGTTCTGCCTAATTTATCTTCCAGCAAGTTTAGTGTTTCTGTTTTAATATTTAGATCTTTAATCCACTTTGATTTTATTTTAGTGCATGGTGAAAGGTAAGGGTCTAGTTTTAATCTGTGGCAGGTTGAAATCCAGTTTTTCCAACACCATTTATTAAAGAGGCTATGTTTCCTCCACTGAGGATGGTCGGCTCCTTTGTCAAAGATGAGGTAGCTGAGTACCTCTGGAGTTGTTTTTGTGTCTGCCAATCTGTTCCACTGATCCTCAGGTCTGTTTCTTTGCCAGTACCACTCTGTTTTTATCACAGTGGCTTTGTAGTATAGTTTCAGATTGGGAATTGTTATACCTGGTGCCATGTGTCTGTTGCCTAGGATGGCTTTTGCTATTCCAGGTCTCTTATGGTTCCAAATGAATTTTTGGATTCTCCTTTCTAGTTCTGTGAAATATAGTGTTGGAATTTCCTTTGGTATTGCATTGAATGTGTGTAGCAGTTTTGGTAGTATGGCCATTTTCATGATGTTGATTCTTCCTACCCAGGAGCAGGGGATATCTTTCCATTTTCCTATATCCTCTTTGATCTCTTTTTTCAGAGTGCTGTAGTTTTCCGTATAGAGGTCTTTTGCTTGTTTTGTTAGATTGATTCCCAGATACTTCATTTTTCTGGGTGCTATAGTGAAAGGAATTGTTTCCCTAATTTCTGGTTCAGTGAGTCTGTTATTTGTGTTCAAGAAGGCTATTGATTTTTGGGTGTTGACTTTGTATCCAGCTACTCTACTGAATCTGTCAATTAAGTCTAGAAGTCTTTTGGCAGAGTTTTTTTGGGTCTTCTATGTAGAGTATGATATCATCAGGAAATAATGACAGTTTAACTTCTTCCTTTCCTATCTTTATTGTTTTAATTTCTTTCTCTTGTCTAATTGCTGTGGCTAATGTTTTCAGAACTATATCGAAGAGGAGTGGTGATAGTGGGTGTCCTTGTCTTGCTCCTGATTTTAACGTGAAGGTTTTCAGTTTTTGGCCATTTAATATGATGTTGGCTGTTGATTTTTCATAGATAGCCTTTATTAAGTTGAGCTATAGACCATCTATTCCAATTTTTTGCAGGGTTTTTATCATGAATGGGTGTTGAATTTTGTCGCATGCTTTTTCTGCATCTATCAAGAGGATCATGTGGTTTTTGTCCTTGACTTTGTTAATATAGTGTATTGCATTTATTGATTTACGTATGTTGAACTATCCTTGCATCCCTGGAATAAATCTGACTTAGTCAGGATGTATGATCTTCCTAATGATCCTCTGTATTCTGTTTGCTAGTATTTTACTGAGGATTTTTGCATCTATATTCTTTAAGGAGATTGGCCTGTAGTTCTCTTTTTTAGTTACATCTTTCCCTGGTTTGGGAATCACAGTAATGCTTGCTTCCAGGAATGAATTCAGAAGTACTGCTTCCCTTTCAATTTCATTGAAAAGTTTGAAGAGTAGTGGCAGTAGATCTTCTCTAAATGTCTTGTAAGATTCAGCAGTGAATCCAGCAGGACCTGGGCTTTTCTTTGTTGGTAAATTTTTAATTTTCAATTTCACTGATTGTGATTGGGGTGTTTAAAATGTTTTTATTTTCTTCGTTCAACTTTGGTAATTCATAAGTATCTAGAAATCTGTCCATTTCTTCTGTGTTTTCCATTTTATTAGAGCATCAGAGACCGTTTTGAAGTAAAGAAGAGGTAAGTTAAGGAAAAAAGAAAGCCAGGCATATGACAGAAAGTTTTAGGAACACTTTCCAGACAAATCTCTGCTCCTGGCCAAGATGAAGGAACAGGCCTGGATTCACCCTACTGCTTGAAAGAAAAAAGAGAACAGGCAAAATACAGAAAGAAATGCTTTCTGATATTGGATATAACAAAATGCCACAAAGTGGACGGCCGAGGTAAAGGAAGCTGTCTCACAGATCTGGGGCCTTGAGGTCCAAGGTTCTCGCAGCGCTTGTGTCCTCTGCATCCTGGCTCCTCAGAGTGCTGATGGCCATCCTCATCCTCACTCTGTCACACACATCCCTGGTGTCTCTGCCAGCCCGGGCTCCTCCTCTTAGGAGTCAGGTTTGATCAGGGCCCTGTAACACCACATTTCAACTTCATCCTTTAAAGGCCTTGTCTCTAGATGCTGTCACATTCTGAGGTACTGAGGGCTAGGACCTCATCATGTGAATCTGAGGGGACACTTTTCAGCCCCTGACAGGCAGGGACATCATTTACCACAACTGTCCTCCCTCAGAACCATGCCTCCACGTGTCCTTTGTGCAGTGGAATTGCCTGGGGGCAGACAGGGCCCTCGATGACCATAATATGACTGTGAGCCCTGGCTCAGGACAGCAGGGCAGAGGGAGAAAGTCTCTATCCACTCAGAATCCTGTGTTTCTGTTGCACCAGTTGTGCCCGCCAGCTCCTTTTCATTAAATGAGCTATCACCATCTTATTTCCTTTTGAACCAGTGAAAGGAAAATTTGAAGTAAACACTATTTTTTCTTCTGATATGCAGAAGAACCAGCTTAAAACTCTGACCCAGAAGCCACCCTCCCCAAGTGCCTGTGGTTGCCATGGTAACTTTAGTGTGTAGCCAGGGTTAGGGTGCTGGTGTTGGCTTTACTTTGTTAGGTTTTGCCCCTAATTTGTAAGGTGTCTAGGTGAAGTTTGAAATATGGGTGAGAGAAGAAGGAGGCTGTGGAGGATTCTGGGGCCCTGAGCTACATGATCAGCGAAATAAGCCAGGGCAAGTCCACCGAGCTATTTTAAGCAGATTGGTTTCCTGACAGTACGCTGTCTCCATGGCAACCTAGGCTAGGGCTATAAAGTATGAAGGGCTCTCAGTGTCAACCGGAGGGAGAGGACCCTAGATAGAACAAATCGGCCTGACCTCAGAGGGAGAAGAGAAAATGAAGTCAGCACCCGAGCCTCCCAAAGATTCTGCCGCTTGCGGTCGGGGGAGATGTGAGAAGGCGCCAGCTGTAATGAAGTTCCTGTGCATGGTGGCAGCAGGTTTTTAAGTTGGAGTGACTGTGACATCTCCTTTCCTGCCTCTGGGTTTTAATAACCAGTGGATACTTGCCAACCTCTAATCTATTCCCTTGATAAATTATGTATAGAGTGCCCGGTGTTGGATCCTTCCCAAGGCATCACTTGCTGATGAAAGGCATGCCTGGCGAATTGTGGGCCACTTGCCTGCATTTCCTGTGATAGATCTGTGGCAGCTAAAAGCGAATCTTCTCACCCTGCTCTGGGCCAGTGGCTTCTTTCTACCCAGGCTCCTGTTGTGGGTATGTGCTGTGTACAGGGCCCTGGGGGAGGAGAAGGACCATAGAAAGGAGGCGAGCGGTCTAGCTAAGCTAGGGTGACCAACAGGGGTGTGACCAGAGTGAATGGGAGCACAAGGTGGCAGATGATCCACATTAATGGTCCTGACGATGAGCACCACAGGAATGGCTGGACTGGACAGGCCTGGGTAATAGGAAGGGCCTAGCCTCTAAGTAAATGAGGAGGAGAGTGGCAGGGAGGCCTGCGTCAGGAGTGGGTGTGGGCAGGCGTTGCAGGGAAGAGCAGACTCCCTGGAGAAGAAGGGTGCGAGGCATGGATGCACAAAGTGAGGTTGGCAAGGTGAGGTCTGGCCTTGCAGAACTCAAGGGAGTTGTTGGCTTCCAGACAAGATAAGCGCGCTAAGTGTGAGCAGGTGCTGGGATAGAAGCATTTAAGAGCACATGGCAGGGGCTCAGGAAGGAATGGTCAATCCTGGGTCAGGGAGCTTTGCAGGAAGAGGTTTGCAAGAGGATCTGGAGCTCCGTGTCGAGGGGAGCTTTTTTTGGGGGAAATAGGATACATTAAGGGGTATATTTGGCCTGCGGGTTTTGACACAAAGCAGAGTGCAGTTGTGGAGAAGACTCTAGGAAGAAAGGCATGCACACAGCTCGCCCCTGCCCTGGAGGAACAGCCCACCTCTTGGGGGAAATAGAGCATTCATTCCAGTATTCAAAGTTGCTTCTGAAGGAGGATAAGGCAGGAGGATCACAAGTTTAAGCCCAGCCTGGGAAATGTAGCAACTTACTGTGACGCCATCACAAAATAAAACATAAGAAAAGGGCTGGGGCAGTAGCTCATCGTGAAGGCTCTGGGCTCATCCCCAGTGCCCCCAAGAGGCTTCAGATCGAGGCCTTACTACTTGCCACATACGACTCAGGTGCTGGGGACTCAGCTAAATCCCCTCGTGCTGTGGGGATCTCTTGCAGCAAATAAAAGGTGGCAGGTGGAAGGGGAGTCCCTGGGTCCAGGGGAGGAGAGGAGCTGTGTTCTCACCAGCCGGTCACTGAGGCTTGGGAGGAAGGGAGTCGCAGTTGGTCAAGAGCAGTTACAGCATCAGACAGGGCCGGCAAAGGCTGGGTCAGGTGGGGAATGAGTGGGAACAGCTGCGTGTGACCGTGATTGCAGTATCATGTGTAGTGTCCTCCTTTGGTGCTGTGACCATGAGAACCAGGCACCAGCACGCGTGTATGCTGCCAGGCACAGAAATGAGGCAGGTTCTCTGGGCAGCATGCTGCCATAACCTCTTGTTAGAATGTCAGTAGCTTAGCTCTGAAGAGTTGGTCTCTTTCTGCACTGGTTGTCAGCAGGGTCCCTGACTTCTGTGTCCCCTCCCTGTGCTCCCCGGCAGGGGAGAATGAGCAGCTCCATTCTTTGTCACCATCTCTGGATCCTCAGAAGGTCTCCTTGTGCTTCTCACGGGGCTGCTGTCACCAAACCCCTTTCTAGGCATGGAGCAACCACCCCACCAGCTGAGTTATTTTCTACTGTTTGTTTATTTTTTGAAGTTTCAGAAATAGTCAGAGAACATCCCTGCAACATGACCTTGGTCTAGCCTTGAATGGATTCTAAACGGTGGAGGGTTTGAGATGAATAATAAGAATCCTAATGGTGTTTTTTCATTTGTCAGGACTTTCCCTGCAAATTAAAAAATGATCGGAGAGCTTCTCAAAGAACACTTGACATTTATTTGGGAATAGCATTGCAGTGGGAATGCAACTGTTACGGTAAACACTGGGTATATTCAATGAGGTGGAGACAGGGGAAGGTTTTGAAGACGTGAACAAAGAGGATCACATCGATAGTTTGAGCAATGACCCTGGCCAAAGGAATTAGTAACAAGAGGATGAAACGGCAGCTGCTGCGCAGGTGTCTCTGTAGGACCACTTTGCGGTGGTCTCTATGCACACTTGTGGTTAAGGCAGAGTCTTCCGTGATAACCGCTGTTCGTCAGTCCTGTGTAAGAACCCGTCCCTCCTTTAGTCACTGGTTGTTGTGTGCTTTGTTGTTGTTGTTAAAGTTGACACTCGCAACTCCATTTTTCATTTCACATTTGGGTCTTTCCAGGTACAAAGCCAAGAAATTAATACGTAATTTTGTTCTTTTTCTACGGTACCTCTGATGGAGGTGCTAAAACACCTGCAGTTCAAGCTCTGCAAGGGAAGTTATATAACCAGTGAGTGCTGGGGCCTACACTCTGGCTCCTGAGTTCCTGCTCTTAACTGCTGCACCACACAGTATAGATCTGGGGTTGAGCCCTGTGCAGTGGCATGTACCTGTAGTCACAGCTACCTGGGAGGCAGAGGCAGGAGGATTGCAAGTTTGAAGTCAGCCTGAGCAACTTAATGAAACCATGTCTAAAGAATGAAATTAAAAAGGGCCTGAGGATGTAGCTCAGTGGTAAAGTGCTTGCCTAGCATGCATGAGGCCCTGAGTTCAGTGTCCAGTACTGCAAAAAGAAAAAGAAAAAAGATTTGGGTTTGGATACTCTGGGCAATTTAATTACTATCTCTGAGTTTTCTTTTTTCATCTGTGAAATGGGAACAGAAAGACCTACCTTATGAATTGTTTGGTTCCCCTCAGTAACTAACTCACTTTGTGCCCCTGGTCCTCCTTGAGGTTCTTGGCATTGGTCCTGCCTTGAGATCTCTGGAGTCTCTGCGTGCCTGGGTAGGCAGAGGCAGGAAGGACCCATAGGGCTTCAGGAACCCAGAAGCCATGCATGGGGACATCGGGCCTTCCCCAGAGGACTCACACCGATGATAGTGGGGGAGTTTGAGGGGCAGCTTTGGGGCCAATGGCCTCTCAGTGGAACCAGGGTGTGAGGGAAGACTGGTCGCCCCTGTGAGGGCGGTGTGGAAGGGGTTGGTGTGGGAGTGATGCGTCTGGAGAGATGTTCAGGTGGCAGGTAAGGAGAAAGCAAGAGCACCAGGAGGAAAGGTTACAGGAGAGGGGACTTTGGTGTCCTGAGGATTGAGTGGACCTGGGATTAAGCGGCAGGAAGTCTCAGCCCACGCTGATGCTTGGTGTGCAGAGGGTGTGACTCTGAATGTACAGTACTGCGTGTTTTACTCACTGCCTCCCTGCGTGGGAGCGTTTACACCTACGGAAGTTGGGGACAGTGAGGCCAAGTGTCCTGGCCCAAAAGCACATAGCCAGCAAGGGGTCCAAGTGGCTTGAAGCGCCACCAGCTGCCCTCCTTTTCTCTTTTCTTCTTTTGATACTTGGGATTGTAAGACCTTCCCATTGAGCTACATCCCCAACTCCCCTCTTCTTTTCTTCCTTTCTTTCTGGAGACAGGGTCTTGCCTGTGTGGCCTTGAACTCACTATGTGGCCCAGGCTGACCTGGAACTCATGGTGATCCTCTTGCCTCAGCCTCCCAAGTGCTGGGATTACAGGCTTGGGCTACCATGCCCGCCCCTCCTTTTCTCTTGAGATAGGATCTTGATGTCACTAAGTTGCCCAGGCTGGGCTGGAACTTGAGATCATCCTGCCCAGAGTGCTGGGATTAAAGACATATGCCACCATGCCTGGCTGCCACCTGCCCTCTTCATTGCTGTGCCACAGGTGCCTGAGCTCCAGGAGGGCAGTGAGAGGCATTGGATGACCGGTCCCTGCTTCCACTGCTGCTGGATATTCCATGTGGGGCCCGAGGGGGTTGGTGCAGCTGCTGGAAGCTGTCCTTCCCCGGGAGCCTCCTGTCGCTGAGACACGGGGCTCCTGCCCCTTGCTATGCCTGTGCCCTGCTTTACACTTAGGTGCCAGGCTGATGAGGAAAGTCATTGCTGGAGCAGGCCCAGATTTTTCTCATAAGCTTTGGTGATTCCTCTCCCTTTCCAGTCCCTGACCTGATGACAGATGACAACATGAAAGTGGGACAAAAAAATAACAGGGCTGTGGCAGCCTTCAGTGTCCCGGGCATGAAATGAAATGTAACATTGTCTTATGCATGGGAAGCCGCTGTCATCATGAGGCTGGCCAGGAAAATCTGATTTGAGGGTAAGGTTTTGAGAGACAAGTAGAGGACATAAAATACGGAGTAGGATGATAGGCATTGAAAACACTATCTGATGATTTTTTTCAGTAGGCATTTGGGTCCCTGTGGGTTTTTTTCAAGGCAGGGTCTCTCTGTGTAGTTTGGCTGGGCGGGGGGTCCTCTGTCCTCTCAGGGATCCTCCTGCCTCAGCTTCCTGAGTGCTGAGATTACAGGTGTGCATCATCAGGCCTAGCTGGCTCTCTGTTTAACATGGCTTCCTCTACTTTTTGACCATGTGTCTGTAAGAAATAAAAATTTTTTAAATTGGTCCATGTTTCCATAACCACTCCAGTGAGTCCTCATTCACAGAATTAACTGGGTCAAATGGCACAACGCAGGCTGTACAATGACTCACACCAGCGACAAGGTACTGGGGATAATTGCTGGACAAATGAGTTTTCATAAATTATGGTCTCAAAGAGCTGAAAGGTCTTAAATAACTACAAAAAATGCATAACGGGAAAAAGGGACAAAAGGGAAAGGAGGGGAGGAAAGTAACAGGTGCTGGCTGGGACAAACTGGGAGCCCTTGAAGAAGGAAGAGGAGGTAACATGATCTCCATCCTGCCACATGGGGTGGCCCAGTGGGACTTGGAAGCGGCAGCCTGAGCAGCTCTCCTTCGTGGTGGGCTGAGGCCAGCAGGCTGCTGGGAGGGGCTCTGACCTGGGACTGTGCTGTTCCATCCCTGACCCGGCACTGGGGGCCTCAACACTGATGCAAGACCCTTCATTCGCCTCTCAACCCTAGCTCTTGCACGTGGAGTCTCAGAGGATGTGGCCCTTTTTCTGTGACACTGAAGTCCAGGACTGAAAGGCAGAGATAACTGCATACTTTTTTTTTTTGAGACAGGGTCTCACTATGTAGTTCAGGCTACCCTTGAACTCACTGTGGCCCAGGCTGACCTCCAAGCCGCAGTGATCCTCCTGCCTCAGCCTCCCAAGTACTGGGATTTAGTGTGCACTACCATGCCCAGCTAACCACACACTCTTGTGCCCTCACTAATTTCTCCTTGCCTCTCTTGAACCTTCTGGTTTGATCCTCCTTCATCTTCTTCACCTACCTTCCTTCTGGCCCTTCTTGCTCCTGCAAAGCCAGGGCCTGAGTTTCCATGCATATCCAAGCCCAGGGCCTCCGGGACTTGTCCTTGAGTGGATTCCACAAACACCACCTTGCTGGGGTCCCATCCTCTGGTCTGTGCTGACTGGGGATCGCATTAGCTTATGCAGGTTCCCAGGGAGCAAGGATACCTTGACATTGGGGGCTTTTCCTCAACTGACTCTGCAGGGTGGGGGGAAATCCCAAAACCATCGTTTGTGTCCCTTCCACCCCGGACAGGGATGGTGTTCTTTTGTTGAAGCTGCCAGGCTCAGCTCCCTCTCGGATGTCAGCATTTCCCAGAGCTTCTGGCAAGGGATGAGAGTCTCGAATCCCTGCCAGTCGGGTTTTCTTTTTCAGTACTTTCAGTACCGGGGATTGAACCCAGGTCCCCATCCTCTCCTTTTAAATCTTGAGACAGGGTCTTGCTAAGTTGCCCAGGCTAGACTTCAACTTGTGAACCTCCTGTCTCAGTCTCCCATAGTGCTGTGATTATAGGCATGTGCCGCCCCACCTTCTTTCATCTGGATTTTCCAGATGTTTTTGTCGCTCCTATCCTCTAGGGTGCTGGGGGTCAGGGGACCCACGCAAACACATTTGGTACCCACTTGGTGGCTGGCTCCAATCTTGTGATCTTCCTGTCTTGGCTGACCTCATAGCTAGGATTATATAGGCATGAACCACCGTGCCTGACTGGGGTCTCTTTAAAATGCAGACTAGTCCCAGAGATCCTGAAGGGCCCGGAGACTGTGCGCTAACAGGATCCTGAGTGACACTGATGGGGACCAGAACAATGGAGCCACCAAGGCCTGGTGGCCACCCAGGACTTTGTGCTTCTCCTGTTACTGGGTTCTTGGTCACCGCCTTTGGTGAGGAGAAGCAGGGAATGGGGAGGGGGAGAGAGAGATGGCTGGGAGGGAGGAGGCGCTTCCTTCCCTTGTACCATGGGGAAGAGGGACGTCATTTTCAAGGAAATATGATTATTTGGTTGGAAGATTTCACATGTGTCCATTTTCAGTGCTGCAGATTTATTTGGAGAGGAAAAGTAAACAGATGTAGGTGTGTGTGGCAGAGAGAAAGGAGATGTGGGAGAGTGGGTGTTCCCAAGGTGAACAGTCTGTGTTAAGTGAATTCTTAGGACTGGGACTCTTGCAGGGCAGTGCACACAGGCTTCTCTGCCCCAGCTGTGTTGAGGAGCTGAGAAGGGGGTGAATGCTGTCCTGCTGGGGTTCAGGGGAAGCCTGTCCCCCCAGAACAACTCAGAGCCCATCTTCTCAGCTCTGTCTCTTTCCTTACTAAGCAGCCGTTTGCCCCAGTTGTTGTTGAATTACAGTGTCAGCCTTGGCTTCTGAGGCTTCAGAGCAAGGAGAGGTGGTGACACTTGGCCTTTCTCGGCCAGAACACCCTGCTGCCCACCAGTCGCCCCCACCCCATCTTGTGGGAGCCCCGGCCAAGGCAGAGGTCAGGATCTGGCTGGCTCTGCACGAGGGTGCTGCTGTGTTTCCATCCAGGGTCAGCCTTACAGAGCTGCTGCCTGCATTTTGCCTTCTGCTTTTTCTAATCCTTTCAGGACTACAAATTCCCACACGTGAGCAATTCCTCCTGGTTTAAAATTATATCAGACTAAGGCAGCGGTTCTCCTCCCAGCACATAACAGGGATTTCCTTTGCTCCAGCAGGGAGCCTTCTGTGCTAAAATCCATAGTCCAGTGTTGTGTTGTGTCCTGCTCTCAGGGATTCTTCCGATTTGTACCTTGGGGAGAATAATTTTCTAGTATTTTTAAATCTGGGAAAAGATATTTTTCTTTGTTGGTGTGGTTTTGTTTTAGCCCCCTTTCCTCCACAAGAAAGGGTTCCTCATAGCCTCAGTTTACCCTTCTGTGTAAGGGGAGGAGTAGTTTTCCTTGCCTTTTGTGAGAATCAGGTGACACTGATAGTAAGGCATAGAGCACAACTCACACGGCCTCCCCTTCCCTCCCTGTGGTTCTTGTTTCTCTCTCTTCCTGAAATACACAGAAGCCGCTCTTCCCCAGCACTCTCTGCATCCTTCTTCTGTCATTCAAGAAGTATCTGCTGAGTCCTTGTTCCGGGGCCAGCGTTGTGCTGGGCACTGAGAGAAAGGAGGCTGAGGCCGGGGTGGTGGTGCAGCACTCAGAGGCTGAGGCGAGGACCCCCAAGAGCTCAAAGCCAGCCGGAACTATAGTGAGACCTTCCCTGTTTCAAAAAACAACAAAACAGAAAAAAAAAGAAGTAGAAGCCAGGCGCGGTGGTGCATGTCTGTATCCCAGATCTTGGGAACCTGAGGGGGGAGACTGCCATGAGTTGGAGGCCAGTCTGCTCTATGTAATGAGTTCAAGGCCAGTCTGCACTACATAGCAAGGCCCTGTCAAAAAAAAAAAGGTGAAAAGAATGTCAGAAAAATTACACAAATAAGCACTAGATTTTCTGTTGTGTATACAACGTCTTCTTGACCGTGGATCAGGAAAGGCATTTGGAATATTTTAGAGAATGAGCTCAGAAGGGCTCCAGGGTGGCTTCCTAGAGGAGGAGCCAGGGCTTTTCCTCTTGCATTCCAATGCTCGCAGTTTGGTAGTGGCTGGCTGGGGCACTGCATCGAAAGTGGTTCAGAGTGGTGTTCACACTTGGGGAGAAAGTGTCATCCCGGGTTAGCAGAGTCTGGCTCAGATACACAACAGGGGAATGTGAGCAAGAGGCCTCATTCGGCCTCGCCATGGAAGGTGCTGTGCCAGGGGTAAGGAGCTGTGGGGGTGGGTGCTCCCTGCTCGCCACAGAGCGGCTTCCTGGGTGTGACAATGCGGAGAAGGAGAGACGCCTGTGTGTACACACGCATCGGTACACACGTGCACACAGACGTGCTTAGATTCCTATTTTGTTACAGGCTTTTCCCATCAAGAGGAAACCTCTTATGATAAAAAGCATAAATAGTTTTGTGTTTTCTTTTGAGATAGGCTTTCTCTATGTAGCCCAGGCTGGCCTTGAACTGGCAGTGATCCTCCTGCTGCAGCCATACGATAGGTTAAAAGGCTTTGAACTATTTAGTTTTGAAAGTTGCCTTTTAGGTTCACCTAACTGATTTCCTTTTAAAAAGTAAAAGGTGGGAAAGATTTTCTGGGCTAACCCTTGTACTCTGAGACAGATGTTTGTCACTTTATACTGTATGTAGGAGTGACAGGTGCCTGACGTGCATACGGAGTTTGGCTCTTCTCTGTCCCAGGAGACTCAAAGATCCAGTGAAGTAGGGAGAGAAAGCAAGGCCAAGTACCGAGGCCCAACAAGTACCGAGGCCCAACAAGAACGTGCTGTGAGATCCTGAATGCCAGCAGGGGGTCCCCAAGCTGCTCTGTCTGTCGTATTTGTTCCCTTGCTATTTGTTTATTCTGCAGGCATTGATTATGTGCCTACTGTGTGCTTACCTAGCTGTTACTAAGTCCCAGACAGATGGTGGAAGACAAAAGCAGACCTGGCCCCACTCTTGTGACATTTGAAGACTGGGAAGGGATGGGCGTGGTGGCAGAGGAGGAGGCACATAGATCAAGAGCACAGACCAGAAAAGCCGAGCTGGCTGCTCTCTAAATGTCTTACCTGGTCAGATAGCTCCGTGAAAGCCTCATCCTTTGATATTTGCTGCAGAAGTTTACAGGAACCTCGTATCAGAGAGTCCTCGGCACACAATGTCACTATGGTCTTAAACTTGAGATTCATTTTATGTCAGATGGGCTTCTGAACCTTCTCTACCATTTACCTGTCAGAACTTGTTGTCAGAGCTGCTTTTCTGTTTCTGTTTTTTGAGACAGGCAGGGATTGCAGGTGAGCACCACGCATCAGGGCTCTGTTTCCCCTTCTCCTGCAATACTTTATTTTTTTCAGGGGGTTGAAGCCAGGGCCTTACACATGCTAGCAGGCACTCTTTTCTCTAGCTCAATACTTTCTTTTATACTGAGGTAATTAGCTGCCTTTTGGTCCCATATTTTTTGCTGTAAGCTGCTCTCTCCTGGCAGGTGAACTAGAACTGTACCCTCAGACACCCCAAAGCCTCTTCCCGACTTCCCTGGATGGTAAGAACTTTTTTTGGAGTAATTTTATTGGCCTAGGCAAACACTTTCATCCCCACTGGCCCTGACACATTCTTAATCTGCCTAGCATGCTTGTTACTAACTTCAAAAAATTTTTTATTCCTTTTACCTCTTTTGTGGGTGAGCAAATACCTTTTCTGTTTTTTGGAGACAGGGTCTTGCCAAATGGTTCAAGCTGGCCTTGAACTCACGGGGGTCCTCCTGACAGCTCCCTGAGTACCGGGATTACAGGTGTGCACCTCCATGGCTGGTGAGCAAATACTTTTCAACAAATAAATTGGATATATTGTTCCCCAAGTGTTAACTCCTCACAATATTAGGTGGCTGGTTCTTGTCTTTCATCTGTTTGCTCCCAAGTTTGCCCAGTGTGGGCAACTTAAACTTAGCAAATTAGTAAGACCTGTCTCAAAATTAAAAAAAAATAATAATAATTTGCGCCTGCGCCTGCTGTGTCCATCCTCCCCCATCGCTCCTGTTCCCCAGGTCTGTGCCCTTGATCTGGCTTCTCACAGATGTCACCTCTCAGGAAGGGGTGCATTGGTGGTGGGCCCTTGAGCACCCTTTTGTAATTTGAAACTGACCTCCGGCTCTGGCTGTGAGGCCTGATGATGTGAGTCTGCCCTGAAGAGATAGAGCTTTGAGCAAAGGCATCACTGGGCCAGACCCTGTGCCAGCCAGCCGAGGGCTGTGTGCAGGTCCTGGCCAGTCTGCCCCATGATGTCTCTCTCCTTCTTCCTCCACTCCCCCTTCTACTTCTTCTGGTTTTATGTGGCAGGGTCTCACTATGTAGCCTTGAACTCATGGTGAACCTCCTTGTTTTTCTTATGAGAAGTACAATCAGGAGAAACGGTGGGTAGAGAAAAGAAATACACCTAGGTCATTCAACAAATGCAGTTATTATGTAATCAAAATAACTCTGCCCCCCATTGCCCTGGTTTGTTTTGGTGCTGGAGATCAAACCCAAGGCCTTGCTTATGGTGAGCACATACTGAGTGATGCCCTTGGCCTCCTCACTGCCCTTTTAAACTCTATTAATTTATTTGTGGTACAGGGGATTGGCCTCAGAGCCTTTGCACAGAGCTATATCTGCACCCCATTTTATTTTTTATTTTGAAATAGGGTACTGCTAATTGTTCAGCTGACCCTGAACTTGCAATCCTCCTGCCTTAGCATCCCTCAGGGTTGGTCACCATGCTCAGCTTTAAACTTTATTTAATACAGAAGACTTGAAAACTCAGCAGGCAGGACTGCAACTTTTCAACTCATTTTTAATTTTAAAAATTCTTGCCATTCTGTTTACTGATAACTAAGATATTTATCTTGTATATTTAAATTTCTTAAGATTTCATGATAATAGCTACAATGTGGACTAGACATGAAAATATACAAAACAGTTTTAGGAACATGTGTATTTCTACCAAGATACATGTTTATTTTTAAAATAAAGACCTTGCAAATGAAATCAGTTCATCAAATTTTTACACAGGTGACAAAAAAACTTTTTTATGGGAAAAAAGTAAAAATTGATGCACAAATAACACTTTCAACATAGTGTTCTAGTATTTTAAAAATTATCAATTCTATAAATCACTATTTCTAAATACAGAACTTTGTCCCTTTTGAGTTTCTGTCATGGTTACAATAAACCACAAGATCAGCTCAGTTTTAAGAAATGAAATGCCTGCTCCCATCCTCAGAGCTGCACACCCTGTCTCACTGAGAAGTAGGGCTGTACAGCCCCAGAGGAGAAGCCAGCTGCTGCTGTGATTTCGTGTCCACCTCCGCCCCTCCCTGTCTTCAGCCGGCATGAGGCTGGGAGCGGTGGGAGCTTCTCTCTACCTCTGCCTAGGCTTCTTTTCCTCTCTGCGATTCTGCTTTCCTAGCTGGTGTCTGCAGCCTCCAAGATGGAGAGGAGAGGGAGTCAGAGAGGCTGGCTGTCCTCTCTGCTGGGCCTGCAACCCTGGCTACCTCTCTCTGGCCTTGTCTGGATATGGGGAGCTGTGTCATTACTCCGGGTGGACGCTTGGGGTTTCTTCCTAGGACTCCAGCCACCCAGCCCCATGTCCCCAGAGTCCCACTACCCTGTACTTGGTCCTAGGACAGGATCCAGTCCAACCTCACACCAGCTTCCTCTCCTGAGTGGCCATCTTCGGTCCATGGGGCATACTATCCGAGAAGCCCAGAGAGATGCCCTGCCACCTTGCTGTGCCTCTGTGTCGTGGACACATGGCGGGGTCCTGTTATGTCTGCTCTTCCCGGAGCCAGTGAAAATACTTTGAAGTTCTCCATGTAGACTTGAGCTGAAGAAGGTAAACTCTTGCCCATGTGTCCTTGGAGACAGGACCACTTGTTAGGAGCTCTGTGTTTCCCACACCACGCCTCTCCCACACCCTATTATAGCTTTGATCTGGATGAGGCATCTGCAGGCCAGGAGCCAGGTCCTCCCTCCTTTGTGTTTCTGGGGACAGCTCAGTCTCCTGTCTCCGTGGGCACCTGATGCCAAGCATGTTTATGCCTCAGCAGGGGTGGAGGCCGAAGGTCCCATTCTGATGTCTTGTTTCATATGAAACGCAGCAAAGGACAGAGTGTGTGTTTCGGTTTCCTATTGCCGCTTATCACTCCCAAACGGGTGTCAGGCTGCTTGGAGATGCAGTTCCCCGAGGCCCTCTGGGCAGGGAGCCTGACACAGTTTCTCGTGCCTTCTCATTCCCTGGTGGGCGACAGTGGCTTCGCTCTGTGATTGTCAGTGCACTGTTCTAAGAGGCCAAATCAGAAGGAACACTAGGCCCAGGCTGTGACAGTCACATAGCAGCTTATTTGTATGTTCTGTTGGCCAAAGTGGAATCATAAGACCGGCCTGTGTGAGAGACGGGAAGGGGGAAACGAGTTTCTGGCGCTCAGCATCTTTCAGGCTCCCTGACAGTTCCCACAGGATTTGGCCTCTGCCAGCTCTGGTTCTGGGCAGATTTTTCTGAGCAGATTTGGGGAAAGGATTAAGGGAAGAATAAAATAAATCTGTGTTGGTTTGGTTGGCTTCCATTTGGAAGGGGAGAAAGGAAAAGTTTCAGCAGTGTGGAGGGAGGAGAAGCAGAGCTGGCTGTGGGAGGGGAAGGCCCACATGGGGGCTGGGGTCCTTAATAGAGAACAGGGGTGGAGGAACCCTTTCCTTCCTGAAGCATCAGATAGGTCATTACCTCTGCTGAGCTGGGCAAATGAGTCCACCCCAGACTCATGTGAAAATGCATTTCATCCTAGACTGTATTCTCCTTGGGCCTGGTTTAAGTGAGCATAATGGGATGCTGGCCTGGTGCTGGCTCTGTAATGCATTTAAATAAAAATTACAAGAGGCAGCCAAGGGTGGAGGTGCACGCCTATAATCCAAGCACTCAGGAGGCTGAAGTAGGAGGATTGCTGAGTTCAGGCCAGCCTGGGCTACACAGTGAGTTCCAGGTCAGTCTCAACTACATAGTGAGACCTCGTCTGAAAACAAACAAACAAACAAAATAAAACAGGAGGCCATTCCGTCAAAGGATGAAATTATAAATTTAATTTAAAGATCTTAATTGGCTCTCTTTTGCTATTCTGTAATTAGGCAACACTTCATTCCATACAGTAGAGTAAGTGTTCCGATAGGCTGAGCTTAGAAGGTTGGGTGTAGAGGCTGGAAAAGGCTGAAGAAAGGAGAAACAGAACAAAGAGTAGAGTGAGTATTTCGGAGTTGCTTTCCTTGAAAGGTGAAAATGGAGACAACATAATAGAAAACTAAATGAAGCACAGATGGCTTCAGCCTGTGGTGCAAGCATTGAACACCCTCCCCATGGCCCGCTGAGCCCGCCTGCAGCAACGGCAGCTCCATTGTTTCCTTCCTTGCCACGAAGCTCAGCATGCGCGACTTTGCTTGGATTTTTAGCCTCATCTGCTGGGGACCCAGAGCTGAAGCTCCATCCAGACAATGGCCTCCTGTGCTCTCTATTACCCTCGCCCACCCAGCCGAAGGGTCCACCCACCTTCCTCCCTGCCTGAGCCTAGAGGGTGAGCAGGAGGAGCCAGTGGCACCGAAGGGCATGTTGGGTGGCTGTCTTGGGACAGATGACCAAGCTTATAAGTTAGCCTGGGGAGCCCATAGCCTGTTCCTGCTTTATGTTTTAAACAGCACAACCTAGAATTTATTTTTCACTTTCCAAGAAAGTGCTGGGGAGGAGGATTGCCACGAGTTCAAGGCCAGCCTGCGTTACATAGTGAATCCAAGGCCAACCTGAACTACACAGCAAGACCCTGTCTCAAAAACTTTTTTATTTTTCATTGTAATTTAAAGAAAAGCTGCAAGCCTTTCAAGCTGGCTCAGACCCACCCCTACCCTCTAAGCCTCTTCTGAGTTCTTTGGGCTCCTTTAAAACCTTTGCCATCTGAGTCCTAGGGCACTTCTTCTGACAAGCACACATCAATATACAGCTTAGAGCAAGGCTGAGTGAGTCCCAGGCCTGGCCACCACCTCAGCACCCAGTGGGCAGAGAGGACCAGGCAGGGTGTACCTGCGGGGGACTGCCGGCAGGGGGCGCTGCGCACACATAGCCAGACGCCATAGGACGTCCCAACCAGGCTTCTAACGCTGTAGGCATTTGAAGCTGTGAGGAACCAAACCATCCACTGGTTTCCATTTGCCACCAGGAACCTGTGGCCTGAGGAAGTGAGTGGGTGGTGTAAGTGGAGCTAACTATAAGCCGGTTTGCAAGACTTGCAGGCCGGGATTCCCACCTTTCCCACCCTCCTGTGCCCATCCAGTCCCATGGCTGTGAGAGAGCAAAGATCTCAGCAGAGTTAAGAAGAAAATGACGCATGGGAGGGACAGTCAGCAAGGACCAGAGCGGGAGCTCAGCACCATCTGCCCGGAAAATCAGGATGGGGCTTTTTGCACTTATCCCCACAGTAAGCTATAGTTAAAAAGAGAACACTTGTGGAAAAATTAGTTTACTAAAACTCATCAGAATACTGGCCCGTGCTATGACTGGCAGAATGTTTTAGCGTCAGTCCTCTGCTCTGCCGTCATGGGCCGGGTGACCTTGGCCACACATGCATCTGACTCCACTTTGTAAAATGGGGTGGTGGTGCTGACAGGGACTAAAGGCGAGGAGGTATGCGGGGTGCTACTCACGGATTGTGGAGGGATCGGGAAGTGCCAGCCTCAGTATCTGTCATTCAGAACTGTGACATAGTCATGTCTGTTGCAATGGCAAAGCACCCCTTCTCGCCTGTTGGATAGTTGCTCTTTGACATAGCTTTTCTTCCATCTACTGTCAGCCTCTGTGATTGTGCACGCCTGAAATCCCTGCACTCAGGAGGCTGAGGCAGGAGGATCGCCATGAATTTCAGGCCAGCCTGGGCTACATAGTGAGTCCGAGGCCAGTTCAATTCTGGAATTACAAAAGAATTTCTGTTCAGGAGAACATTCAATAGTCAGATTCAGTCCTACGTCTGACAAAGTGAATCTTTTTTTTGACAAAGTGAGTCTTATACACCTTTGGCACAAAAATACAATGTAAAGTATAACAAAAAGCACACACACTCAAATACTGTAAATAGACTATTTTTACTTTTACAGTCACCTTAAAATGCTGGTATAATATAGTGGAGCAACTCTTGTTTCTGGACATCCTGGCTCTGACTGAGTATAGTACTACTGTGCGGTAAGCACCCAGCAGCACGACTGTGACAATGTCCAGCCGACACACAGGCTCCTTCTGAGATGTGTTCACATGTACAAATGTTTGTAATTCGAGGTCTGTTTGTATCTGTGAAAGTTTGCAACTCAAATATTCATAAGTCAGAGACATACTGTACATAGCAAGAACCTATATATATAAAAAAAATACATTTTAAAAAGCCTCCATCCTGGGCAAAGGCAGAAAGAACAGGGAGGCCTTTTTTTCCCACTGAGTCTTTGGCAGACATCTGAGCTCGCTGTCCTCCTGCCCCGGTGCCAGGGCCTCAAGTCTCTGGCTCTGTAGCTCTAACCTTGGGGAGAACATGAGGGGGCAGGGAGAGAACAGGCCCCAGACACCCTGGGGAGCAGCTCCTGTCACCTGGTGGGTGGCAGCAAAGCCCCAGTGATCCGGGTGGGGGGGGCCTGTGAGCCCGCCGAGGGAGGGGAGGTCGGGCTCCCTTTCTGTCTGAGGTCAGGGCTGTCCAGCCTCTGCCTGGCAGGAGGTGGCCACGGCCAGCGTGACTCTGTGGGCCACTGAGACCGTGCCAGCTCAAGCATGCCAAGAGGAGGAGATTCTGGATAACAACAGAGCGAGACCCAAACAACAGAGCGACACGCGCCGAAGCAGGGAGAAGAGGGTGGGTCAGAACAGCGCTGTCGCCGCCGGCGCGTGTGCTGGGGGGCTGGGGGCTCTTCATCCGGGGCTGCATCTGCTTTGACCGCAGGAGTCGAAGTGATTCCAGCTTCAAGAACAGGCTTCGTGAACGGCAAAAGAAACAGACGCTTGCCAAGGAGAGAGCTGGGCTTTCCAAGTTACCTGACCTTAACAATGCTGAAGCTGTTAAAAAAAAACTCTTCCTTGAAGAAATACAGCTTGGTGAAGAGTTAGGAAGGAGCTCAGGGTGAATATGAGAAGGGTGTGGACCATCTGCCAAATTCAAGGGCTGCGTGTGGACAGCCACGGCAGGTGCTGCAGGCTGTTACGGCAAACCCTTCCACCACCAGTGTTTCAGATGCCTCTGTTAAGCTCCCAGCAATTAGTCAGAGAACTGTCAGTGCTCAGGGCTTGGCTGAAGAGGATGTCAAATGAAAAATCTCAACATCATAAGGTCTCAAAAAGATTAAAAAAATTTTTAGCTTGGAAGTTGAACAGCTGAGGGGGAATAAGGGCAGATATGCTTGTTTATGAACTGTCCTACGCTGAAATCTACCAGAGTTAATGTTTACTTTGTGTAGATCCACTTGTCTTTTATTTTTTTCCCACTGAAAAGTGTATTTTAATAGAGAGCTTTTCATTTTATAAAAACACTATGAGTTACCAAAATACGGATTTTGTTTATTCCTGAGACCTGCAGTTAAAATGTATATGTGACATTAAAAAACCCAGTGCTTAGTTTTAAAAGATGAGCGAAAGGGCTGGAGTTGTAGCTGAGTGTAGAGTGCTTGTCTAACGTGCATGAGACCTTAGGTTGGGCCTCAGCACCAGGAAAAAGGAAAACGGTGAAAAAGTGTAGGAGAGTGGTGAATGCACATTTAAAGCTAGCACATTTTCTTATAGGTGAGAGTTGGATATTGATTGTGTTTCTTAATAGAGTGTTAAAATGAGAGATCCTTTCTTTCCATTTACTCTTAAAGACGCGGTGTGCTGCAGTGCTGGACTAATGGCTCCACCTCTTCCCTCTTTATCAGTCTTGAGCTGTTTTACTTAAATCAACGTTCTCTTAACGTTTCTGCGTGTTTATTTCCTTTATTTTAAGTATAGCTACCAGTAGTATTGGGAATTAGATAGCACGCACCCAATCTCACCGTAGGAGCCTTACCAGTGTGCATCTGCTCACTGCCCTCATGTATAAGACCGGGGAATCACTGGTGCTTGTGATGTGTCTCTTTCAGCTTCTCGTTCTTCTAGTTCCGTTCAGCATCTTCAAATTCACCTTTGCCTGAGGAATGTATTTGGGCAGCCAGGACCTGCACTTTTTTTAATATTCTGAATTTTGCAGGCTTGTCTGACTAAGTGTTTCTGAATTTATCTTTTCATTTTCACCCGCATTAGACAGTTCTGTGACGATGTAAATTTGAAAATTAACCTTTAAGGTAACTGGGATCATCTGCCTGTAAAATAGTTTGTTCCCTTTTTGCTTTCATCTTCTGTATATTTCCGATTGATTAATTTATCTGGTACAATGAGAGTGAGAAATAATACTAAATAAAGACTTGACTAGAGATTGTGGGACCTTTTACTCTCACAGTGACATATTTTCTGCCATTTCATAATTGAGTCAGTTTCAGAATTGAGAATAAAGATCTTTGGGACTTAAAACAAAACAAAACAAAAACAGCAAAGCAAAACCACAGAATGGTTCCGTGGCCGTCTCACCTGAACGAGGGCTGCGGTGTCCTCTGGGTCAGGGCTGCGCAGAGGCTGAGGACAACAGCCCTGCCCGTCAGCCCAGGCTTGGCTCTGGGAGAAGCCTGTGAGGGACAGCAGGGACTCTGGCCCCGGAACTGAGGCTGTGTGTGTTGTGGGAGCACAAGGGCCACCGGCTGCTCAGAGCCCTCAGCTTTCTCCAGACACCGACAGGCAGGCCTGGGCAGTTGTCTGCTAGGGGAGGGGACAGGCCAGATGGTTTCCTCTCTGCAGGGGCTTGGACAACACAGGGCCACCTTGCTGCTGGCTGCTACGGTGGCAGAGCTAGGGAGGGGGTCTTGCCGCCCTGTGTCTGGCCCAGTGAGAGCCGCACCGGCCACCCAGGAGCACCAGCCTTGGGGAAGCAGTGGCTCTTTCTGGAGAACTGAGTTGCCATCCCTGCTGGGAAGGCAAAGGCAGAGCTGATGGACAGGGTCCTCTGCCCTGTGATCCCCGCCCTCAGCCATCAGAAGCAGAGCTTAATCAGGTTCTTCAGTGTGGGGCACAGGGGGCTCCTTCCTGGGGGCCTCCCCAACCCGGCCATGCACTTGAAGTTGCTCTTTCCAGTCTTCCTCATCAGCCTCCTCTGGATCTCAGGTCTCGTCCTCCTTGGTACGGTCAGTCTAAAGGGAACATCTTGAACATTCTTAGCAAGGGGCTCCTGGTGAGCAAGGATGCTCACAGTAATGGTTATACCCAGCCAGGCTTGGTGGTTCACCCCTATAATCCCAGCACTCAGAAGGCTGAGGCAGGAGGATTTCTGAGAGTTCGAGGTCAGCCTGAATTGCATAGCAAGACCCTGTCTCAAAATGAAAAAAAACAGACCTCCCCCCAAAAGAAACAGTGATATTTGGTTAGAGACCCTTGACAGGGGTAGCACACCGAGCATTGCAGCAGCAGGACACAAGCTGAGAGCCTGTGGATTCGTTGAGGCTGGTCTCACACTCGTGACATTTCGTAATGAGGCACCAGTTGTGTTGCCTTCAGTACCAGTTCTGTGCTTGGCGTCATCCTTAGCAGCTCCTCACAGGTGGGCCCTGATGGTCTTGTCACCGTCCCAGCTGCTCCTCACCGATCTCCTTCCAGCTGTGGCTTTGGGTCAGCCGAGCCCTTCCATCCCTGTCCTGCACAGCAGAGGCTGTGGGAGGGGCACCGACAGGCTCGTCCTGGGCACAGGCTGCAGGGTTTCTCTGGTCATCTGCAGAAGCCCTCTCCCCTGCCGGCCAGCTGCCTTCCACACTCTGGCTCTCGGATCCAAACACCGTCTCCTGGGCACATCTGTATTTCGCTTGTTTTGTTTCATTTTGTCAGCACATGGATGAAGCAGCTCTGCTCAAGGAGCCCTTTAGAAGGAGCCCAAAGAATCTATTTTGGGCCACTTTGTACTATCCTGGCCGCCACTGGGACTGACCATAGGTCTGTCTTCTCTCTAGATAATCTGGATTTTCCAGAAAAAAACTCCTAAGTATACTCAAATCACAAGGGTTCCTCAAATGAATTATTTCCCCGACATACCCTTTGCTGCACCCGAAAACCTTGCTTCCGCGTCTCTGTGCAGTAATTGTGCAGTGAGTCCTTGCTCTGCTTCGGGGGGTTCTCCCCAGCACCGGGCTCTCCGCATTGGCCCCTAGACCCTTGCAGGGAAGCAGTTGGGCCGGCTTTTCATCATTGATGGCTCTTGGTCTTCACCCTCTTCCAGGGGATGAGCAGGCTGAGGAGAAGCAGGGCTGAAATCCCATCTTCCTGGGGCTCTGGCCTCAGAAAAGCAGGTCCTGGGAGTTGACGAGGAAACAGCAAGGGGCCCAGTTGCCCTTGAGACAGCTACTTCTGGGAGCGACCTGGCTGTCACCTCACTGGGCTGCTGGTTTAGAGGTGTGAGGAAAGACAGTGGACCAGCAGTCTTCCTTGCTGGCCTCGTCATCTTCCAAGGAAGTTGATTTTCCCAGGTTCAGAGGACTGGTTCTGAGTTTCCCAAGGATCGCTTTCCCGGAAAAGATAATGATTTTCGGCTCTGGGCTGACAGTGTCATTTACTCCTTGCTTACGACCTGGTCCAGGTTTGGTCCTGTTTCTGTTTGACCTCTTGGCTTAGTGAGTTCAGAGACCTCAGGAGGCTCAGGATCCAGAAATTCACCACAGTCACCCTCAGAATCATCCTGTGCCCCAGCATCAGAAACGGCTTGCTCCACACTGAAAAGTAGACGCCCGTCTCTCAAACTTGAATAAATTTGAGGGCAGAAGCGGGAATTTAGGAGAGTGCTTTTTGGAACTAATAAGAAGAAAAGGCGCTTGGCGGCCACTCCAAAGGGGAAAGAAGTCCAGCAGATTTTCTTTACCTCAGCTGTATATAGGGCGGGGGAGATGGGGGTCCTTACTTCAAAGGGGCCGAGTTAAAAAAGAAACTAGTTAGTTTGCATTTTGTTCTTCAATTCCTAGTAGCCCAGTCCAGAAATAGAGAGAAACCGCCAACTAACTGAGGATATTTTCTTTCTGGAATGAAAGGTATTGATGTCTCTATTCTCACCCCAAGCTGCTATCTTTTTCTCATGTTTACCTTTGTGTCGCTAAGCTTGGCTTAGTGGGCTGCTGGTTTGGTGAGGCCGGGTGCAGTCTGAGGTCTGTGTGTTCTGTCAGGATGACCTCAACCTCCAGGTCCTCTCGTGTTGCTGAGGAGCTGGGGTGACAGGCATGGGAATCCCTTCCTCACAGGGCAGCTCAGAGATGGCGCCTGCCCATCCCTGACACAATCCAGTCTTGTCCCCTGAAGCAGCAAAACTGGGTCACAGTGAATAATCTCTTCATTGTTGCTTGCCTCTGTCCTTTTCCAATGCAGATGCATGCACATGTGACGGCTGATCTCTAAGCACGGTGACCACCCAAACTGGCTGGCTCAGGGAGCTGCCAAGGCCACCGCTGCACTCCTTCTGCTCCCCCAGAAGTGTCACCTTGTTCTGGACCTTTTCTTTTTTGCCTGAAGCTGCTGTCAAGGACAGACTAGATCTCTGACACCTACCCCTGATTGATTGTCTTACAAGTGATGAGGACAGTATGGTTTTTTTGCTCCCCAGCCATCATCTCTCACAGGGCCTTTGCACATGCTGTATCTTCTGATAAGATGCCCCTCCTCTTTGCTGCTTACGGGACTGGCTGTCAACATGGTATCACCTTGACTTCAGTTCTTTCTCTGTTTAGAGTTGATCCAGTAGTATAAAAAGCTTTGAGATGGTGATCTGTAAATGCTACCTTAACCAAAAGGCACCTCTGTACATCAGACGGACCCAGAAAGGGAAGCATGAAAAATCATACCCCTGACTTGTTTCCAGTATCACATGGTATGGTACAACATTGAATAATTGCTAGGCAGAGTTGACAGATTCGGAGTACAGTTCATCGGGGAGCTGGGGGACTTAAACATCAGTGAGCCTTCTGGAAAATTTATGAGAGGATTACAGTGTGCAGCTGCCAGAAAAGGGCAGTAGGATTCTGGGCTGAACCGATTACCTCCTACCACAGTGGGCTTTTTGTCCGCTGAGTGCAACTCTCCGCACAGTGTCTTGAGTGGGATTTTTTTATGATAAGTGGGATGAATGGAAAAACAATCAATGCTCAGAATATCTAGGGAATGGAATGAAATCCATATGGGCATCATGCCAGTTAAACTAATAAAGTAAATTATAATTATAAAATCAAACTCTGGCAAGGCTTGTGAGAAAGCTGTATTTTCATACTGACATAAAGTAGTATTAATAGCTCTGGAAAGCAACATGGCTAAGCGTAATGAACCACGAAGCATCTCATCCTTCAGCCCGGGAAACATCTTAGGCTATATCCTAGAGAGATAACATAAAATAAAAGAACAAGATTTGTAAAAACGATTAAATAACAACAAAACATGGCCTAAATGAAATGTGATACTATTAAGGATGATTCATTCAGGTAATATAAAAACAAACAAGTTGATATAAAATAATGCTAAGTGAAAACTCCACTTTGTATAGACAGTGACTAGAGGTTTGTTTGTTTGTTTTTTAAAGCCCAAGGTAAGAAGAGATAATTCCATTTTGTTACATGGCAGGTGAGAAGTTAATTTGATTTTTCCGTTGCTTTGATGGTTTGTATTTACCTCCTGTTAGGAAATTGGTTGGAAGAATAATTTTAAATGCTGTACCGTACATGCCATTGATAAAGAACAGGAGGAAGGTAAAGCCTTACACTTCTTTGATGAGGTTTCAGACAGCTGTGCAGATCTCAACCGACAGCTGGAATAGCAGAGCAGCCAGATCTTGGAGCTGTACAAATCCCTGCCTTGAGCTGGAGAAGAAAAGCAGGTTGGGTTAGCTGTCTGGCTGCTCGGCTCATGCCAGGCCTTGATCTGCTTAGAGCTGACCCTTGGGTTGTTTGGGTTTGTGTGTCTGTTAGGAAGCAAGAAGACCAGGGGGCCGGGGGTTTAGCTCAGTGGTTCCAACACCTCCCTTGCAAACGCAAGGACCTGAGTTCGATCCCCAGTACCAAAAAAGAAAGCAGGAAGACCAGTATGGGGTAGAGGAGGGGAGCAGGTGTTGGTTGCCTTCCCCTAGTAAGCCTTTTCCTGCCCCTAAGCCCACACTACACTATAAACCATGGACCTCTTTTTCCTTCTGGTAGGATTCATTTTGCCTCATAAACTTGACATCCTCGAATGTGTATTTTCAGTTACCCACTCCTTACAAGAATAGTTTTCATACAGTATAGTCTCTAACGTAAGTGTTTGGACAGAGACTTCATTTTATTTAGTAGCTATTTTTCTTTAGGCCTTCACCCTCATCTAAGCAGGGCACTAATCCAAGTAGGTCTCATCTTTATTTGCCTCCTGCATTTCTGTATTTGGACATAGACTTCTGCAGACATCAGGCGATTCTCAAAGCCATGGGGCAGTGGGCCTGGGTCAACACCTTGGGTCGTCGTGTGTCTGAGACCCAGGATGGAGAGAGTCTCTTGCATTGTGCCTCATTGCACAGAACGCTTGCTTCATTGGCCTGGGCTTCCTGAGCAGAGAGACACCAGGCCGGGCACCCCTTTTCCTACCATCTTGAAGTTGCTTTAGAATAATTTTTCCTTGCTTCTCTTCTCTTTCCCATGCTGTTCTTTCTTTCTTTCCTTCGCTACAAATCAGAGGCCTTCATGATAATAAGGTGACATGTACTGAGTGTGGGCTTTGCTTCAGACATGTTGACACACATTGGCCTGTTTTCCCTTCCCAGCAGCTCCACGAGGCAGATGAGTAAAGTGATTGCACTGGATGCCAGAGGAAACAGGCACAGACAGGGAAGATCATGCAGGTCACTAACTGGTAGGATGGAGGTCCAAGCCCATGCAAGTGGCACAGGGAGCAGGCTTTTGGCCATTGGGCTTGTGTCCTGTGACTGGCCTCACTTGCCTGTGCTGTGGGAAGGCAGCCAACTGGAGCAAGAGTGAGGAGAACAGGTGTGTGTGTGTGTGTGTGTGTGTCTGGTGGTGTGGGGGTGGTGTGTGTCTTTCCTGTCATTTAGCCTCTTGAGGCAGGCAGTTAGTTAACCACTTTGTTTCTCTGTTTCTTCATTGGTATAGTGGGGTAACATCAATAGTACCTAGCTCCTCCCATGGTGTTGCTATGATTAAAAGTGTTAATAAAATCCTCAGGACAATTGCCAGTGCACGGTTGTGCTTGATAAGCGTGGGCCATCAACATCATCATTCACACTGGTGTTGGCAACCACTGCTCTACCTCCCCCTCCTCCCAGGCTGCTGGTGACCAGAAAAGCATTTGTAACAAATTCCAGGAGGTGCTGGTGCTTCTGGACCTCTGGGGTACACGAGTTCCTTTTTTTCCACCTCAGCTCTCTCCCTGGTTTATTTTCACTTCTTGTTTTTACCTAGGATGAGGAAACCAGGTACTGTGCCTGGCTTGGGGAAGGACCTGTCCCAGAGCCTCTCCAGGGCTTGCCCATTAGGGTCTGACTGGATCTGACTGGAAGGGCAGTGTCAGCCAAGAGGAGACGCAAGCTGGTGGGACGCCTGGGGTTTGTTCTGTTTTGTTTTACTTTGTTTTTTTGTACCAGGAATGGAACTCAGGACTTTGTGCCTTCCGGGCAGATGCGGCGCCACTGAGGTAAATCCCGGCCTCGAGTCTGGGGTTTGTATGTTGACAGCAAATGATTTTGGAAGTCACAGGAGAGAGAAAGAACCTTCTTCCCTAGACAAAAACATCCTTTGAGCAAAGATGGAAGTAAGGAAGGAAAATGAAGAAAAGGCGGGCAGGGAACTAATCACAACGTTTATGGTTGGAATTGTGGGATTTGTAGGAAGCAAATGCTGTAGGCACTTAGGCCTGAGCCAGGCAGGTGGCGGTGCACAAATGTGAAAGAAGTGGACCTTGGGGTCATTTTTGATCTCTGGGGCAGGAAGAGATGGGGAGGAGGTTGGCCTGCTTGGGTCTACATTTATGTGGCTACCAATTCCAGAGGTCTGAGCTGGTTCCAGCTCACGATTTCTCTGTGCTCAGAGGTGACCCGACTTGGGGCCAGACTCTCTCCTTGGGGGCCTACCCTAGAGAGGCTCTGCATGGGCTGCAGGTAAGCCTTGAAAGCAGGGTTTTTGCTTCTTTCTGGAGAAAGAAGAGTTGGGCTGTGTGTCTGTCTCCAGGGCATTTGCTTCTGCATCAGGATTTTACTCTGTCAAAGTTGTGGGGGTGACTGCTTCTGGGGTCTCAGGGCCCAGCGCGGACTTGGGGGCACAGCGTCTCCGTGAGCCTAGGCAGGAGGGCTGCGAGAAGGACCCCAGTGCTCGCTCAGGTGGCCTGCTCTGTACTCACAGGCCCAGCTCTACAAAGCTGTCCTGCCCAGGCCAGGAGCCCAGCAGCTGTGTCCTGTACCTTGGATTCCTGACAAAAGCAAAACAATTGCTGCTTCCAGCTACAACCAGCTGGTCATCCGGAGTGTCGCTAGGGGAAACCGCTGCTGGCTTCAGGCCCCGCCTCCCGCTGACTTTGCTGGCCTATCCTTCCCCAGAAGTGGCTTTTCAAGAGTGAGCTCTTTGTGTTTATCGGAGAGAAAAACAATTCTTACCCTCTTCCTCCCTTGGCTGTCCGAGAGGATCCTAAAGATTGAACTGAGGAAGACAGATTAGCAAGAGAGACACCGGGTAGTGTGTGGCGTTTGCAATGGGAGCACTCGTAAATGAGGACCTCAAAGGTGTGGACTGCAGTGGCTTTCACACCGCTGCCTTCCATTGTTAGGGAGGTGGGCCTAACGAGAGGACGATGCATTTTTAGAGGAGTAACCAGGCAAAGAAAAGGACTCTGAGTTTCCAGGGCAGAGAACTGTGGGAAGGTGTATACGGAAGCCAAGGCACGCTGGTGAGGTCGGTTGTTCGGATTCTTCTGGTGCCTTCCCTGGGCTGAGGAGGGCTGAGAGTTTCTTCTGATGATAGCTTCTCCCTGCTGGACCAGAGAGGAGGGCCCATCTGTGTAAAGTAACATCTGCCTGAGGCAAGTGGGAGAAGGCAGAGAACTCTTCTGGTATCTGTTCCTCCTGAGTGCCTTCAGTTTTGGGGTGACACAGTCCACCCTCCGTGTTCAGGAAAACGACGATGTGTTTTAAACGAGTCTTTTTTTCTCCATTAAGTTTATTGGTACATTTAGGTACAGTTACAGTCATCACTGGGGTCTTGTACCTTTGCATGATGTGTCTTGGTTCTTATTTTTCCCCCATTCTCCTGCCCTCCCCTCTCCCCCTTACCCCTTCCCTATTTACAAAGACTCTGTTTCCATGTTTTCCTTTTCTCATATTTTTTATCTTCTTCTTACTACTTCCCCTACACCTTTAGCCCTTTTCTTCCCGTTTCACATTATCAGTCATGCAATTAGAACCTTACTTACACTTTCAGTTTTTCACACCAGAGAAACTATTCAGTATTTACACATGTTGTTCTATTTATTTCACTTAAGAGTATCACCTCAATGTGCATCCATTTAGCTACAAATGTCTCTAGTTTCTCATTTGTTATGGCTGAGTAGTACTCCATTTTATAGAAAAAACACATCTTCTTTATCTAGGCTCCAGTTGATGGGCATTTGGGTTGTTTCAAAGTTTCAGCTATTACAAACTGTGTCACTATAAACATGGGTGCGCATATATCACTGTGGTATGATTCTTTTAATACTTTTATAAAGATACCCAGCAGAGGGATAGCTGGGTCAAATGGGACCTCTAATCCTAATTCTTTGAGGTATCTCCATATTGATTTCCACAGTGGTTGCACCAGTCTGCACTCCACCAACAATGGAGAAGGGTTCCTTTCTCCCCACAGCCCCGCCAGCATTTGTTATTGGTTGATTTCTTGATAGCAGCCATTCTTTGTGGGGTGAGGTGGAATCTCAGCATTGTTGTTTTCATCCGCATTTCTCAAATGACCAGTGATGTTGAACATTAAAATGAGTCTTTTTTTACATATCGCTCCTGCCTCCTTCCATTAATTTTACCAGAGAAACTATTCAGTATTTACACATGTTGTTCTATTTATTTCACTTAAGAGTATGGCCTCAATGTGCATCCATTTAGCTATAAATGTCTCTAGTTTCTCATTGTTTATGGCTGAGTATACTCCATTTTATAGAAAAGCAACAGCTTGGAACATTCTCTGATGTTTACTGTTCCACTGACAGCTCCATGCACTTAGAACTACTGGGTGCAGAATCCGTGCCAGGTACTGGTGGGGATGGGATTGGTTCCAGAATTCCCTGCCCCTGAGGGTATGAAGTCAAACTTGGGGGTTTGAGTTAGGTCAGGAGCAATAAGATAGATAAAAGGAGACACGAAAATCATAACTAAAAGTTATACTTTAGGAATACTGCACCTTCCAGGACCCAGCCCAGTCATCCTATGGTTAAATCTGTGCTCCGATCCTCCTTACCACAGGCTTTGAACTCCACATTCCTATGGAATCCTAAAAGCCCATACAGTGAGAAAGTAAAGAGTAAAATCCTGATCCTAAGATAAAGGAACATAGTAAGAGAATCTAAAGAATGCTCTGGTTACTGAAAAGAGGAGGCTGTCCCACACCTGTAAAAGGAGCTACGACCCTCCTGGGGGGGTGGGCTACCATTTCCTGGGGTCCCCGCCCCCCTCAAAGAGAAACATAAATGTTCCCCGTTTCAGGAAAGAAGCACCACACTGTTTCTTTGAGTGTGCACCTTACTCATTTCTGCCCAATAAAACTCTTCCTGGGCCTCTTACTGACTAATCCTGAAATTCTTTCTGTGATGGGAGTCTGTGAACCGAACTTGTTCTACAAGAAGGGTGAGTTAGGTTTCTCCTGTCAGCTTCGGGGTCCTCAGACTCAGCCAAGGCTAAAGTTTCACTTCAACTGGAGTATGTGGGAAAGGAATCAGAATCTGACAGGGAAATCTCTGGACGTGAAGACAAGAGCCTCAGGCGTGACACGGGTGGTCTTTCTGATAGCACCCTTTGTGCGACCCTGTGCCGAGACTGTGCTGCATTAGAGCCCGGACAGCCCCACCCCTCAGGATGAGCCTGGGGGGCAGTGGACAGGGACCTTTGAGATCAGACACAAGGAAAAGGAAAGCTGGCGGTTTTCCTCCTTGACCAATCAAGACTGCTTTGTGGCAGTCCCGGAGGAAGGGGCAGCGGGAGGAGCCGGAAGAGGTTGTGTATATGACAGGAGAGCACGTGATCTCTTGCTAGATGTGAAACACTTTAGTTTTTAGATCATGACCAACATCTTAAACATAACAAATAGAACAGAAAATATCTGTGCATTTGTTTGAAGATTTTATTTCAGTAATACTTGTTTGCGTTTTAGTTTGCGACGAATAATTTCCTTCCTCCCTCCCCTCCTTCCTTCCTTCCTTTATTCTACTGGCTATTAAACCCGGGGACCTTGAACTGAGCAACTTGCCCAGTCCATCCTCCTGCCTCAACTCCAGAGTAGCTGGGATTACAGGCATGTTCTGTGGTGGGTGCCCATTGGGAAGAAAATGATTAAAGCCCTAATTTAAAGCCATCTAACAACAAAATAACTCTTATCAAAGACATCCCTCTCTTGCTAGGCCTATAAGACAGCAACAAATCTTTTGATTTAAGGCCCATTCATTCCTCCCATGATTCCATGACCGTGACCCATCTTCTGTAAAAGATCTGCATAGGCCTTACCCTTATCTAAAGCTAAAAGGTCTCCTGCAAGCCAGAGGAAATGGCCTTGTCAAAATTGCAATTGTAAACATAATTTTGAACCCGATGCAGTTATTCCCAGAAGATATACAAGTGCTAAAGGATCCAGGAAAAGGCCTTCTTAGATAATCACATTTGCCACCAAGACCTTTTCCTCATATTCTGGTATCTTCTATAAAAGCCTCAGTCTCTCACCCTGACTTCATTACTCTCTGGGAAACTCCACAGTCCCTCTTCACAGCGTACCTTGATCTAAATAAACTCTTTCTATACCTTCCGCATCTATTGGTGAAATTCTTTTCCCTACTGCCTCATCGGCTCTCCATACACCATCTTACAGGGCACGAGCCACTGCATAGTTCTTAATGCAGGGCTCAGTTTAAGAAAAGTAGACAGTGGTGGCTTTAAGAAGCAGAGTAAAGTTTGCCTCCTCGCCTTGCGTTTGCAATCCAAGGTATCGTGTGGTAATGTGCAGGGAGCAGGCTGTCCTCTTACGTGCCTCTGCTCACAGCCACCGGGAAGGGCGCTGTCACCCAGGGTCCTTGGTCTGGTGCAGAGCCCGAGGGCCTCAGAAACAAGTCTTAAAGCTGGAAGAAGAATACACAGGAAGAGGGTGAAGGGAGGGCAAGGACAAGGGGAAAAAATGAGAACCAAGACCTGTCATGTGAAGGTACAAGATCCCAGTAACGAATGTAACTATTGTATACCCAGAATGTACCAATAAACAATAAAAAGGAGAAAAAAAAATACACGGGAAAAACAAACAGAATGCCTCACCCATGCCACCCCAAGCTGTCAGTTCTGTTTGTTTGGCGAGACAGAACGAAGGTGCCCGTGAGGCACAGCGAGGAACAGGTGCCGCTGTGAAGATGCCTCGGGTGTGCGTCCATCAGGAGAGTTGGTCTGGGCTAAGAGCAGCTGCTCGGGGTCTGAGGGGAATCCATACGCAAGGCTTTGTGCCGAACGTCAAACGCCTTTGTCTTCGAGCCCCTATACCTCCAAGGAAAGCTCAGTATCATCTACATTTCATGTGAGATGGAAGGATTAGCTTAGTCCTAAGGTTCAGGAAATCTACTTTTAAAACAACAAAGTTGGGCTGGGGATTTAGCTCAGTGGTTCCACCGCTTGCCTCGCAAGCACAAGGACCCAAGTTCGATCCCCGGTACCAAAAATAAGTAAATAAATGAATAAGTAAAACAACATCCATGAACTGTAGCACCTGCAGGTGGTGAGTTGTGGAGGGCGGTTCATCCCCCAGCCGTATTGGTTAGCAGGCACTCCTCTGGAAAGAGCTTTTCCTGCGTCAATGGAGAATGGATTACAGTTCTTTCAAAGAGACAAGATCAATGTTTGCTTCTTTCCTTTTCAGTTTCTAATTTTCCAAGGAAGGAGGGTGTCATTCAATTACACCCAGTTTTGCCTTTGTGGACACTTTCGCCTATAAGAATACGTTAAAAATATTGTTTTATAAACTATGTTAATATAAGGACAGACACATATAACCTTGTCTAGATTCATTACTCTTCTAAATAATCATTTCTTTATTCATTATTTTTCTTTTGAAATAATATCTCGCGGGCTTTCGGCCCTGTGCCTGCTGCGCCTGGGATAAGTTGGCCCCCATCATCCCCAGGTCAGGGACTGTCCATTCCCAAGCAGAGAGGGTTGTTGCTCAGTGTGTCTGCTGGTATGGGGATGCTGGGGTGACTGAGGCCGAGCAAAGGAAGGGATCTTTAGCTGCCGTTGAGTCTCTATGCAGGAACGTAAGGTGGCCAGGTATGGTGGCACACACCCGTAATCCCAGCATGGGAGGCTGAGGCAGGAGGATTGGCGTGAGTCTGAGGCCAGCTTGGGCTACACAGCGAGACCCTATCGCAAAAAAAAAAAAAAAGTGGGTGGGGGGAGATAGCCCAGTATTGCCAGATCATTCCATTTTTCAGGAGAAACCAGAAATAAGGGTTAAAATAAATCTTGAAATCTCTTATTTTTAAATTGCTCTATCGGTTTAAAAAAAAAAATCTGACTGTGGCCTGAGAGCTGTCAGTCTGAGAAATTTCCCAGCTGTGAGCCTCCTGGGTGAGGTGCTGTCCCCTGGCTGACTTGGTGAGCCGAGGAGCTTGCTGAGGGAGAAGGTGTGATTATATTCTGTGTAGGCTGTGCAGTCAGGTAGGATTTCATGTATCAAAGCCAGGTGCAAATCAGAAAGCCAGGCTGTGAATTGTACTGCAAAGGAAAAAAGTTCTGCCTTAGGTTATTCATGGCAACTTCAACAGACAGATTAGGAGAAAAATGTGAGAAGAAACCTCTTGAAACTGGAGCCTGAGCACTAGGCAGGTGGCCATAGTGACATCCTCCCATCTGAGATGTGAGAGGGTTTCTTGATATCTTGGAAGAAAACTCCGGGATTACACTTTTTACTTCTTTTTCCTCAGTAGGGCAGAAACGTATGTTATGGTGGCTCCAGCAACCTCGCATGGAATGTGTTTTGTAGAGGAGAGCATGGCAAGTACCCATTGCTGCCAAAGGTTTTTATTGTTATTACTAGGGGTTTGCAGTACTTAATGATTACATTTATCATGGGGAGTGGGTACATGTACATAACCCGTCTTAATTCTTTTTATTCCCTGTCTTCGTTTCCCCACCTGTCACTAGGACGCAATACCTGACTCCCTCCACTCTGAGGGGGAGAGGTTTATTTTGGCTCGTAGTTTGTAGAAGTTTCAGTCCATAGTTGACTGGCTCCAAGGCAGGGTAGCTTGGCAGATGGGTATTGCAGAGGAGAAAAAGCTCATGGCCTGTGACGGAAAGCAGAGAAAGAGATCAAAGCAGGAGGACGGAGATAGGTCCTGCCAGGCCACAATCACATTTAGCAGTAAACTCACCAGTGGACTAGCCTGGCGATGAGTATCACACCCCATGATCCAGTCACCTCCCGCAGGCTCCACCTTTGAGCTCGGGAAGCTCGGGGAGGACATCTACATGTAAACCGTAGTAGTTCCTTCCCCTCTCCCTCCCACCTCCCGCCATCTCTAGGTCCCCTTCCCATTTATCTCCTTGTTCCCCATTCCCTAGCTTTTGTTCTGCTCTTTAAATTATTTATCCATTGGGTTTCTCATATTGGAGAGACCATGTGATATTTTATTTTATGTTTTTTTCAGCTTTAATTGAGTTTATTGGTACATTCTAGGGATACAGTACAGTTGCATTCATTGTTGGGATCTTGTACCTCTACATGACAAGTCTTGATTCTCATTTTTCCCCCTTACCTGCCCTGCCTTATTGGAGAGACCATGTGATATTTTATTTTATGTTTTTTTCAGCTTTAATTGAGTTTATTGGTACATTCTAGGGATACAGTACAGTTGCATTCATTGTTGGGATCTTGTACCTCTACATGACAAGTCTTGATTCTCATTTTTCCCCCTTACCTCTGCCCTCCCTTCACCCCCTCCTCCCCTCCCCATCTACAAACACTTTATTTTCATCTTTTCATTATCTCACATATTTTTCTTTTCCCTTATTACCCTTCCCCTACCCATCCCACCTTCCCTACAGCTTTAGCTCCTTTCTTCCCATTTCTAAATGTCAGTAATCTTATTAGGATCTTACGTATTATTGCAGATTATTCACACCAGGGAAACTATTTGGTATTTACACATGTGTGACTTATTTATTTCACTTAGGAGTATGTCTTCAATATGTATCCATTTTCCTATGTGATATTTTAAATTGTGTGTCTGATTTATTTCAGTTAGCATTATGATCTTAAGGTGCATCTATTTTCTTACAAATGGCTCAAAAGAATCAGACCCCCCCCATGAAAGACCCAATCAAAAGATGGGTGACTGGAATGAACAGGCCTTCACTTCTGCCCTTGGCCTGTGGTTGCTATGTGGAGGAAGAGTTTGGTAAGAACCGCGTGCTGATTTCAAGCACCAAGGTGAGAATCTCCCTCTAGTCAGAGAGAGAGAGGAGAGAGAGAGAGAGAGAGGGGCTGGGCCTCTGTCCTCAGTGCCTCCAGATAGTGTCTAGCCTGGTCTTTCTGTCTCACTGCTACAAGATGCCTGCTAAGTCCTGCCTTAGCTCTGGGGTTCCTGGCATCAGTAATACCTGTCTTTATTGCAATGCACACTTTGCTGTTTTGGGGGAAAAGCTGAGAATTACAGCTTCCATAGCCATCCAAGGCATTCGGATGATGAAGGCAGAACTATTTTTTCCCCCATTTCCTCAAAATTGGTTAGTTTGGGTGCTGGGTTTTGTTTTTGTTTGTTTTTATATTACTGGGGATTGAACCCTACATCTCTCATAGGCTGTGTGAGTACTCTACCCTTGAGTCACATCCCCAGATTTTATTTTTTAGTTTATTTTAAGACAGAGTCTTGATAAATTGTCCAGGCTGGGCTTGAACTCACAGTCCTCTTACCTTGACCTCCCAAGTAGCTGAGATTACAGGTATGGACCACTACACACCTGGCTTAGGTTGTATTTAAATTTTCATCTCCCATCGGAGGGCCTGCTAGGCTGGGTGATACAATCCTCATTTGCTATCAATGAAAAAATGGCGACCCAAAGTGGTTAAGAAACTTGATGATAAGAAATTTGTCTGTTGAGGTCTTTCTAATCTGAAGTCTGGGTGCTGAAAACAACCCAAGTGGAAGCCAGAGGAAGACCATTGCTACAGCCTGTTTGTCTGCAGGTGGCTTCTCTGGTTCCACCCAGCTGACCCACTGGCCCCATCTGTGGTTCTATATCTGCCCATATGGGATTCCTCAGTGGTTCCCACGGGCCTCAGATGGAACACGACCGTCCATCATGCGAGTCCCTGCCTGGTGTGGGCCCCACCTGTCTTTCTTACTTCCTGTCCCTCCCCACCCACGAGACGACCAAACCACGCCTGGCTGCTGGAGCCCATGAGGCCTGCGCACCCCAGGCCTGGCCATGCCAAGCTTCCTCCACGAGCTCAAGTTTTAGGTGCCACAGCACCTATGCCTCTCCGACATTATCCCCATGGCCCAGGTTCAGTCTTCATTCAGAGACTTCCCACTACTAAAGAGACCACACCTGTCTTGTTGGGAGCTGAGTGAGAGCAGCTCTGACTTTGACAGGGAACTGGGGAGAAGGATGAGAACCTGACTGATGGGATTTAAGGGAGTGGAAAGAGTCAGGTGTGGTGGTGCATTCCTATAAAACCAGAACTGGGGAGGCTGAGGCAGGAGGATCACCTCAGTTCAAATTTGAGGCCAGCCTAAGCTGAGACCCTGTCTCAAAAAGTCAAAGAGGGAAGGAGGGATGGAAGGAGTAGAGTTTAAAAAGGTGAGAAGAAAGGAACTAAAATGGGTGATTAAAAACAATCAATTCCATCCATTTGCTGTAAAGGGGCATGAGGAAATGGACTAGGATCTCGAAGGGAAGTAGGGGTCAGGAGAGGAGCTGGTTAATCTCGAATATCAATTTGGCTGCATTTGGAGATTGGTGGAGAGGGGATGGACTGTGAGGGCACCAGCTGCCCCAGTGAGTGAACCCACTGATATCGCCGTAGCTGAATGGGCTCCTAGGAGGTGGGGCCTAATCAGAGGGAGGCAGTCAAGGGTCAAGTAGTTTGTCCCAGCAATAAACCAGGCCTTTTAATTTTTGATTTTGAGACAGGGTCTTGCAGTGTTCGTCAAACTGGCCTTGAATTTGTGATCCTCCTGCCTCAGCCTCCTGGTTTTTTCAGCTTATACCACTGTGCTCTACAAGGGGTCAGTCGGTTTTTTAAAAATCATTCATTAGCACTTTTGTGATATGTGCTACTACGTTCATTATGGGTATTTGCTGCGTGTACATACTCGCCTTAATTTTTTTTATGTCCCCCTTGCCCTCCCGCCTCTCTCGGTCCCTTTCCCATTTGTGGTTCTTTTATCTATCTTTCATTGGCTCTTTATTTATACTTCACATTTCTCATAGGAAAGAAACCATGCGGTATTTAAGCTTGTGTGCCTGATTTATTTCACTTGCCATTAGGGTCTCAAGGTACATCCAGTTTCCTACATATGACTCAGGTTTATTCTTCCTTCTAGTAGAGTAGCACTCTGTTGTGCATAAATACCACATTTCTCCACCTATTCATCTGTTGATGGACAGATAGGCCACTCGGAAGATGTAGCTGTTATGAATCGTGCTGCTATACACATGGTCTGGATGTATTACTGTAATATGATGCCTTTACCCCTTAGGGAAGATAGCTAGTAGGGGAATAGCAGGGGCAAATGGAATTTCTATTTAGTTTTTTAAGTATCTCCATACTGATTTCCATAGAGGTGGTACTAGTTTACACTCCCACTAACAGTGTAGGAGGGATCCTTCCCTCCTCCAGCCTCACTAGCTTTTGTTTTTTTGTTTTTTGTTTTTAAAAAGTTTTTGATGATTGCCAGTCTTTCTGGGGTAAGATGCAATCTCAGTGTTGTTTCAGTTTGCACTTCTCTAATGGCCAGGTATATTGAACGTTTTTTCTTGTATGTATTAGCCATTTATATTTCTTCTCTTGAAAAAATGCCTATTCATTTTACATGCTTATTTTTTGATTCGGTCTTTTATTTTTAAGCATTTTTCTTAGTTCTTTATATATTCTTGATATTTGTTCTCTGTCTGAGATGTAGCTTGGCAAAAGTTTTGCTCCTTTCTGTGGATTGTCTCTTCACAGACAGGTGGTTTCCTTTGCTGTATGGAAGCTTTTAATTTGATGTGATCCCATTTGTTGATTCTTGATGTTATTCCTTGTGCAACCGGAGTTCTGTTCAGACTTATCTGTGCCTGTGCCACCAAGAGTTCTTATCTCTTTTATCTCCCAGCTGATCAAATATTTCTGCTTTAACATTTAGGCCTTGGATCCACTTTGATTTTAGTTTAGTACATGGTGCGAGATTCGGGTCTAGATTCAGCCTTCTGAGTTTTCCCAGAACCGATCTCTAATGAGGCTGTCTTCCCTCTAGTGTATGTTTTGGCCTCTTTGTCAAAGATCAGGTAGCTGACTGGGTCCGGGCTGTTTCTGCTAAGGCGTCAGCCTCAAGGGCAGTGTGGGTGGTGTCTGCTGCATCCAAGGTGGTGGGGAACCCAGGTTCAGATGGTGGAGGAGCCGGAACAAGCTGATTAGGGGCTCCGTGAATTCAGACAGTCATCAGGGGAGGAGGGAGAGGCAGTGGTGGGGTGGGCTGGTAGGAGCAGGGAGTGTCAGGGGGCGGCACCACATGGACAGGAGGGGGCTGTGTGGGAGCTGGGAAACAAGACTGTGAGTTTAGAGTCCTGATTTTAAAGCGAGGCCATCGGCATAGTCTGAGTTAGTTGCCCAGGTACCTGATCAGAACACATGGAAAGACATCCGCAGCATTGACTATCAGAGGTTGTTTAGCAGGCCCTGGGCCGGTGGTTCCTTGTTTAGTTACATATGTGGTGGCTCCTGTGGAGGTAAAGGAGCATCTGGTGGGTGGCCTGGCGTGAGCTGTGTGAACTGCATGAGGCCTGGATGGACCCACTCTTGCTTTTTGCTTGAATTATTACATGTGATGCAGTAGCAGAGTAAGTCACAATTTTGTCATCATTTTGTGTTTTTAGTGACCTTTTATTCTTACTGTCACATAAGCAGTAAATCAACCAGGAAAATTAGCATCTGCCCAGGACTTCAGAGCAACCAAAACTGACCTAATCAAAGACAAGAGGGACACTGGAGGAAAATAGGCAGTACACACAACATCTCCTCCACCCCTGCTGCCTTTTTTCCTGAGACAGGGTGTCATTCCATTGCTAAATTGCCCAGTCTGGGCTCAAACTTGCAATCCTCCTGCCCCAGCCTCCCAGAGTGCTGGGATCACAGGCATGCACCACCATACCTGCCTATGAGGATAATTCTTTATTGTAGAAAGGCTGTGTGCTCTGTAAGGTGCTTAGCAGTATGCCTGGCCTCTGCCTACGAGATGACAGTAGAACCCTTCAAGTTTAAGTTGTGACAACCAATGACGTCTTAATGCATTGCCAAGTGTAGGGGCAGGGTGGGTGTCAGGGACACAAACTGGCCACCTCCCCTTGAGCTTGTAGGGAGGTGATTAGGGAGCCGGGGTGCATTTTGCAGAGGCAATGCACTGGCCTTCATACCAGGGGCAGTAATATGGCCAGCACTTGCAGATCGAGGTGCAGCTAGGGTTTTACATGTGTTACTTACTATTCATCTTTACACCTGACCCATGGGCAAGTATTGTTTTCTCTACTTGATAGAGAAACCAAAGTTTGGAGAAATTGTCACACAGATGAGCTGTGGAACAGGGATCAGTCCTGGGTCTACTCTAACCATCTGGCCAGGCACAGACACATATACACCTATATTTCCATGTTCCTCTTTAGCCAAGGCCAGTGAGCCTTCCTTTATCTCTGAAGAATCTAGAGAAGACTGGAGAGGAGAAACGGTGATTTATTGGCCCACTCTCAGAATTGATTTTGCAAACACTTGAGCTGGCTGGGAAAGCAGACATCGAAGTGTGGTGTCTTCTTCTAGAACCCCCAGCTGTCTTCCTCCTGTCCCCAGGAGCCTTCACCTTCTTCTTGCTTCCCACCTCCCTGGTAGAAGACAGCTCCCCACTGTACACTGCCTGCCCGGTGCCTGGATGTCAAAGGCGTTGCTGTGGAGTGCTGGGGACAGCTCACCCCATCAAGAGGAGCCCGGGGTGTGTGCATTTGTGTGCCTGCAGGACCTGGCTGGGGTTCCTGTGAGAGTCACTTAGCAGTCGCCCAGGCTTCGAGGAACAGTGGCTGGTGGTGGATTGCACAGTGCAGCTCAGCACTCACTGGATCTCAGTCTTCTGCTTGTAAATCAAGCACATGGAACCACCTGACCCTGTGAGGGGCAGGGACTTTCCAGACTGGGCATTAGAAGTCCCCATGGAGAGAGAAGTCTGCTTTCCACCTGCCCCATCCCCAGAACACAGGGGCTCTGTGTAAGACACCAGGAGGTTGCCGTGCGCGACCGCAGGCCAGAACTATTGCACTCATCTGAAACGGCTCTGGACTGGGCAGATTTGGTGTCTAAGCCTCACTTTCTAGGTGGATATACAAAGGTGCTTGTTTTATGTCTTCGGGCAGGAACTCTATATTGCGGTCACAATTTACAATCATATAGCAGATAACCTACTTTCCAGGCTGCTGTCCACTCCCGGAGGGAAGGAGCCGTGTGGATGCAGCTACCATGTAATGCCAGCTCTGAGGGCAGTGACCAGTGTGGACGAAGAGCTCAGCAACAGACACATGAAACCTGGTTGCCTGGTGCTTGTATTTATGGTAAAGTGAAGCTGAACTGATGAGGAACGGTGGTGAAGGTATTGTTGGCCATGGGGTAAATTTGGGAGCTGGCATAGGCAGGAGGTGAGACAAGGGCTTTGACCTTCAGCTTGTGTCTGAGCTGAGTGGAAGGAAATGATGCGTCCTCCCTTCTGCCCCAGGGGTGAAGGAGCCTCCAGGGTCAGGCATTGGACGTGTTTGGACCACACCCTGGCCCTCTCCCCGCGTGTGTAGTAGAGGTAGAGAGCTCAGTGGCACCTACTCTTTAGGCCTGTGCTAAATGTTAAATGGGTTGCTGGGTGTAGAGCTCATTGTAGGGCCTGGCACACGGAAAGCCCTCAGAGGTACCTATTCTTACCAGCATTCACTCTGATGCTAGAAAGACGTAGATTTTAAATGAGGATTTGAGAGCCCCGGCATCGCTTCCTTCTGTCTTGTACATAGTCTTGAACGGTCTGTCCAACTCTCCCTCCAACCAGGTCCAGCATTTGGGAAGTTTTAATCCAGCGTCCTTGCATCTCTCCAGGTCTTTGTGGTCTGGAGGTGGTCACTTGTTATCCTTTTACCAACATTGCACTGAACAGTGGGGTCAGGACAGATGGAGGGACTCCCTGAAGAACAAGGAGCTGTCACTGGCAGCTAGAGCTTGGGCCTGTGACCCAACATGGCAGGGAGGCATTTCTGCCTAGGAGTCTTGTATCTTGATAGATCCGGGCAAGGCTCTGAGTTTGGAATCAAACAGAGACCCTCTGGCAAGCTATGGAAGGTTCAGGGTCCATGGTATGACATGAGTGTCTGGTGGTAGCAAGTTTCCAAGGGATGATCCTAGTGGCATCCTAGGCAAAGTACTGGCTTTTGTTCTGTTTTGTGGGGTATCCTATTTTACACTGAGAAAAATATAATGAAAAATCTCATAGGAATTCAGTAATTGTTTTTTAAATAATGGCTTTATGAGTTATAACTCAGTGTAAAATTCACCTTTTCCAAGTGTGCAATTAATTCATTGGTTTTTGGTATAAAATTGTGCAATGCTCACAGTTTTAAAACATTTTTTGTCACCTCTCATGACTAACAGTTACTCCCCTCTTCCCTAATCTCTACCCATGCATAGCGATCTGCTTTCTGTCCGTGTGGTTGGCAAATTCTCCTGCAACCAGGATTTAAAGATGCACCTGCTTTCCCTGAAGTGAAGTTTCCTGCTTACACCATGTCTTAGTTATCTCTTGCCGAATAACAAACCACCCCAAAATTTAAGTTTGCTCAGTTTTGTTTTAAAAGCAAAAACGCTTTTATTTTCACACAGTTTGATGGGGAGCAGGAATCCAGGGATAGCTTAGCAAGGGCATTGACCTCAGGATCTCAAATGAGGCTGCAGTGTATGGGTGGGGACCACTGTCTGGTCTGAAGACAGCCTGGAAGGCTCTGCTGCCAAGCTGATTCGCATGGCTATTGGTCCTCCGTGGGTTGTCTTACTGGGAGCCCCAGTTCCTGGCTGGCTGTTGGCTGGAGCAACCCTCAGTTTCTTGCCCTGGCTCCCTGACATAGCTTTCTCCACCACAGCCTGCTGGAGAGAAGCTACTAGCAAATGTTTTGCAGCCTAATCATGGAAACAACATGTCCTCGAAGTTGCTGCATTCTTGGTGAGAAATGAGTTACTAAAGTGGAAGAGATAATACAAGGAGGTTAGGAGATGGGGACACTGGGGCCACCTTGAAGGCTCTATACCAAAAGCACATCCTGCAGATCTCCCTGCATTCTCTAGGCTTCTCAACATCCTTTTAATACCCCTTTTTTTTTTTTTTTTTTTTTTTTTTTGCTTAAGCTAACCAGAAATTGATGTCTTTTGTTTGCATCCAGAATTCCATATTTGTTTTGTCACCTTGTGATTCTGGCTTATGTTGATTTAATTTCTTTTTCTGTGTGGTATAAACTAGTTGGTAAAGTTATTGCTCATTACTTTCTTTTCTCTCTCAAAGTTATCAATTGTTTGAATATTTCACACCCCAGAGCCAGCTAACCAGCTTCCATCAGAAAATGTGTTTAATATTAATCTTCATGAAGATCATAGAAGAGAAGTTAAGAACAAAGAATCAGCCCTCCCAAAATAGGAAAACTAAGTCTTGTGAAGGGGATACTTTACCAAATCCTCAGATTATCCCACAAGTTTGTGTTTTATTGTCTTCTGGGCCATGACCAGATGGTTGCTTTCCTCCCAAAATTCTGCAGAATTTAAGCATCAAAATGCCAACTGATTTAAGCAGAAAGGGTAAGTTTGTTGACTTTGATAGCTCAGAAAAATACTAGGGAGGCTCACAAGACCAAGAGACTACAGATGTCCAGGGCCTGGAACATAGGAAGTTCTCCCTTCACCTCAGGGACATCTCCCTCATCTTCATGTTTTACCTTCTTGGTCTCATTCCTTGCTTTTTTTTTTTTTTCTATAGTACTGGAGATTGAGCCCAAAGCCTTACACTGAACTGTCTCCATTGCCTCTTTTATTTTTAAATTTTGAAGCAGGATCTTATTAAGCTTGGAACTCCTATCCTCTGGCCTCAGTCTGCTGAGTAGCTGGGATTGAAGGCAGAGCTGCCACACCTGGCTGGGCTTCATTCTTTACTATTGCAATCAGACTGTCTTATCTTGGTGATATGTAGCCTTTAGTTAACCCCATGTTGGGCTTTCAGCCAGAAGGAATAGGAAGTTTTGAGTCAGGAGTTTATTCTCAAAGTTAGGAAGGTGAGGTCTGACACTAGGCCAGACTTGTTGGCATGAGGGCCATAGAAAACCTTCAGCAACCACTGCCCAGCGCAGGCTCTGATTTAAGCTCTTTGTCAGTGCCTGGACAAGGACAGGCCAGCTATGCAAATGGTCCATAAATTTTGCAGATTCGCAGACCAGGATGATGCTACAGTCTGTAGTAAGGACCTCCTGGGGGGAAATGAGGATTGGAGTGGTCTTTGTTTGGCCAATGTTTTTTGTGGAGTCTTGGAATTACTTTTATTACATCCAAGGTCCAGTATCTTAGGCTACTGACAAAAAAATATCAAGTTAAATTTTTTCATTCTAGATTTTACTAGTTCCCTAACTATTTGGCAGATTAAAAAAATGGTCAGTGGAGATGTGAAGGCCAGTAATGACATAGGAAATAACTGTCCACTTCATGGACTCATGACCAATGTTAAGTTATAGTAACAAAGGAGATCTGAGCTTTTTATTTGCTACACTTTCTATGATTTGTGGCCAGATTTTTTTTTTTAACCTCTTGAGTAAAGAATGGTTTGTCAAGTTCATGAAAATCATGGCTAATCAGGGGCCAGTTAATTTTAGAACGAACACCAAATTGTTTAGAGCTAACATTGATTATAGGAAATGGAGAAGGGGACGTTGCCAGAACCTCTGCCATAGGTCCTAGCCTCCTGTGAGCCACTATAGCACAAGGCAAAAGAATAAAGACAGGAAACTAGACTTAGAATGAAGCTGAGTTTTGGAGCATGATCAGTGCTGCTGATGGCAGCAAAGACAAAGGCCCCCAAGTACCTCCAGTATTTATTAAATACAATCATGGGAAGGAATAGGGATCTGGGTATGTTTTGAGGGCATCTAGTGAAATATGGCTGAACACTTGGCATGATGACACCCGACAGGGGTGTTAGGGAATAAGCACTACTTATCTTGCTTGGATAGAACAAACAGGTACTGGGACTAGGTGCAATTGGCAAACAACCCATCAGGCCAGCAAGAAGCCATAATTCAGAGGAAAGGATTTTAATAGGGGTCACCCTGACCTCAGCTGTACATAATGTGGCAGAGGCCTGCCACTTTACAGACCAGGGCCTAAGTTTCTGTGGCAGCCACTGGGGGAGGGACTATATTCACCCAGTCTTCCATCTGACATGCCCATTTGAGTCACATAGAGCTTTGGTCTGACTCCTGATGTAAAATAATATAGCCAAATTAGGGAAGGCAAGAAGCAGGTGCCATTCATAGCCTATTAGTGCTGTCTGTTACAATTGATTGCTACTAGAACCATGTAAATATAGAGAACAAGAGCAGCTAGACACTTAACTTTTGGAAGTTGTACAAGTAATATTGTGCTCCTTTTGAATATGTACACTGACATGAAGTTACCAAATTATTTTTCCTCAGAAGTGCTACAGTGGGCTCCCTACATATTTATCCTGTTCTGGGATGGTTCACAGCTGATCTTGTTACTGGACTGGGGGTCTTGTCCAGGTTCTTGATGTCCTAAACAAAGAATTAAGTGGGGCTTCCAAGAGTAGGAGCAGAATCAATGATTTATTTGACAGAGGAAAAACATGGTATCCTCCACACTCTGTGGGAGTGGCCTGGTGAGCAGAGTTCACAGCCTGAGGAGGCTTGGTGCTGAGAGTTTTACACCTTAGGGTTCTCTGAATAAGACTGAAGGTTTGGTCTGAGTTATGACTCTTGCCAATGAGCAGCTTGACTTGACCCCTCCATCACACAATGGAGTTTTTGTTGTTGTTGTTGTTGTTGTTGTTGTTGTTGTTGTTGTTTTTACTTTTTATGGTCCTTGGAGAAACTGTCATCACCCAAGCTGAAAAATTCTACTGAACTCTTTTTGTCAGTAGGCTAAGACATTGCTTCTCAGAAGCAATAAAAGTAATTGTCCAAAGCCCCAGGGGAGGGTGGTGGTGTGTGTCAAATCTACATAGTCAATGCCATGGTAATTAGGGTTAGGGTCAACCAAGGGTTGCAGAAGACCACCAGAAGCATGCCCAGGGACCTATTGTATATAAAATAAGTTAGCTGGTTATAGCTGGTGTAGACCAGAGCATCCTGATCCCAGGCTAATGTTTAACTCAGATGGGATCCAGTTCCAGAAAGGCGAAAAATTCCTTTTTTTCAAGCCTTTTTCCTAGCCACCTTCTGCCTCATTCTGGTGGTGTGTTCATAGCCCAATGCTTGCTCTTAGGTAATTCTTTATGAAAGGCCCTGCATGTGCTAAGTGTAAGTGTAGCAACTGTGTCAGCCCACCTTCTACCTTTTGTGGCTCCTTCTCTGTCTTAGTCACTTTCCTTTCACTGGGACAAAATACCAAACACCCACAAGTTAAAGGAGGAGAGGTTTATTTGGCTCATATTTCCAATGTGTTCAGTCCAAGATCACTTTGCTTCAGGACAGAAACAACATGGCAGAGGGGGATGGCGAAAGAAAGCTGTTCAACCCATGGCAGCCAGAGGCAGAGAGGGAAGGGAGGAGCCAAGGTTAAAATTACACTCTTCCAGGTCACACATACAGTGACCCCCCCTCGCAGGTTCAGCTATGAGGTCATCGATGGATGAATAGACTGATGAATAGAGTACCCCCACGATCCACTCACCTTCCACACACATGAGACTTTTGGAAGTGCATTTTAGATTTAAGCCATAATGCCCTCCATATAAGAAAGCAGCTCACTTTTACATTTGGATTGGGATCCAGTATTTAAGATGACAGTAGGGTGTAGGGGAGTGAAGATAACATTTACCTGATGGCTCCCAGAGAGGCAGAGAGGAATATATGTTAGGAACTCTGTTCTTGGTTCAGGCAGACTTGGGATCAACTCTCAGCAAACGTACTTTGCAGCTTTGTGACACTAGGGAATTCGCTCCCTTCTAAAATGGGGCTAATAATCATACCAAACACGCAGGTTTTTTGATGTGCTTAATATGGTGCTCTAAATAAACTGCTGGGCATTATGTGGGCACATGGCTTTTAAAATCTCAACAATCATCACTTTGGGGTTCCTAAATTGTCTCTTTCTCCGGTGAATGTATAGCCTCTCCCAAGCCTTCAGGGAAAGAGCAAATCACCACACCCTCACCACCACCGTCAGCAGTCGCAGTGGTGGGGTCTCTGGGCAGAGGAGTGGGGACAAGGCTGACTTGGGGTTCATCGCAGTGTTTATCAATCATCCTCTGGGAGGTTCTGCTCCTCAACTGTGAAATGAGAGCCCTTGTACCTATGGCAAGAATTAGAGATGGTGCTGTACTTAAGTATGTGGCAGCCGAGAAGCCCCACCCTAGGCTGGCTTTGAACATTTCCCCTGCTGGCCACCTTCCCATCTCAGGTCCCTGTGACGATGTCTGAGACAGTCTCTGGAGACAAAGCTCGCTGACTGTGCAGCCCAGGTGTTCCTCATTTTCACTGACCTGAGTCAGACTTCATTGCTCTTAAGCCTAGCCCAGTTTCCTGCAGTTCAAGGCCCATGGAGCCATGATCGTGGGTGTTGCTACTTAGAAATATGCTCTTTGCATAACACTGGCCCTGCCATGGGTACCACCCCAGAGGCAGCTCAGTGATCAGCCTTACTCTCAGAGAACAGAGTGGACCAGGAGGCTCGAATGGCACCGTTCTCCTCAGGCTGCTGCAAGGCCAGCAAGAAAACGAGCAAATAAAAGACTTTTTAATGCAGTGGAAATGATATTTAAAGACTCCTGGCATTAGGTCAGAGTTTCTAGAAGCAAGTTCTCTCTGCATCTGCCCCATACTGGAAAGCTACCGATCAATAAAGACTATCTTCTCATGCTGTAGATTCCTCCCCACATCATTTCATGTGGGTCCCCATTCAAGAGAGGAAAAAGCATGGGGAAGTTGAAAGGCTTGGTGACAAATGCTGACACTGTCCCTGTTGTGTCTTGCAGCCTACTTCTGCTTCCTGGTGACCGCTCTCGGTGTGACAGCTGGCGCCCACCGCTTGTGGAGCCACAGGTCGTACAAGGCCAAGCTGCCTCTGAGGATATTCCTGGCTGCTGCTAACTCCATGGCTTTTCAGGTGGGAATTCCGGGTGGGCTCCGTCACAGGGACCCAGTGCAGGTGGCTCTGGGGAGGAAGGGAAGGATGGGTGGACACCCTCCACCCTGGTGCTGGGCCCTAAGCGCCTCCAGTCTGTCCCATGATTTTTGTCTGTCTCCTTGGAGCTTTAAATACAGTAATATGTTCACTGGGGGTTTTGTGCCCTGACGCTGCTGAACTTGAGGAGGTAAGGAGGCTTAGCCACCCAGAGTTCATGCGGCAAGTGTGCCAGAGCCCCCAGCATTGTCCCACTCTAACCAAGGGCTGGGCTCTGGGCTGAGCGTGCTATGTGTATGTCACACAGTCCTCATAGTCACACCAGGACCTCATCATCTTCTCCATTTTACAGATGAGGAAACTGAGGTTTAATGAGGTTAAAGAACTTTGCCCGCTTACAGGGCTAAGAAACAGCATGTGGAAGGTAGGCAGATGCAGGCCATCCTGACTCCAAGGGCATCCCTCTCCTGTAGTCTTGAGCTTACCCTTCAAGGTCTGCATGGACGGACTGTTTGATCTGGGGGATGATTGAGTTTTACTGTCATGGTTGCTGGCTGTGATGCATTTCTTGTCATCTGTGAAAATAAGAATACTTCAGTCCCAGGGTGGTTATGTAACCAATGAAAGATGCAGAGAGCTATAAAATTGTAAGAGAATGCACTGGGGTTAGGCCATGTCCTTCAAGACAACTCTAGTCCTAGACCACTTCCTGCCACCTTGGGCTTTCTGAGCTGCTGGAATTTTGGGTTAACTGATATGTTTTCCCAACTTTTTATGCGACCCAGGCAGTGTGCATGGGAACAACTTGTTTTTAAAGTTTCTACTTTCGCATGCCTGCAGATGATTCTAAACCCTGTTTATTTCTTATCTGTTGGGAAGGGATGGTGATTCCTAAAACTGCTTCAGGATTCAAGGAAATGGGGAAGCTAGGAGCCTCCCTGAGATCCTCAGACGGGCCTGGCATGTCCACTCCTGTGGTGGGCCTCATCCGTACAGGAGAGCCTGACCTGAGACTTCCTCTCAGTGCTTTGGGGCTTTGATTCATTTCTTTACTTAGGCTTCAAGCTGCAGTCTGAGCTTTCGTAAAGCCCCCAGGGCACAACACAGCAAATGAATTGGGGAAATGTAATGGGTGGTAGGTGTCTGCGCTGGTTATGATCAAGCTGTCAGGAGTCAGTACCAGGGTCCTGGGAAAAGCTACCACGCACAAGGGAGAAGTGGGCTGCTCGATGTTCATTTTATCTTGAGTTCAACCATCATCTCATTTCAGTGTTGTATTTTGTTGATCATAACTGAGAAACTGACTTAGCTCTGAGACGCCACTCAGGACTTAACTCAATATTTTCATTTATTTTGTTCGAGCCATTTATTATTTTTTGCCTCCAATTGCACACTCATGCAGTTATAAGACACCCCTATTACTGGAACTCTTGTTCCAAGATAAATAACTTGTAAGAGTCTAAAACTTGATTTTTCTTTTCTTTGTGAAAGTATTTGTTTATAACTCAGTGTTTGAAAACTTAAGTTTCCTTATCAAAACATCACATAACGATACCAGACTGTGATCTTAAATAGCGTGGGGGAGAAAGCACATGTAGAAGGAGGTACCCAGGTCATAGATGAATTCTTAGCTCTGTCGTTCTCTAGACTCAGCCTTTGTGCAAATCTTACGTTCTTTGTCTGCAAAGGGAACATAGTCATGTTCACCTCACAAAGTTATGGGGGGCATAAAATAAAAGTGCCAAGCTTGAGCCAGGGATTTAGCTCAGTGGTGCTGCAGCCTGCCTCACAAGTACAAATGCGAGGCCCTGAGTTTGATCCCCAGTACAAAAAAACAAAACAAAACAAAACAAAAAACAGTGCCAAGTTTATGGTGAAGCTTGATAAATTGTTCTTGTCTTTTATGAGGATCAGCATATTATCTCACTCCTTTCTATATTCTTGTACCTGTTATATGGAAAAAACTGAGGGATTATTTGTTAAATATGTGAAAAATGAACGATTTGCTTTAAAAGGTAGTTTTAGAAATTATCACATTTGATCTCTGCCTGTTTCTTAAAGGCCCACACTGATGGCAGATTTTTTTTTTTTTTTTTTTTTCTGCAAGAACACAGATGTCTGAGACACTTTCCTGGTGTGACTATGGAAGGCAGTTTGCATGCACTCCTTGACTTGTTTCCCCCACAGAATCTGGTTGTCCAGGCACATGTGGGAGTCAAGGAGAAAGAGCAGATAACGAGGTATCTCTGAGCAGCACCTTTTACCTTTGCTTGTGACAGCCGTGATTTATTGATTTGTCAAAGCCCATTGTGTCCATAAAACCCATTGTGTCCACAGCCACAGCGAGAGGTGCTGGCGGATGAAGGGTGCAGCCAGGGCTGGGGGACAACTCTCGTGCCTGCTGTGTGAGATGTGTATGTTTTCTGCTTTTATCTGGCAGGATTCACTATACATCCTAATAGAAACGTACTTTTCAGATAGAGAATAACCCAATTCCGTCTTTAATGGGAATCTAGGTCAGTGAAAGTAGGCAAAATGGGAGAAATGCATCTCGGGGGAATGAAAATGTGGCAGTCTGAGAGATCCTGAGAGGAGAGTATTGTTCACAGATGGATTTGTCCTGAACAACAGGCCCAACCTGCCCTTCATGTAGTGTCTCCCTGCCCAGTAGGACAGAAACTCCTTCCTGTCGTCCTCTCCTGCTCTGTGCCATGAATGAATTTTTGTTTTAAGGTAAACTTTTGTAAACAAAAAATTGTATTCTCTAAAGACACTTAAAGAGGTAATATTTTTTAAAATACTTAATAAAACAGAGGGTATTTTTGTAACTAAATGCCTAGTTTTCTCTGTTAATTTAGCTCCACACCTGCAGGGCAAGGAAGGTATGCTGCAGCTAAATTGTCAGTGTGAGTCTATTTGGAAGCATTTTCCAGCTCGCTGTTCATTTTGCCTTCTCTTCAGACAGAGGATCTTTAGAAAAGAGAATGAATCCCCTTTTCTGTGCATTGTCTCCTGTGCCCATCTCTTCCCCTGTGATCACAGACAGAACTGGGGGTCCTCAGAAGCCATGCATCTCATTCTTTTTCTAACAATAGAAGGAGCCAAAGCCTAAATGGCTCACTTTATTTTTATTTTCCCACATCATATCCAAAAACGTTTATGTGTTGCAATGCAGTTTATTGACAGACCATTTCTTTCTTTTTTTCCCCAAATTAAGAATATTGGTACATTTACAGCAAACAATGCAGTTACATTTATCATTGGGATCTTCTACCTTTGTATGATGTGTCTTGGTTCTTATTTTTTCCCCATACCCCTGCCCTCCCTTCACGCCCTTTACCCTTCCCTATTTACAAAGACTTTGTTTCCACTTTTCCTTTTTTTCACATTTTTTTCTTTTCCTTTATTTCCTTTCCTCTACTCTTCCCACTTCCTTTTAGCCATTTTCTTCCTATTATACCATTTCAATTATACCATTTGAACCTTATTTACACTTTTAGTTTTTCACACCAGAGAAACTATTTTGTATTTATATATGTGTGTCCTATTTATTTCACTTATGATTTTGCCTCAATATGCATCCATTTAGCTATAAATGTCTCTAGTTTCCCATTCTTTATGGCTGAATAGTATTCCATTTTATAGAAAACCCACATCTTCTTTATCCAGTCTCCAGTTGATGGGCATTTGGGTTGTTTCCAAATTTCAGCTATTACAAACTGTGCCGCTATAAACATGGGTGCATATATATCACTGTGGTATGATTCTTTTAATTCTTTTGGAAAGATACCCAGCAGAGGGATAGCTGGGTCAAATGGGACCTCTAATCCTAGTTCTTTGTGGTGTCTCCATATTGATTTCCCCAGTGCTTGCACCAGTCTGCACTCCCACCAACAATGGAGAAGGGTTCTTTTCACCCCGCAACCCCGCCAACATTTGTTATTGGTTGATTTCTTGATAACAGCCATTCTTTGTGGAGTGAGGTGGAATCTCAGTTTTGTTTTCATCTGCATCTCTCAAATGACCAGTAATGTTGAACATTTTTTCATATATTTATTTGCTGCTTTTACTTGTTTGTCTGAGAAATATCTGTTCATTTCAGATGCCCATTTTTGAATCTGGTCTTTGTATTTCAGGGGTCTGATTATTTTGAGTTCTTTGTGTATTCTAGATAGTAGTACTTTGTCTGAGGAACAGCTGGTAAAAATTTTTCCCACATTATAAGTTGTCCCTTCGCTCTGTTGGTGGTTTCTCTTGCAATGCAAAAACTTTTTAATGAGATGAGATTCCAGTAGTTCATTCTTTGTGCTAGTTCTTGTGCTGCTAAGGATTTGTTCATAAAGTCTTTTCCTATGCCAGTGTCTTTGAGTGTGCTACCTAATTTATTTTCCAGTAAGTTTAGTGTTTCCGTTTTGATATTTAGATCTTTAATCCCCTTGGATTTTAGTTTAGTGCATGGTTAAAGATACAGGTCTAGTTTTAATCTTTGGCAAGTTGAAATCCAGTTTTTCCAACACCATTTATTAAAGAGGCTATCTTTCCTCCAGTGAGGATGGTTGCATGCTTTGTCAAAAATGAGGTAGCTGAGTATATCTGGTGTTGTTTCTGCATCTTCTAATCTATTCCATTGATCCTTGGGTCTGTTTCTTTGTCAGTATATGCAGTTTTTATCACAGTGTCTTTGTAGTATAGTTTCAAGTTGGGAATTGTGATACCCCCTGTCACGTCTTTGTTGCCTAGAATGGCTTTTGCTATCCTAGGTGTCTTCTGGTTCCAAATGAATTTTTGTATTGTTTTCTCTAGTTCTGTGAAATATACTGTTGGGATTTCAATCAGGATTGCATTGAATAGCAGTTTTGGAAGTATGACCATTTTCACTTTGTTGATTCTTCCTACCCAGAAGCAAGGGATGTCTTTCCATTTTCTTATATCCTCTTCTATGTCTTTTTACAGAGTGCCATAGTTTTCAGGATAGAGATCTTTTGTCTCCATCATTAGATTGACTCCTAGATATTTCATTTTTTTTGGATGCTATTGTGAAAGGAATTGTTTCCCTAATTTCTCTCTCAGTGAGTCTGTTATTTGTGCATAAGAAGATATTGATTTTTGAGTGTTGACTTTGTATCCAGCTACTCTACTGAATCTGTCAATTAAGTCTAGAAGTCTTTTGGCAGAGTTTTTTGGGTCTTCTATGTAGAGTATCATATCATCAGCAGATAGTGACAGTTTGACTTCTTCCTTTCCTTTCTTTATTCCTTTTTTTTTCTTGTCTAACTGCTGTGGCTAATGTTTTGAGAACTATGTTGAACATGAATGGTGATAGTGGACATCCTTGTCTTGTTCCTGATTTTAGTGTGAAGGTTTTCAGTTTTTGACCATTTAGCATGATATTGGCTGTTGGTTTTTCATAGATCACCTTTATCAGGTTGAGATAAAGACCATCTATTCCAATTTTCTGCAGGGCTTTTATCATGAATGGGTGTTGAATTTTGTCAAATGCTTTTTCTATATCTATTGATATGATCATATGGTTTTTGTCCTTGACTCTGTTAATATAGTGTATTATAGTTATCTATTTACATATGTTGAACCATCCTTGTGTCCCTGGGATAAATCTGACTTGGCCAGGGTGTGTGATCTTCTTGATGATCTTCTGTATTCTATTTACCAGTATCTTATTGAGGATTTTTGCATCTATGTTCATTAGGGAGATTGGCCTGTATTTCTCTTTTTTGGTTGTATCTTTCCCTGGTTTTGGAATCAAAGTAATACTTGCTTCCTGGAATGAATTTGGAAGTATTGCTTCCCTTTCAATTTCATTGAAGAGTTTAAAAAGTAGTGGCAATAGTTTTTCTGTAAATGTCTTATAGAATTCAGCAGTGAATCCATCAGGACCTGGGCTTTTCTTTGTTGGTAATGTTTTAATTACATTTTCAATTTCACTGAATGTAATTGGGGTGTTTAGACTTTTTATATCTTCTTCATTCAACTTTGGAAGTTCATATGTATCTAGGAATCTGTCCATTTCTTCCGTATTTTCCATTTTATTAGAGTACAGGTTTTTGAAGTAGGTATTGTTGATCTTCTGGATTTCTGGTGGATCTGTTGTGGCTTCACCTTTTCACTCCTAATTGCATGAATTTGAGCCTTTTCTTTCCTTTTTTTTGATAAGATTGGCTAAGGGTTTATCAATTTTATAAAAAACCAACTCTTTGATTCATTTATTTTTTGTATCATTCTCTTAGTCTCCATTGAATTAATTTCTTCTCTGATCTTCATGATTTCCTCCTTTATACAAGCTTTCAATTTGTCTTGCTCTTCTTTCTCTAGGAGCTTAAGGTTAAGCATTAGGTTGTTTATTTGATCTCGCTCTGTTTTCCTAGTATGGGCATTTATAGCTATGGATTTCTCTCATAGAACTGCTTTCATTGTATCCCATAGATTCCTGTATGTTTCATTGGCATTATCATTTAATTGTAGAAACTGTCTCATTTCTTCTTTAATTTCCTCTGTGACCTAATGGTCATTCAGCAGGGTGTTATTTAATTTCCATGTGTTTGTGAAGTTCTTGTGGTTTCTTAGGCTATTGATCTCCAGTTTAATTGCACTATGGTTTGGTAATATACAGGGATAACTTTGATTCCTTTGCATTTACTTAAGCATGTTCTATGAGCTAGCATGTGTTCTATTTTTGAGGATGCCCCTGTGCAGCTGAAAAGAATGTATATTCTGATTTTGTGGGGAGGAAGGAACACTCTGTAGACATCTACTAAGTCCATTTGTTGTAAGACTTGGTTCAGTTCTGTTATTTTGTTGTTGAATTTTTTTGTCTAGATGATCTGTCTATTTGTGTCAGTGGAGTATTAAAGTCCCCTGCTACAATTGTATTAGTGCTCATTTCATTTTTCATATCCATTAATATTTATTTTGTATAGTTGGGGGCATTAGTGTTCAGTGCATATATATTTATGATTGTCATTTTTCCTCTTGTACAAAGATTCTTCTTTGTCTCTCTTCATTAGTTTTGGTTTGAAATCTACTCTGTCTGCAAATAAGATAGCTACCCCCACTTTTCCAGGTTCCTCTGACAGACTATTTCTTCTTCTATCTGCCACCAACCATTTGGGCTGAGACAGCACCTCATCATTGCTCACCCTTTGCACCTTGCTTTCCTGCCAGGCGCACTCTGTTGCTGCTTTCTAGGTTTCCCAGCCCACTGATTACTTTGCATTCTAGACTATTTCTCTCCCAGCTGCCTTCATTTGCATTTTCTCCTAAGTCAAATCTCAGTGTGGTAATTTCTAGTCATATTTCTAATCCCTTTAGATCCACCTATGTTACTTTTCTGTCCTCAGTGATGTCTATTGCACTTCCTAATTTAGTACCAAACAAAACTGTTATTGATAAAATCATGGAAGCCTTGAATGCAGCCATTAATGAAGATGCTAAATACAAGTAGTCTCACAGACACCGTGGGGCCTTCCATTAGCCACCTGTCCCCCTGCTCCTCATTACAATAAACTGTTTTTGTTGTTGTTGTTGTTGTTGTTGTTGTTGTCTTGGTACCAGTCCTTGCGCTTGCAAGGCAGGCCACCCCTGGCCCCCCACAGTGAGCTGGTTTTCATCATTGATCTTTATTCACTGCATTCAACCTTCCAGTCGTCCTGTCCCAGTTCTTCCTAATGCCAGCCAGAGCTCTTTTCCCAGGGATGTTTCAAGCTGCAGCAAGCTGGAAAGATACTGAAAGGGAATAGTGACGCTCAACAACTAGGCCACACACACACCAAGAGGTCCGAATGGAGATTTTATTCAAGGGGTGGGAGTAGAGAGAGAGAGAGAGCAGAGAGAAAGAGCAGAGAGAAAACAGAGAGAGAGCAGAGAGAGAGAGAGAGAGAGAGAGAGAGAGGAGGAGGAAGAAGAGAGGAAGAAAAGAAGAGAACCAAAAAAAAGGAAGGTCCTTTTATCAGTTTTGGGCTAGGCTATTGATTATTAAGGAGGAGTGAGCTACTTTCAACCTATCACAGGGCAGGTTGCCTTTTATAGGTCCAGCCCTGAAGACACAGGTTTCAACTTCTCTGGACCACTGTGGCCTTGAGGAAAAGGAAATCAGAGATAAGGGCACGCGGTCATTTTAGGAGCCAAGAAGTACCAGGAGAATGCAGCCTGCGCTGGCAGCATCACAAAATACTTTAACATAATCAATTCCCTAACAGATATAATATCTACAGGAGTTCTTGAATCAACAGCTTTAATTGATGGTAAAATTGTACTGAGTTTAACATGCCAGAGTTTTACTAGGCTATGCCACCATTTACTTTTCAAAATTCTTTTATTTTATTTTTTACCATACAGTACAATTTTATTGCACTGAAATCCAAGAGTCACCTAAAAATATATCGAGTGCAACCAAAACACCTGGGTATTGAAGAAATATATATTCTTTTTTTCTATAAACTGAGCTGTGAAAGTGTATTTTTAGTATAGACAGTAACAGGTCTATATGTAATCTAAACAACAGGATTCAGGGTGTGTCTGTATAGATTAATTCACCTCTCCAAAGATATGTGCATTTTAGAAGTGAAGCAAATGTTTTGGCCTGCCAGACAACTCACTTTTAGTAGTGCTAAAAGTGCTTGCTGCACAACTCACTTTTAGTACAAATCACCAACACAGTTAATCCTTAGACTCGGGGACAGCTAAACAGATTGTTTTAAAACTGTTTCAGAAGGCAAAAACATGTTTATTTTCATCTTCTTCCCACTGAATTTTCCATCTTATTTTGTGTAAATCTGCTAGTTAATTCCCTTTGAATTTAAGGGTGCATAAACCACTAAAGGATTATGGGGAATGGAAGAGCTATGTAAAGAAATGGCCCATAGGAGTTTACAGTCTAATAGATCTGACTAGAATTGTGTAAAGACAGACAGACCCTTTTGCAAGACAGTGCAGTGTTAAATCACCCAAAGGCCTCCTGCTTTCTCTTTAGGCTGCAGAATAGGAATATGGGCAGGATAGTGGAGAAAGGCAGTGAGCTAAATAAAGGCAGAGAATTTTTCTAAGCAAAGAAAGTGGTAGTAATGGTTTAGGTATAGATGTTCCCAAAAAGTTTCATGTGTTCAGAGGTGGAGGTTTTGGAAGGAAATTGGATGTTGAGGGCACCATACTCATCAATTCTGATAACCACAAGAGCTACTGTCAGGTGAAAGGCTCATCCTCCAGGAGACTGCCCTCATCTGAGACACCAGCTCCAAGGACTGCTCAGTACTAGTGGGGTCCTCAGTCTCCCTGTGCATCAGACTGACCAGTTACAAACCCAGATGTTTTACAGTCTCCCAGGTGCATCAATTCACTAACATGGCTCATAAAATTCAAGAAAGTGCCCTACTTACTGTTAAGAGCACAACTCAGGAACAGCCAGATGGAAGGCAGTGAAAGAGGAGACCACCTCCCCCATATGGATTTGGGCGACTATGAATTAACTGTGTATTAAGCAACTATGGGTTAACTAGTAACTGTGATCTTTGTAGAATGTACCTGAGCAGCCATGACAACTTCTGTAATCTGTCACCAAAGGAGCATAATGGACTCAGAAAGTCCTGCCAGAACTCTTTGCTCTTCCCCTCTCCACTGCTCTCTGCTTTGTGTAAATCCTGCTTGCTCTATCTCCAGGGAAACTCCAATGGAGTTAAACCTCGTAGAAGGTGTAAAAAGAGGTATATAAGGAACTGTACAAGTCCTTCCTATAATTCAAGAAACTCCAAGGGTTAAAAATCTCTGTGTCAAAGCCAGGAAGACCAGATCTGTTCTAGTCTTCATCTTGTTCCACCTAAGGCCCTGTTACCGGCATGATGCCCTTCTCTGTCACTGTCCCAAGTCCTTCCCTTTCCCCTCTGTTCTGTTCTCCCTCCTTCCTGCCTAACTCTTTCCAACCTAAAGGAAGGCCTTGCTTATCTGCCCCTGTAAATAAGCTCACCAACTTGCTCGTTGCTGTAAACCCAGTCTGAAATTGTTTAATCTGTGTCTACCTTGTTTGCTCTATGTGTGAGTTGTCTCCTCCTGCAATGCAAACTCCTTAGCACGGAGAGTGCTGTTCTTCATTTCCCAGCACATAAGCAGTCAGCAGATATTTGCCAAATCAAATAATAAAGTGGCAAAGATCAGATTGATGAGGCCAGTGAAGATCTTTGATTGCAAGAAGAAGAAAACTTTCGATTTTCTGAGAAAAGTAAATACAGAGAGGTTGTCGAGGCGTAAGCCAGGGATGTGTGAATATGTGGGGTGTGCTGGCAGTGTGCTGAATAGGTCACAGGGATGGGAGATCTGAGGAAGGAGGCTGCTAGGTTATGACAGGAACCCAAGTAAACTGATCACAGTCTCAATGAGGACAGGGGCAGAGGAGAAATGCTGCGGTATTAATGAAGGATGATTTTGAATTTTTTCTTTTCAGTGTTCACTTTTATATTGAAATACATTTTTTCCAAAACTTTTATTTTGACATTTAACAGAAAAGTTGCAAAAATTTCATGAAGCACTCCTGCATCCCCTCCCTCCAGGGTCACTAATTATTAGCATATCACTTCATTGGCTTTATTGGTGTCTCTCCAGATGTGTGTGCGTATGCATCCTCATGCGCTATTTTTTCCCAATCCTTGGAAGGTAAGTTAGAGACACCGTGTCCCCTCATTCTGAAGGGCCTCACTGTGTTTCCAGGGACAGACACTCACACACTGACACAGTGCACTTGCCAAGTCAGGAATTTAATGTGGACACAATGCTATATGCAGGGTCCTCGTTCAGGGTCTGACCCAGGATCGGGCGTTACAATGTGTCTCCGTCCATCTGGAGGGCTTCCTTCCTTCCTTTGACTTGATGGCACTGATATTTTTGAAGTGTACTGGCCAGTTACCCGACACAGTGCCCCTCAGTTAGGACTCACTCATATGTCCGCACGAGAGGACTCTGATCACTTTTGGCAGGAATACTGATTAGTGATCTTGTACCCTCAGCATCAGACAAGGGGCATCGATACCACTTTGCCACCTTCTTGACGGTATGAACTTGGATGGCTTGCTTGAGGTCATACCTACCAGGCTTCTCCTTTTGTAATGAATGGATGATCTATGCACAGATTTTGTGCACTTTGGTGTTTTATCTTCACCCAGCTTTTACACAGTAGTGTTAGCATACAGTGGTGATTCTTCCTGGATCAGTTATTACATGACAGCCAGAAAATGGTGATTTATAAAGATCACATTTCTTCTCCTTTGTGTTTGCATGCCACTTTAAATTCGATTACTTATTCCTGTTTATTTATTATGGGTCCCTGTTTTCTTTTATTAAGTGGATTATCCATTACTGTCAATCCAGTTTTTCAGCGAGAGTCACTACAAATGGACTCCCATGTCCCCCTTCAACATGACCGATAATTTTCTTTTTCTTTTTTTGATCATTTTTGTTTCTGGCATAATAACATATACTTTTCCTGCCTGGTCTTGCATTAGCCATTTTTTCAGAGTCCCTGTGAGAGCTAAGCGTATGTGCTACTTCTACGCTGTCATTGTTTTCTGGGCCATTTCTTCAGCCCAATTTTGGCCCTGTGAAGTGAAGGAGATCTAGCTGAGGAAACTAGAATAATAGTCACACCACTGACCAACAATCCCACCAATCCCCAAGTTGGAAATATTTATTTATAGGACAATCCAAGTTGTTTCTAAGATGTATATCAAGAGATTTGGGGTTTTTGTTGTTGCAGTGCTGGGGGGTTGAACCCAAGGCCTTCCCACTGAGCTACTTTCCTGGTCCTTTTATATTCTTTTAAATTTTTTCCAATTTTTATTTTTTATAAATGCATGTTTGACAGGGTTACTAAGCTGTCCAGGCTGGGCTCAATCTCAAAATTCTCCCACCTCAGCCCCTCAACATGCTAGGACTATAGACATGCACTACCAACACCTGGCTTAAGATGTGTTTTTTAAAATTTAGGAGTCTTACTTGAATACGTACTCATTGTGAGAGATGTTAACAAAATAGTAACAGATGAAAATATGAGATCACTGCTTTATTTCTTTGCAATCTGTAAGTTTTGTCAGTACTTTTTAAACCACTTAGATTGGCTTTCCAACTCTTGCTCAGCTTCTAAAACTTATGTGGGCCGAAAGCCACATGAAGCAAGGCAGCAGGTGGCAATCTGTCCTCTCCCAGCTATAGTCCCAGGTGGTGTTGACTGATGCCAGGCTCCTTCTGGGGACTTTCTGGACTAGTCTTACAGATCATTCAGCATTGTCAGCTGTGGGGAAAGCACCAAATGTTCCTCATTGTTTGCATGGTGCGTTGTTGGCATCCAAGATGGAGGACATTGAGTTGAGACTCCAGAGAGAGAGCCCATTTACAGTGAGGTTTACAGCTCCTGGGAATGGAGGTAGCAGCATCTTTCCCTTTCTGACCCCCTGGATAGAACAACTCCTTTCCCAGATGGGGTGCCATTCACTAATGACACGCATGCATGCATGGACACATTTTCCACTTTGAAACTTATGTGATCACCCATGTGTGGTAGCATATGCTTGTAATTCCAGCACTCTGGGAGGCTGAGGCAGGAAGATTGCAAATTTGAGCTGAGCCTAAGCAATTTAGTAAAATCTTTTCTCAAAAAAATCTGGGGATTAGCTCACTGAGACGGTTCTGTGTTTAAGAATCTCCAGTACCACAAAATAATCAATCAATCAATCAATCAATCCTGCCAGTTCCAACTGATGATATGTTGGCTCTACTTACTTATTTACTTTCTTTCTTTCTTGAAGCAAAACATTTCTTGGAACATTTTATTTTATTTTTATTTATTTATGTTTTGGTACTGGGGATCAAACTTGGGCCCTTGCACTTGCAAGGCAGGCAGTAGAACCACTGAGCTAAATCCCTAGCCCCTTCTTGGTACATTTTAGATAGACATAATGATAACATTCATCATAGGGAGTTTGTACCTGTACACAATATATCTTGCTTCTACTTTTTCCCATTCTCCCCTTCAACCTTTCTTTCTCTCCTTATACACAAAAACTTTGTTTCAATTTTTCCTTCTGTTTTCTCTTTTTTTCTTGTCTCTTTTTTCCAGTCCTACTCTCCTCTCCATTGTTCCTCTTCTCATTTGAACATTTTCTTCCCATTTCCCAATATCTTTTATACATTTTAGTCCTTATTTCCACTTTCATTTTCTCACACCAGAGAAACAATGCAGTATTTAAACATATGTGTCCCATTTATTTCACTTAAGAGTATGGTCTTGAGGTCCATCCGTTTAGCTATAAATGTCTAAAGCTCATCCTTCTTTATGGCAGAGTAGTACTCCATTGTAGAAAAAAAAAAAACCTCCACATCTTTATCCATTTGTCAGTTGATGGGCATTTGATCTCTTTCCAAGATTTAGCTGTTACAAATTGTGCCACTATACCTGTGTGTGCCTGTTTTTAATTCTTTTGGGAAAATAGAAAGGGGAATAGCTCAAATGGAACCTCTGATTTTAGTTCTTTGATGAATCTCCATGTCACCTTCCACAGTGGTTGCAACAGTCCACACTCTCATCAACAGTGGAGAAGGGTTTCTTTCTCCCCACAACCTTGCCAACCTTTGCTATTGATTGATTTCTTGATAACAAAGCATTCTTTTTGGAGTGAAGTGGAATTGTTTTCATTTGCATTTCTTGAAAGACAGTGATGATAAACATTTTTTTTCACATATTTATTTGCTGTTTCTACTTCTTCATCTGAGAAGTGTCAATTCATTTCAGATGCCCATTTTTGGATTGGGTCTTTAAATTTGAGGATCTGATATTTTTGAGTTCTTTATATATTCTAGATATTAGTCCTTTGTCTGAGGAACAGCTGGAAAAAATTTTTGTACTCTATGGATTGTCTCTACTCTGTTGGCAGATTCTCGTTGTGCAAAAGCTTTTCAACAAGATGAAGTCCCAGTTGTTGATTCTTTGTGATAGTTCCTGTGTGATCAGGGTTTCATTCATAAAGATTTTACCTACACCAGTATCTTTGAGAGTTCTACCTATTCTATCTTCCAGCAGATTGTTTCTGTTAGTATATGAGCCATTTCTATTTTTTGTTTGTTTGTTTGTTTGAGACAAGGTGTTGCTATGTATAGTGGCCTTGAACTCACTATGTATTCCAGGCTGGCCTCAAACTCACTATGATCCTCCTGCTTCAGCCTCCCGAGTGCTGGGATTAGAGGCAATTGCCACCACACCCAGTCAATCCATTTCTATTTTAGTTTAGTGCATGGTGAAAGATAAGGGTTTAGTTTTAATCTTCAGCAAGTGGAAAGCCAGTTTTACCAGCACTGTTTATTAAAGATGCAATCATTCTTCCAGTGAAAGTGTTCCTTTGTCAAAGATAAGGTGTCTGAGTATGTCTGGAGTTGTTTCTTCATCTTCTAGTCTGTTCTACTGA
>NW_022900944.1:17308301-17352446 GCF_012274545.1 Fukomys damarensis
TTGTTTTTTTTTTTTTTTTTTTTTTTTTTTTTTTTTTTTTTAGTACCATGCTGTTTTTATCACAGTAGATTTGTAGTATTTTCAGGTCAGGAATTGTGATGCCCTTGCCTTGCCTTTGTTGCCCAGGATTGCCTTTGCTATTTTAGGTCTCTTCTGGAGCCAAATGAATTTAAGGCTTGTTTTCTCTAATTCTTGGAATTTTGATCTAGATTGCATTAAATCTGTATAACAATTTTTAGGAGTATGGCCATTTTCACTATATTGGTTCTTCTTACCCAAGAATAGGGGTATCTTTCCATTTTTCTGATGTCCTCTTCAATCTCCTTTTCAGAATACTGTGGTTTTCAATGTAGAGGTCTTTTACTTCCTTTGTTAGATTGACTCCTAGGTATTTCGTTTTTGGGGGAATGGTATTTTGAAAGGTGTTGTTTCCCTAATTCCTCTCTCAGTGAGTTTGTTATTCACATACAGGAAGGCTTTTGATTTTTGAGTGTTGACTTTGTATCTAGCCATGCTACTGAATTTGGTTATTAAACCTAGAAGTCCTTTAATGGTGTTTTGGGAGTCTTCTATGTAAAGTATCATGTCATCCATAAATAATGATAATTTAATTTCTTCCTTTCCTATCCTTTTCCCTTTTATTTATTTATTTATTTATTTATTTATTTATTTATTTATTTATTTATTTATTGTCTAATTGGTCTGGCTAATGTTTCCAGAATGATATTGAAAAGAGTGGTGGCAGTGTACATTCTTGTCTTGTTCCTGATTTTAGCATGAAAGCTTTTAGTTTTTGTCCATTTAGTTGTTGGTTTGTCATAGATAGCTTTTACAGATTGAGATAAAGACCATCTATTCCAATTTTCTGTGGGATTTTTTATCATGAATTGGTGTTGGATCTTGTCAAATGCTTTTTCTGCATCTATTGAGATGATTATATGGTTTTTGTCCTTGACTCTATTAATATGGTATATTACATGTATTGATTTGCATTTGTTGAACCATCCCTGCATTCCTGGGATGAATCCTACTGGGTCATAGCATATAACCTTCTTGAGGATTAGCTGCCCTCTGTTTGCCAGTATCTTATTGAAGATTTTTATGTTCATTAGAGAGATAGGACTGTGGTTCTTTTCTTTCTTTCTTTCTTTCTTTTTTTTTTTTTTGGTTGGATCATTCTCTGGTTTTGGTATCAGGTTAATGCTTGCTTTCAGAAATAAATTTTTGAGTTTTACTTCCCTTTCAATTTCATTAAAGAGTTTGAGAAGTAGCAGCATTATGTCTTCTCTAAATTTCTTGTAGAATTCAGCAATTAATCCATCAGGGCTTGAGCTTTTCTTTGTTAGGAGGTTCTTACTTTCATTGACTGGTATTGTTTTATTTAGAATTTTTATATCTTCTTGATTCAGCTTTGGTAATTCATATGTATCTAGGGATCTGTCCAATTTCTTCTGTGTTTTCCACCTTATTAGAATATAAGATCTTGAAATAGGTATTGATGAACTTCTGGATTTCTGTACGATCTGTTGTGATTTCACCCTTTTCATTCCTAATTGCATCTTTCCTTTTTTTGATAAGATTGGCTAAGGGTTTATTAATTTTCCATAATCTTTCAAAGAACTAACTCTTCAATTCATTGATTCTTTGTATTGTTTTCTTTTTCTTTTCTTTTTTTTTTTTTTTTTTTTTTGAGACAGGGTCTCACTATGTAGTTGAGACTGACCTGGAACTCACTATGTCATCCAGGCTGGTCTCGAACTCACAGCAATCCTCCTGCCTCAGCCTCTTGAGTGCTGAGATTACAGGTGTGTTCACCACACCTGGCTTGCATTGCTTTCTTAGTCTCAATTGCATAAATTTTTGCTCTGATCTTATAATTTCTTCCCTCATATGAGCTTTGGGCTTTGCTCTTCTTTTTCTAGAAGCTTGAGGTTCAACATTAGGTTGTTTATTTAAGCCTCCTCTGTTTTTCTGACATGAGAACTCACCACCATAAATTTCCCTTGTTGGACTTCTTTCATTGCATTGCATAAGTTCTAGTATATTGTTTTGGTATCATCATTTAATTGCAGAATCTAATTCTTTAAATTTCTTTGTGACCCATTGGTTGTTCAGGAGGTTGTTATTTAATTTCCATGTATTTATGAAGTTTTGTGGTTTCTTTTGCCATTAATTTCCAATTTTATTTTACTATGGTCTGATATATGCATGAGACAATTTTAATTCCTTTACATTTACTTAAGCATGTTCTGTTAGCTAGTATGTGGTCTATTTGGAGAATGTCCAATGTACAATTGAGAAGAATGTGTATTATTTTTTGTTTTGTTTTGTTTGTTTGTTTGTTTGTTTTTTGGTTTTTTGAGACAGGGTCTCACTATGTAGTTAAGACTGACCTGAAACTCACTATGTAGCCCAGGCTGGTCTCTAACTCACAGTGATCCTCCTGCCTCAGCCTCCTGAGTGCTGGGATTACAGGCATGCGCCACCACGCCTGGCTAAGAATGTGTATTCTGATATTGTGAGGTGGAACACTCTGTAGACATCTACTAAGTCCGTTTTTTCAAAAATTTGGTTCAGGCTGGAATTTAGCTCGGTGGTTCTGCCACCTGTCTCACAAGCACCAGGACCCGAGTTCGATCCCCTGTACCAAAAGAAAAAAATTTTTTTTTGGTTCAGTTCTGATATTTCTTCATTGATTTTTTGGTCTTGTTTATCTGTCTGTCATAGTGGGGTATCAAGGTCCCCCATTACAATTGAATTAGTATTATTTGATTTTTCAAGTCCATTCATATTTGTTTTATATAGTTGGGTGTGCTAGCATTTATTACATATACATTTATAATTGTTATCTTTTCCTCTTGGATTGTATCCTTTACAAGGATGTAATGACCTTCTTTATCTCTCTTAATCAGGCTTGGCTTGAAATCCACTTCATTAACAAACAGAGTAGCTACCCCTGCTTTTCTCTGGGCATGGAGTACTGTTTTCTGTCTTTTGACAGAATTTATTTTTGAATCAAATGTGCTTCTTGATTCATTCTGCCAGTCTCTTTCTTTTGATTGGTAAATTGAGATCATTTACATGGATGGTAATAATGGATATATTTTGAGTTAGCCTTGTCATGTTACTTTCCTGTTGTTGGTTCTTTTTTTTTTTTCTGCTTCTTTTTAATTGCTTGCCTTGTCTGATACATTAATTTTGTTAGGTTCATGAAGTTGTAGTCCTTGTTTTCTCTTTCTAGAATATCCTTCAGAACATTTTGGAGTGTTGGTTTGGTAGTCATGAATTTCTTGAAGTGTTCTTCATGATAGAAGATCTTATTTCTCCATCAATTTTGAAAGATACTTTTACAGGGTACATCAGTCTGAGTTGGAGGTTGTTTTCCTTTAGGGCTTGAAATGTTTCACTCCAAGCTTTCCTTGACTTGATGGTTTGTGTTAAGAAGCCTACTGTGGTTCCGATGGGCTTTCCTTTGCACTTGATTTTAGCCAAAAGGCCAAGAAGTGATTGGACTTTCCTTTATAGGTGATTTTTTCTTTTTTCCAACAGCTTTTAATGTTCTGTTCTTGCTTTGAATTTCTTGAACCTTGACTATTATATGCCTTGGTGGAGATTTTTTTTTGATCGTGGCTTATTGGAGTTCTGTATATCTCACTCAACTTCTCTTTGTTAAATTCTTTTCTCCTGCTCAGGAAGTCTGTCATTACTTCTGTGAATAGGTTTTTAAAATATCATTTGTGCTATCTCCTGCTTTTTCATTAGCTTCAACCAACCATATGTTCTTCTTTGAATCATCTAGCAGCTGTTGGATTGATCTTTCATAATCTCTTGCTCTTTTTAAGAAATCTTTCTTAACTGTAATCCTGTCATCAATATCTGATATTCTGTCCTCACATTGGATCAATCTGCTGTGTATATTTTCAATGGAATTTTTAAACTACTGGATACACAAATCTGTTTCATGGATTCCATTTCTTTCCTATCTTGGGCATTCATGGTTTCCATCATTTTCCGAAGCTCCTCTATTTTCTTTTATGTTTCTGCTCTAGAGTTATTAACCGTGTCATTCATTACTGTCACTATCTCTGTAGTTACCTGAGAAACTATCTCTGATTTGATTTTTTTCTAGAACCTTGTTCATCTGCTTTGTTACCACTTCAGAGAATCCAGGTGGGTGGGTTTTGAATTGTTCCACCTCATTTCCCACTGGGTTTGGCTTTGGTGATCTAGAAGTTTGGGTTGCATCTTGCTTAAGTGTCTTCACTTTCTATATATTTTTGTCATTTAATTCCTGGGTTGATGTTTGTAAATTGCTTATGGCAAGTAGATTTATTGCTAGCATTTAGAATGCTTAGGAAATGACTGCTTCTCAGAAATGTCTTTCAGGTGTAGCTGGCTTTTGGGTTTTGAGTCTGTTGCAAGATCCTACCTTTCCAATTTATTGGGGATGATAAGTTGCTGCCTATTTGGCCTACCATATTGCTTACCCTTATGCATTCCCAGTCATGGCATAACAACTGGTTAGAACAATTGTAATGTCACCTTGGCTAAAGTAGAACAATCAGCAATGTCAATAGCATCAAACAGCCTAGAAAATGGCAAACTGTGGTAACTATTAATTTGCCACTTTTAACTGTATGAACTAGATTTGTGATTACATAACACAATCTAAAACAAACCAGAAAATTGTATTCAATAAATATGTGATTTTACTCTCAGAAAAGAAAATTTAAAAGGGGTTGGGGGTATAGAAATAGAAAAAGAGGAAGCAATTAGAAGCAAGGCTGGAGGATAAAGGAATATTATGCAAAATTTGGGAAACTTGCAAAGAAGACAGGAGGGAAAGAGAAAAGGAAGAAATAAAATCAAGAACAGAATATACAAAAAACTAGAAACAACATTCACACTTTTATAAAAACAAAAAAATCAAGAAAAAGCAAAAACAAAAAAGAAAAAGAAAAATGTCCACCTCAGGGCATGTCTCTGCTGTCAGTAGTATACATGGTGGGAAAACTGAGTCCAGATCTGCATTGATTGATCCCATCAAGCCAGCCATAGATTTACAGTGAGGTAGTAGATGATCCCAGCAAGCTGCACCTTTAGTTCTGAAGCTCAGGCTGGTTTCTCGTTTTCTGTGCTTAAACACACAGTTTTATTAAAGACAGGAGTAGAGTATATATATTTGAAACTACCTTTTACTGAACTACTTTTCCTTTCATCATTCTATGATAATATACAATATCATTTTTTGTTAACTGTTTTTTAAACTACAAAACTCTTAAACTCTTAATAGTTTCAAAGTATAAATGAAACATAAAGTCACTTCTTCTCATCTCTGCCTATCAATTTCTCTTCCCTGAAGTAACTCTAAGACTTTTCTTACTATTTTTTTCTAGAAACTTTCTATGTATCTAAACTTGTGTGTATATCATCTCTCTTTGTCACTGTGTGTGTGTCTCTCTCTTTCTGTCTTTCTCTTATGAATAGTATTCAACTAATATATCACAAGATGGTCAATAGAATCCTGTTATATGGAAATTTAGGGTTTTTCCAAATGTTCACTGTATGGAGTATCCTTGTACTTAAACCTTTACACTCAACTTTGGTCATTTCCTCAGGATAACTTCCAGAAAATGAATTGCTAGGTTAAAAGACATGTGCCATTTGAAGGCTGCTGACATATACTGTCATTGTCCTTTTGCAAGGTGTATGCTGATTATACATTCTCACCTGTAGGTAGGACTGGGTGCTTGAAAATGTTCCACACTGAGGTGGAAGCCACATGTGAGCAGTGATCAGGCCATGAGTTGTACCCCACTGTCTAATGTGCTGGCTACAAGTTGTGGCCAGGACAGAATGAGGACGCTACATGTGAAAGACACAGATCAAATTCCTAAGAGTTGGTACAGAAAAAAATAGATTAAAGTATCTCATTAGTAGTTTCTTAGACTCAGATATTGAAAAGGTATTTTGAGTCTATTACATTACACAAAATAGATTATTAACATTAATATTACTTCTTTCTTTTCATTCTTTAAATGTAGTTACTGCATAGTTTTAATTGCACAGATGGCCTACATTATAGTTCTATTGGCCATCACAGAGGAGGGCCAAGATGTATTCTTCCAATGATAAAGCCCACCATCTGGGCTGCATGCTCAGGATGCCCTGCTCACCCACCTGCTGTGCCGCAGGTATGCCCAGGACTGTCAGAACTATCAGTCACCACTCACCATGCAGGGTGTATCCACCTACAGAGGTAATGAGGTTAGACTGCGATGTATCAGAGCTTTGCTAAATATAAAGTTGTGCAATTCATGATTGGTTAGTTGATTGGCTCGAATGTGAAAGAAGTCACTGCTGAATTCAACACCATGCTTCTGTCAAACAAAACACGCACCCAAGACCTGCATGAACTGCATACTCAGAGGAGAGCTGGTGCATGGGTGGGCATGTGTCACCTTTCTGTGCCTCAGGTGTTTTTTTTCTTCTGGGAAGCAAAGATGATGGTGTGGCACATATAGATTTAGACACTGGGAAGGAGGAAGAGTAACAGGATGTCGCCGGGACTGTGGCTTCAAGAACCTGGCTCTCTCTCTGTTCATCTGCATGTCCTGACCCCCATTTCCGCCTTTCATTAATCTGTTTTCCCTCTTGCTGGTCTTGCAGCACAGACTGACTGTCCTGCAACATGCCTAGGTAGTACACCTTCTCATCCTTTACAAAATGTCTACAGAAGGGCTCTTTCCTCTGCCCTCACCCACTGCCAGTCACTCAGGGTGGAGGCAAAGTGCAGATAAGTAGGAAGGACAGGCCCTTGGGTTGGGAATATGACTCTTGCTCTATTTCCACCTTATTGTTGACTCACGACTTATTCTCTGGGTCATGTTTTCACTGGACTCAGCTTTATAGTTAGAAACAAAACAATAACAAAGTGTTAAAATATAAAGTGGCCAACATTATGGTGCGTGCCTGGAATCCCAGAATACTGAGTCCAGCTTGGGCAATTTAGGGCCTTAACTTAGTGAAACCCTGCCTCAGGGAAAAGAAAAAAGTGTGTTTGGCTCATGTGTGCTTTATTATTTGGAATATGACCAAAAAGCTTTGCTTCGTTTCTGTTACAGTTAAGTGACTTCTGTCAAGAGGGTACTGAGGTAAAAGGAGTTAAGATAAATATCTCTGTTCCAACTATCATTACTCTGTCTTTTGTTTAGTCTTTTTACTGCATTACCCCCCCACACACTTTTTTTGGTACCGGGAATTGAACGCAGGTCCTTGCGCTTGCAAGGCAGGTGCTGGAACCACTGAGCTAAATCCCCGGCCCTGCATTACCCTTTATGAGAATAATATGTCTAGCTCTTGGGAACTACCCACTTTGAATTTTTATAAAGTTGCATGAAATCAGCGGGACATAGTAGTGCAGGCCTGTAATGCCAGCACGCTGGGGGGCTAAGGCAGAAGGATCATATGTTGAGCTCAGCTCACATAATTTAGTGAATCCTGTTTCAAAAGAAATTTAAAAATAAAAATACTAAAATTAAAGAGCTGGGGATCTAGCTTAGTACAAAGGTCCTGGGTTCAATATCCAATACTGAAGAAAAAAAGAGACTATAAATTAAAGAGCTGATATAATCTTTTAACAAAAAAATTTTTAAAGGTGAGTTTTCTAAGAATGACTTTTACCCCATAGACTTGAAAAGAGTAATGGGAAACACCCTCTTTTGTTGGCACCGGGGACTGAACCCAGTGAGTTGCATTCCCAGCCCTTTCTCTATTTTTTAATTTGAGACAGAGCCTCGTTAAGTTGCTTAGCTGTCCAGGATGACCTAGAACTTATGATCCTCCTGCCTCATCCCACCCCACCATTCCTAGCTGGGAAATGTACCATATTGATACAAAATATGAACTGCAAGCTGAAGGAGAACCATCTTTGTTCATTACTATTTAAGAACTAGATGAGCTTGAGTAAATATCCTCTAGTCCTTATTTTTCCATCTGTGAGCGGAGGACTGAGACCTCTTCCTATATTATTCTCTCCTAGGCACTGCAATAAAAGCAATACACTAATGCAAAAGGAATTCATTCTTCATTGGAAGGCAGTAGTCTTGATTGATAGTGGAAATTTTTCCTGGACTTCAAATTCTTTGATTATAAATGATTAGATGCTTTCAGTCACTGTGTTTAAATACACTGCTGAAATCTAATGACCTCTTCAAGGTTAGAGAAAACCAGGCCATATCTGCTCAACACAGACATCCAGGCACCCCTTCCTCTCTTCAGATCCAGAGCTGAGCACTTACTTCCTAAGGACTTTTTGCTGCCTCTCTCTGAGTTCCATTACTCAAATATAAAATATAAACAAATATAATTTTTTTCAATAATACCATGTGATGAATGGGATTGAACAGGAGCACTAAGTGAGCCCCAGAAACCAGAAATTTAAGGCCATCACTGGATTAAAAGAATTGTTGGAACTTTGAGAATGAAACATTTTCTTCTCAACTGCAGGATGGAGCTGAAGTCTATGGAAACATAAAGAAAAGGCTTGTGCACTAAATTGATTTTCAGATTAATTTTTCTACAAAAGCACTACTTCCCAACCTCATTTGCCTTCCAGATTTTTAAATCATCGTCAGACTAAAACAAATCAAATCAGAAAAGTTGAGTATGAGTTGAAAATCTGTATGTCTCTTGGCCCATATGTGGCTGTAGATAAGGTCTCATTAATTACAACAGCCCAAATGCCTCCCATTCTCGCCCCTCTGAGCTCACCAGGACCCCCAGCCCCTGACACTTCCCATTGCCCCTGCCCCAGAAGGTCATTAGGGTGTCTGTGCCCCCCGTCCCTTCCTGGGTCTGTGGGCTTGGCAAATGCCACTGCATCTGATACTTCTCCATCCTTGGCCATCACAGTCCATCCTGGGGTTCCAGTGAGTGCTCTCCTGCTCCCTGGGCAGTGCCAAGTGCAGAATCTCTTGGTGGATACTGCCAAGGACACTAAGATGCCTTCTGGAGCCAAAGTCACCTGCCCTCCCTTTCTGTACACTGTTAAAATAGTCCTAAAGCAATGTCACATGTGCCTTGGTGTTTTGCAAAAATCTGGAGAAATGGCTCTTTGGGATTTTTGATTACTGACTTCCTGTTTTCTCTGAGATGGACATGAAGACACAAAGCAGGTGGCAGGCAATAAGATCCAGGCCAAGAGCCAAGACATCTGTCATGCTCAAGGTTATCCCTCTCCTCAGAGAACCAAGACTGCATGTAGGACTAGATTTCTCTTTTCCTGACATAAATGTTCTGTTAGGAGGCCTCAGTAGACCCAACCAGGGCTTTTCTTAAGGTCTCCACAGCACTTCATCAACCACACTGGGCCTCCAGCCATGGCATATCCCAGACCTCTGCCAAGTAAGGATTCTTCCACCCTTGTCTTCTCTTCCTTTCTCTTCTCTTCTTTCTCTCCTCCCCTTCCCTCCCTTCGCCTTCTCTTTTCTCTTCTCTTCTCTTCTTACAGTACTAGAGATTGAACCCAGGGCCCTGAGCTACACCCCCAGACATTTTTATTCTGACACAAGTTCTCACTAAATTGCCCAGGTAGTACTCAAGCTTGTCATCCTCCTGCCTCAGCTTCCCAGAGTGCTTGGATTCCAGGAGTGCACTACCATGGCTGGCTTGGATTCACTCTTTTTCTGATGAAAACCACCCCTGACCATCCTTAGGGATTGACCTTGGGGTGATGGGACTTTGGGGTGAAGATGGGAGGAAAGCACAAGTGAGCAGTGGGGGCGGGGCCGAGAGCCGAGAGCTTTCCACAAGGAGCCCATCTGTCCCTTCACTCAGCGTCTGTGTTCCCTCTGCAGAACGACATCTTCGAGTGGGCCAGGGACCACCGAGCTCACCACAAGTACTCGGAGACAGATGCTGACCCCCACAATGCCCGCCGCGGCTTCTTCTTCTCCCACATTGGCTGGCTGTTGGTGCGCAAGCATCCTGATGTCATCAAGAAGGGCAGAAAGGTGGATGTCACTGACCTGCTTGCTGATCCCGTGGTCCAGTTCCAGAGAAAGTAAGTGTCTGGACAAACCGGGAGTGGACTGTCAAGCACCAGGGAGGCAGGGAGCACAGTAGGGTTCAGTAATACCCCTAGCATTCTCCTCAAGCATTTATCCTAATGGTGGGTCTTGTTTCTACAATTTACCTCCATTTACTAATTTCCCTTTGCTTATCAAGTTCTCCCCATAGGCAAGTTTGTTTTGAAATTGAAGTTTTGTTTTTAATGGATCTTCCTTAAACCCAGTCATTTCCTTCCAGCTAATCTAGCACGGCTGGTTTCATGGAGTGTTTGTTTCTCCCCTCCCCACTCATGTTTCCTGGGATGCTTTGGCTTAGTGACACGCTTTGCGGCAACAGGACTGATTCCCTCCTGGTGTTCTGCTCTGTGCTCCAGCTGTTCTGCCTCTCCTTCCCCCAGCATGGACCGTTCCATAGTAAGTTACTGGGCAGAGAAAATGAGACCACAGAACAGGGAGTCCCAGGGCACCCGTGCCCTCATGTAGGCAGCCACGTGTGTTCAGTCAGCTGCTGTCTGCCGGTGAAACAATTTTCAGCATGTTCATGGGAAGAGGTCACTGATAATTGTGCTGGCAGTTAGGGAGCATCAGGCGATCGGTCCCTTGTGGACTAGGAAGCTGTCCCGCGTTGTGTCCCTGTTGGTCTGGATCTGTAAGGCTGGGCATGCTGACTAATTTTACAAGGAGTTATTGCCCCAGAGCAATGGATTTATGTGGGCAAAACTTTTGGACTACACTCTGCTTGAAAATACTTATCTCCTATACCTTTCATGGAGATGTAATTGTCTTAATCACTTTCTTCTCAGAGTTACAGTACTCAACACCTGCAATTTAAACTTTATTTGGGCTTGTGGTTTTTGGAGGTTTCAGACCAGGATCAGCTGGTAGAAGGATCTAGGAAGAGCAGCCAGACCTCCTTGGATGATGGTGAGGAGGCCTCTGAGTGCATGGACGGCTGAGCTCTGGGTAACTTTCTTAGTGGGTCTGAATGAGCTGAGTTTCCCGGGGCTCTTTTCTCAAAGCAAAGTCTTTTACTTTTGAATCCTTGAAGCTATGAAGGGTGAAGTTTTACTAACTCCTTAGATGGCCTAAAGGCCTCTGTTCTGTTGTCCTGATTAAAGTACTTGGCTTCTTTTTAATGTTAATCTTTTTAGCAGTCAAGCTCTTTTCAGCTGAAACTTCATAGATTTCAACTTTACTGTATTTCTTTTCTGGTGAAACTCAAAACTTTTAAAATCATTCAGCTGTGCCCTTTGCTTTTACTTCTCAGTGTAGAGTTTGTTAAAAGCCCTCAACAATACCCATATCACAGCGAGAGCTTTGGGCTGCCTTGAAATTTCTCCGGATTAGTAAATCTGCTGCTCCTTTTATTTTATTTTATTTTTTGAACCAGGGATCAAACTCGGGACCTTGTACTTGTGAGGCAGGTGATGGCACCACTGAGCCAAATCCCTGGCCCTGTTACTTTTAATCTTAGTCTCACATAATGTACACAAATTTTCTGCCCCAGCATAACACACATGATCTCAAGTCCAACTCCCCACAGACTCCTTGTTTGCAACTGGAACCGCTGGGCCTAACCTTTACCACCTGCCCTTCTTTTGTCAGCATTCTGGTCTTTCAAGCTCCAGACTGCCTCAGTTTAGAGCATGCTGGGGCTTTGTTAGTCTGCTTCTCCAGACCTTTCCATAGTCCCCCATAGACCAGTTCCAAAGGCTTCTGAATCACATGGTCAGGTAATCACAACAGTGGCTCCCTTCTCTGGTGCCACAGTCTTCTTAGTCACTTTGTTGTTGCTGAGACAACTGCAGCTTCATAATCGACATGTTCAATTTAGGAGAGGTTTATTTGGGCATACAGCTTTTAGATGTTTCAATTCATAGTCAGCTGGTGGAAGGGGTAGGCAGAAGAGATCTGTTCACATCATGGTGAGCAGGAGGCAGAGAGAAAAGCAAGGAGCCAGAAAGTGAGAGGGACGCTTTTATGTCACACCTCCAACACCTCACCTCTTCCAACTAGACCCCACCTCCTAAAAGCAAGCCAATTATATGGTCTCAGGGTTCAATCACATTCCAAAATTCTCACCTTTGGGTGCATGAGGCCTTTGGGGAACATTCTTTTTTTTCATGGAGTGTATTGGAACTTTTTAGGTATACAGTACCTTCATTGGGATCTTCTACCTTTACATGATGTATCTTGGTTCTCATTTTTTCCCCATACCCCTGTCCTATTTATTCCAAGTAAGAGTATGGCCTCATAATAGGATAGGGCGCATGTGTGTAAATACCGAATAGTTTCTCTGGGGTGAAAAACTAAAAGTGTAAATAAGGTTTAAATTGTGTGACTGATAATGTGAAATAGGAAGAAAAGGGCTAAAGGAGTAGGGGAAGTGGGAAGGGTACGGGAAAGGAAATAAGGGAAAAGAAAAAATATGAAAAAAGAAAAAAATGGAAGCAAAGTCTTGGTAAATAGGGGAAGGTGGAGCTGTGAAGGAAGGGCAGGGGTATGGGGGGAAAAGAGAGCCAAGATCTGTCATGTGAAGGTACAAGATCCCAATGACAAAAGTAATTGTACTGTATACCTAAAAAGTACCAATAAACACAATAAGATTTTAAAAATAGGGAAGGGTGGAGTGATGAAGGGAGGGCAGAGGTATGGGGAAGAAATGAGAAGCAAGATACATCATGTAAAAGTTCAAGATCCCAATGATGAATGTAACTGTACTGTATACCTAAAAAGTACCAATAAATTCAATGAAAAAAAAGAGAAAGAGTATGGCCTCAATATGCATCTATTTTCCTATAAATGTCTCTAGTTTCTCATTCTTTATACTGAATAGTACTCCATTTGATAAAAAAACCACATCTTCTTTATCTAGTCTCCAGTTGATAGTCATTTGTGTTATTTCCAAGTTTTAGCTATTACAAAGTGTGTCACTATAAACATGGGTGCACATATATCACTGTGATATGATTCTTTTAATTCTTTTGGAAAGGTATCCAGCAGAGGGATAGTTGGGTCATATGGGACCTCTAGTCCTAGTTGTTTGAGGTATCTGCATATTGATTTCCACAGTGGTTGCACCAGTGTGAACTCCCAGCAATGGAAAAGGATTCCTTTCTCCCCACAACCCCGCCAGCATTTGCTATTGGTTGATTTCTTGATAGCAGCCATTTTTTTGGCGTGAGATGGAATCTCAGAGTTATTTTCATATGCATCTCTCAATTGACCAGTGATGTTGAACATTTTTTCATATATTTATTTGCTGCTTTTACTTGTTTGTCTGAGAAATGTCTGTTCATTTCAGATGCCCATTTTTGAATCAGGTCTTTATATTTGGGGGGGGTCTGAGTTCTTTGAGTTCTTTATATATTCTAGGTAGTAGTCCTTTGTCTGAGGAACAGCTGGTAAAATTTTTTTCCCATATTATAGGTTGTCTCTTAGCTCTGTTGGTGGTTTCTTTTGCAGTGCAGAAGCTTTTTAATAAGATGAGATTCCAGTTGTTGATTCTTTCTGCTAGTTCCTGTGCTACTGAGGATTTGTCCATAAAGTCTTTTCCTATTCCTGTGTCTTCAAGAGTTCTAATTTATCTTCCAGCAAGTTTAGTGTTTCTGTTTTAATATTTGGATCTTTAATCCACTTGGACTTTAGTTTAGTGCATGGTGAAAGATAGGGGTCTAGTTTTAATCTTTGGCAGGTTGAATCCAGTTTTTCTAACACAATTTATTGAAGAGGCTATCTATCATTCCTCCACTGAGGATGGTTGACCCTTTTGTTGAAAATGAGATAGCTGAGTACATTTGGAGTTGTTTCTGTATCTTCTAATCTATTCCACTGATCCTCAGGTCTGTTTCTTTGCCAGTACCATGCTGTTTTTCTTACAGTGTCTTTGTAGTATAGTTTCAAGTTGGGGCTTCTGATACCCTTTGCAGATCATTCTTGATCTAAACCATAACAGTAACAAAAACATATGCTTGAAAAACTGCCTGTCACATAACAAGAATCCGTGACTTTCAGTGACAATTATGAAGGCAATTGCTAAGCTAGGGAACTCTTATTTCCATCACTGCTTCTGTTGGTTCCCTGTTGAGTCTTCCCCGTATGCCTCAGGACAGTTCTTCCAGGCAGACAAAACCAATAGCAATAGATGTAAGTTTAAGAGCAGAAAATAACAAAGTTTTTGACTAGCAGTGAAATGATTTGTTGATTTTGATTTTTCACCATGAGAGTAAATCACTAGAGACAAAATTGAAAAATTCAAAGAAGTCAAAATTCATGTAGTCTTAATATATAAACACTGCCACTATTAGTGTTCTGTGATGTCTATTTTTATGTGTACATTTGATATATTTGGCACAATGGCAGTCATACTGCATATGTGATTTTATGTCTTGACTCTAACTTCAGATTTTGTTGTAGACTCCATCAGAAGCCTGTGGGAGAATCCATCAGTCGAGCACATCATATTTTATTTAACCATCACTGTGATTGGATATGTATGTCATTTCCATTCTGTGATATAAATGATGCTGCTATACAATTAGTAATGCTTTGGAATAATCAGGCCTTAGATTAATTTGAAGAACTCAGATGAGAATCCAAGTCTCTTCTGTTTTATTAATGAGAACTAAGTCAGATATAATAGTCTGGGTTTCTTAGACCATAAAAAAGGAAAGGTTCTCCCCTACCTGCCTTTTCCCTTTTTAAAAAAAGGCTGTTATCAGATTCATTATGTGCATACTGGCAGGTCATATATCCAGAGACTATTTCTAAATGCAGGCTGAAGAACAAAAAGATTATTTCAGCATGGTCCCCGAAGAGTTCTCCAAGAACATTTTCATCCAGTGACAGATGGGGCTGTGGTTATGAGAACCCATTCACTTGTCTCCTTGTCTCACAGAGACCCTTGGCCCCCTGAAGGAATCAGTGCTGAGGCTGCAGCCCTAAAGGTCGGCCTCTTTCCTCCCAGAATTTGTAGTGAGCAGGGAACCCACAAATCAATTTCCAGACAAGTGTACTTTAGGAAGAGGAGTGCTGGGATGTGCAGTACTCCATGGGAACAGGTGGGAGTGTCCTGGATCATGGGGCAGAGGCCAGGGGCAGGGATCCAGAGGAAGAAGTTAGCCCCTGAGCTCAGCCTGAAAGAGGAGGAGGCAGTTGGGTGAGGATGGGGAAAAGGATATTCAGTATGCCTGTGATTTTACAGAACTGCATTGAACCACTGAATTTGAGCATAAGAAGGAACCTCACAAATCATATGGCCCTTGCCCTTTATCTTTCCTATTTTTGTTTTTGTTTTTGCACAGTCAGGTGGAAATACAAGATGAGACACAACAGAGGACCAGAAAAATAAAGTTTATCACACTTATGGGTCCTAGTCACAGGAGGGTGGGCACAGGAAGCCTCATCCTGACAGGAGGCAGAAGGCAGGAGCAAGGGGGAGAAGGAGACCTTGATGGAGGTTTGCCCAGGAGACGGGCACGGGAGCAGGCTAGGACAGGTCATTCTGAAGCATTCCCATGGGCTCTAAGCTGACATGGAAACCAGGAATGGTCCCTGGTTTCCCTAGTGGGGCCCTACAATGATTAAGACAGATGATTTGTCTCCTGGAGTGTGCAGGCCAGCTGGAGGAGGCCTGCCTCTAGGTCTTGTGTACCAGAGTGATCCAGGCTGTGACTGTTGCCGCCTCTCCCCTGCCAGAAAGGTATTTTAACACATCAACACACCAGAAAATTAAAAATAAACATACACACATACATAGAGCATTTTAGGAAGAATCGAAACGTAGATAGAAGCCGGTGCTAGAAGTAGCTGTATTTTAGGTCATTTCCTTGATGTTCCTTCAATTATGCTGGGCTAGTTGGCAGGCACTGAAGCAGGGCTCAGCAGTGTGGGAAAGCACACATGGCCTTTGGTAACTATCTGTCCCAGAGGGCATGGGAACCCACAAACCACAATAAGGCTCTGAGTCACTAAAGTAATGAAGAAGCTTCCAAGGTCCACAAAGATAGTGCAACCATGTGAATTTTCTCATGGTCATGAAGCTGGCTTTTCCAGTCCTACTGGGCAGGCCACACTGTAGGACAAACTCCTCACAGGACTAAGTCACTGTGTTGGTGGGGTGGACTGAGCTCGGGGAGGACCTGTTGCTGGCAGTCCTGTCACATTAGCTGTCAGTCCTTGTCAGCCTGGACTGGGTGTGGGATTTCCTGAGTAACAGAAGGTGCTGGCTCCATATGGGGTGCAATGTGAAGTCTCTGAAGTGTCACACCTCACAGTCTCTTGCCTGCTGATTTCTCACCTGTTCCTATCTCATCCTTTGGGAACAGTGGTCCCTCCTCCAGTTTGGGATGTCAGGGTTTGCAGCTGACACCCTGCCCTCCTAGAGTGCAGTATTTGTAGAAATAACTGCAGCTGAGTGCCGCTGGGGGAATTCCTCACACGGGTGGTTGTGCAGATAACAGAGACTAAGGACACAGCAGCTCCATCAATCCACTTGTGTGCCAACCTGGGAACTGCATCAGTTGATAAACTCATGCCAAGCTGTCCTAATAGCATGTTACCGAGGACGCGCCTGGCAGAGAGCTGGGCTAAGCCAGCTTTTCATCATACAGTTGTGTGAAGGAAGACAGTATCATTAAGAACAGCAGGAAAACAACACAATGCAAGCTCTAGTCCCAACCTCTCCCCCTAAACAATAAATTATCAAGGCTGTTATAACAAGTAATTGACTTTCTCACGGTTTGCTGTGTTATCAAGTTGCGAATGACGAAAAGTCAGGCATTCAGGCTTGAAAGGGAGAGAAGCAAACGGTATTTATTGCCTCTAGACCCTGGCAACTAGCTCCCTGCCCAAGATCTTCTGCCTTAAAGGAATGTGCTTCACACTATCAAGTGAGGAGATCACAAGGCCAGTGGGCCATAATCCCACCTGGGATGTGCTCTGACTTCTAACTCAGGTCCAGGTTCCTGTGATCTTAGCACTCTAGCCTCTCCCTGAACCGTCTTCCTGGCAGGGAGTGTGTGTACCTCAGGCCTGACAGGTGGCCAGCGAAGACCCAAGCTTAAAAGTGTGAGCTCAGATTTCTGTCCAAAGTAGACAGAGGTGGGAAGAGAAGAGGCGAACCAGTTATGTTGTTGGCCTGAGCCCTAAAAAATGTCGGGAAGCAAGGCCTCGTAAGGTTAGGAGTAGGTCTATCGGGAAGCATGGCTGGCTTAAACGAGAAAGTTTTTTTAAAAATCAGTTTTAAAAATTAGTATATGTTTGTGACACATAGTGACTGCATTCAATGAGAGGGAATTGGTACATAGACACATTACAGTTCGATCCTTTTTTCTTCCCCTTCTTCTCCGCTCCCTCCCATTTCCTCTACTCCCCAGATCTCTTTCCCATCCTTTTGAAGAAATCACTCTGATTCATTGACCCTTTGTATTGTTTTTTAGTTTCAATTTCATCTCAGATCTTTATGATTTCTTTCCTTCTGTTAGTTTCAGATTTGCATTGTTCTTGCCTTTCTAGGACTTTGAGATGAGTCTTTGGGTTATTTGCGATCGAGTTATTCTTCTTAATGTGCATCCACAGCTATAACCTTCCCACTTAGATGGCTTTCATTGTGTCCTGTAGGCTTTAGTATATTGTGCTTCCAACTTATACTTTGTTGATTTTAGTAACTTTTATTTTTTCTCTAATTTCTTCTGTGACTCATTGATTATTCAACAATATATTCTTTAATCTTCATGTGTTTGTATAGTTTCTCTGCCTTTTTTTGCTGTTGACTTCTAGCTTCATTCTGCTGATTTGATACTATACAGGAGATTGTTTAAATTCTGTTATATTTACTTAAGTATGCTTTATGGACTATTTTGGAAAAAAATTCACATGCTGTTGAGGACCATATGTATTCTGTTGTAATTGGGTGAAACCCTGCAGATATCTGTTAAATCCATTTGTTCACTAGTGTGGTTTAGCTCTGATGTTTCTTGGTTGACTTTTTGCATGGCTCACTAGTCTAACTGTGAGAGTAGGGTACTAACATCTTCCAATATGATTGTATTGGTGTCTCTCTGTTCTTTCAAGTCCAGTAATTTTTGTTTTATGAAGTTAAGTGTGCCAACCTTTGTTGCATACACATTTACAGTTGTTTTCTATTCCTGTGGAATTGTTCCTTTACCAGTATGTAGTGGCCAACTTTGTCTTTTCTGATCAGTTTTGGCTTAAAGTCTGCTGGGTCTGAAAATAAGATAGCTGCTCCTACTTGGTTTTAGACTCTGGCTGAATGGAGTATCATTTTCCATCCTTTTGTTTTTAGTCTATGTACTTCCTTTTGGATGAGACGTGTCTCCTATAGGCAATATATGGTTGCATTTCAATCCAATCTGCCAGCTTGTGTCTTTTGTGGAGAGTTGAGACCACTGACATTGAGAGTTACTATTGTAAGGTATATATTCCATCCTGTCATTGCATTATTTTTCCTGTGCCAGTTCCTTTAATTTTTTATTTAACTGTTCTTCCAGTTAGATGCATACTTGCCTCTGGGCTATCTGCTGCTGAGTGGCCTCTCTGTCTCCGTCTAGGATTCTGTATTTTCTGTATGCTGGTGTAGTTGTCATGTATTTCCCTGTCATAGAAAGTCTTTACTCCTCTGTCAATTTGGAAGGCTAATTCTTTATAACAGAGAAGTCTGACTTGACAGTTGTTTTCTTTTAGGGCTTGAAGAACTTTGCTCCAAGTTCTCCTGGCTTTCAAGGTTTGTGCTAAAAAAAAAATCCAGTTATTTTGATGGGCATGCCTTTATAGTTTACTTGCTATTTTTCTCTAACAGCTTTTAGTATTATCTCCTTTTGTTGAATTTCTGGAATTTTGATTATTTTGATGTGTTGTGGAAAGGTTCTTTTCTGGTTGTGGTTATTTGGGGTTCTACATGCCTCTTGTAGTTCAATATTAAATTCTTTCCCTAGATTTGAAAAAAGTTCTGCCATTATTTCAATGAATAAAATTTTTATACCTTTTGAGTTATCTACTAATTTTTCTTTCATTTCTATAATTTTGAGGGGTTTTCTTTGAGTCCTCTAGCAGCTGTTGATTCCAACTTGCATGACACCTTGTTGTCTTTAGGGTATCATTGAGTTTTTATCTACTATGCAACCACCTTTCTTCTATTTCTAGTGGACAAGCTTGACAGTCTCCGAGGCTGAACCACTTTTTTTTTTCTTTTTCTTTTTCTTTGTTTTTGGTATCACAGATCGAACTCAGGACCTTGCAGTTGCGAGGCAGGCAGTGGAACCACTGAGATAAATCCCCTGGCCTTTCTATTTCTGACACTCTGTCTTCACACTGGTCAAGCTTGCTATCTATATATTCCATTAAATATTTCATTTCATCTTTATTTGCTTTCTTTTCATATTTTCTAATTCTTTTCCAAAGTGGCCATACATGTCTTGCATTGTCTTAGCTCAATTCATTTCTTGTTTGTTTCTTCTATTAACTCATCAGACATTTTATTGGTAAAAATCCTTTATCTGTTTGGTTAAACCCTCTTTGAGTTCATTAAACATCTTATGCACTTGCTGATATATTTCTTCTTTTAACTCTTCAAACACTTTAACCAAAGAATGTTCTTATTTCTCTGCCTATAGCCTCTGCTTCAAGGTCTGTGAAATCAGCTTTTGGAATGTTAGAGGATTGGGGGCACATTTTGTTGCCTTGCTTTCTCATGTTGCTATTGTTTTTACACTGTGGGTTGAAGATTAGTTAGAAACTCTGTTGCATTGTGCAGATTTCTTTAGTTAGATTCTGACTCCCTGTGATGTGTCCTCCGGTTTGGTTATGTTTCGATGTGTACACTCCTCTCATCCCATTCAGTGCAATATCTGAGGGTCTTCTTAGAGTACAACTCTCTGGAAACTTTATCCCTGGCATCACTCAAAGAAGAGTAATCAAATCACAGTAACAGTAAGGACACAGAGATAAATCAGATATTGGCATATAGTAAAAACCAATTAAAAGCAACAACTGTGCCATCCTTAAGAAGTCAGCAGTAATAACAGAGTCAAAGACAAACAGGTATTGACAGAGAGCCAATAATAGCTGCAAATATATCACCCTTAATGATAGAAAGGAGATCTGCAATATAATATAGACACAAAGACAAACCAAATATTGACATATAGTAAATATCTGCTAAAAGCAACAACTGTATCACTATCAACAGGAAAAACTCAGTAATAATAGCATAGAGTTAACTAAGTAGCTAAAAATTAATAAAGCTTAGTAGTAATAATAATAAAAGCAGAGTGAGTAGGGGAAAGAATAAAAGAAGTAAAATTTGAAAAAGAAAAGGAAAATGAAAAGGAAGAAAGGAAAGTAAGATAAAAATTCAGTTAAAGTATAAAAGAACATTGTAAAGTTAGGTAAAAGTAGCTGGGTATAGTGGCACTCATCTGTAATCCCAGCATTCAGAAGGATCACCGTGAGTTCAAGGCCAGCCTGTGCTATATAATGAGATCCTGTCTCAAAATACATACATACATACCTACAAATTAAAAATAGAATTCGATAAAAGTAAAGGAAAAAGACAAACAAGAAAAAGAAAAGAAAAATAAGAAAAATAAAGAGTAGAAGATGGGAAACCCCCTGCCCCCAAAGACCAAACGCCCCCCAAAAAAGAAAGACAAGAAACCCATAAAAATGAGCAAAGAGATGAGTCCAAAAATTTCCTGCACATGTTAAGCTGAGTGGTTTCTTTTCTGGACCTGTGGTTTTGGAGGTATGGGTGGGGGTAGTGAGTCACAGCTGGGGCCTATTTTGTTCACATATCCATTTTTGCTGTGTGAATGCTGGGTCTTGACCTGCGTCTCTTGCTTGGCATGGTCGGTCAGTGGTGTGGTGTCCACCCCAGGGCTCTGTTTACTTTACTGGTTTTAGTGCTTATGCCCTCCTGTGTGCCCCAAGTCACTGCTATCTCCACCGGGCTTTACTGCCTGTGGGCTCATGAGGTTCCTCCCTTGCTCTATAGCCCACCCCACCCCCGTCCATACACCTGCGCGTGTGGCAATTGTCCATGCTGAAGTTCATCCCCAATCACATTGGCAGATGGAAAAGCAAACAGATCACTGAGCTCTGTGCTAGAAGGAGGCATGGAGAGGGGCCATACAGTCTGCTGGACTTGATGTCAGCACTTTCAGACCAAGCCCCCTCAGAAAACTGCATGACCAGCCTGGATTCTCACCACAGAGGGTGAGACCACTGTGTCTTTCTCAGCCTGAGCTCACCACTACTTAACATTCTCAGGGGATCTGGGACTAGCTCACCCCCTTCTCCGTGGCTGTTTTTTGTGGACATCTGCCATTCAGTTACTGTGGTAGCATGACCCCAGACACCCTGAAGTAAGTTGTTCTGTGACTCTGATTCCTGGAGAAGCTAAATCTTAAACAATTAACCTCTTCCCAAAATGGCTTCTTGATTACCTCACTCCCAAGTATGGCAGACACTGCAGTGAATTTCTTCTTCAACTGTAGCCTGGAAGGAGTCAACTTCACATGGAAGGAGAAACATTGAGTAAAACTCTATGCTGAATTTGCAGCTTACAATAACTGGGTTTTTTTGTGGCTAGTATTGCTGGTCCCTCTCCCTGGGGCTGCTGACCCTGTCTGGGCTGACCTTGTGTTTGTGCGAAAAGGATCTCTTCCCTGGGAGCTGGAGTTCCTCCTTCTTGTCTCTACATTTTTTTCAGTTTCTCCATGGTTTTCAGTTTTTCTGTGGGCTCTTTCTTGATTCCTGCAGCTCTACTTCTTTTTCTTTGTGCTAAGTTGCTGTTTTCTAGGTGTCTTGATTTCAGGTTGAGGGGCTCTATTTTGCTAATGGTTTTTATTCTGCCATTATTAATCCCCCAGAAGTTTGCTTCTGTTACCATTAAAAAATTCTAGAGATCAGCAGTCCCAGACAGGAATGGCAGCACCTCAGAGTTAGAGAACTGGTGTATCAGTCCGCGCTCACTAGAGAAAGATTGCATGCAAGAGATATAAATATATAAGAATTTACAAGATTGATTTCCAATGGCCAGATGTGGAAGAGTACAAAGGGTCTCAATCAATCAGTTGGTCACAACCAAACAGCCGTCACACCTGGGTTCTTCTTTCGTTTTGCTCAGCCGTCTTTAACACGTGGCATTCATTCATTGTTGGGGTCAGAAGGACGTAAGGGAAAGCAAAGGGATACACTGCTCAGTTGAGTCGGTCCCCTTTAAGGAGTTTCCCCAGAACACACACACAACCTATCCCCTTCCTGTCTTTGACCATATCTGCACTAAGGGAGATGGGGAAATGTGCTCTGTTGGTTAATACACGACACCCTTGAATAACATGTTGTTTTTGTTTCTAAGGAAGATGTGCATAGATAAGGAGCAAGCACTTAGCAATAGTTAATTGTTCTGACTTGAGCTATGCAAGTGGCTCTCACGTGTTACTTAATTTTGTGAGGAAGTGGGGAGCCTCCTTGTCTCCAGTTGTGAGCAGAAGCTGGACTAACACCGTTAATCATTTTCCTGAGATTGTAGAATGAAGATAAAAACCCAGAGGCTATTTCTCCTAATGCTTTGTTCATCTCATTGATTCCCATTCTGGGGAAGAAATTCCTGTAGAAATAATAAGCAGATATTATTTGTGCCTTTTCCAAGTAACTGGGAGGACACTAGCTAGTCCAGACACGGAGAAACAAGGCCCTTGCCTCATCACCATGGTGATGGGATGAACTAGGAGAAAGTGTGGACTGATGAAGATTCAGGAGAGAAAAGCACTACTGATTCGGTGCCCTGGGAGTGATGAAAATGTTTGAAGTGAAGAATGGCAATTGAGTGCCCAGTTTTGGGGGTCTTTCACCTCAGGTCCCCCAGTCTGTAAACTCAGTCCCTTTCCCCCAAGAATAAACATTGTATCTTTTACTGATGGTCTCTATCTCTTCTGTTTCTTTTCTTTCTTTTCCTTTTTTTTCTTTCTTTCCTTCCTTCTTTCTCTAAGACTTTACTTTTATAGAACACTTTTAGGTTTACTGACAGGAAAGCACATAGATTTCCCATGAACCTACCCCCCCCATCATCTCTCACCAGAACGGTGCCTTGGTTATAATCGTGGAAAGTGCATCGACACATCATTGCCACTCCCAGTCCACAGTCCGCATTAGGGTTCATGTGATCGTTATAGTTGGGATCTAAAATGTCCCTCAAGAGTCTCGGGGCTTTTTGAAGGAGATTGCGGGGAGCTGTACTCATCTGCAGATCGATCCACAGCTCAGTATGCAGTTGGGAAATGGGGCCTGGTTGGAAGAGATCTGCCACCGGGGATGTGCTTTAGGAAGGATCTCTTACTCCCTGGCCCTGCTGTTGACTGTCTTCGCTTCCTGGCTGCCATGGGGTGAGCATATATCTTCTGCCAGGCGCTTTCACCATGCCTTTCTGGAGCTGGCCAACTTTGTACTGAGCCCACTGGAAACTGTGAGCCAAACCAACCTCTCCTCCTCTAGGTGGTGGGTTAGGGTATTGTGCTTCAGGGACTAAGACAGTGGCATATGCCCTATGGGTTGGAACAAATATATGACACATATCAACTATTTTAGAATCAAGCCATATTTTCTTCTTTTTCTTTTGTACCGGAGATCAAACTTGGGACCTTGCACCTGTGAGGCAGGCGGCGGAAACACTGAGCTAAATCCCTGGCCCTCAAGCCATATTTTCTTATTTAAAATTAATTTTATTGGTGCATTTGGGACATACATAATGATCACACTCATCGTGGGAAATGTGTACCTGTGCCCAACATATCTTAATTCTTTTTTCCCTGTCCCCCCATCCTTTTTCCCTTTCCCATTGACAAAGCTTTGTTTCTATTGCTTTTCTTCCATTCTTCATCTTTTATCCATGCTCCCTTCCTTCCTTTCCTCCTCCCTGCCCCCTTGTTCTCCTTCCCATTTGAACATTTCCTCCCTACTTACCAGTATCTATCCTCCATTTTGATCCTTACCTACCCTTTGGGTTTCTCATGCAAGAGAAACAATGCAGTATTTAAACGTGTAAGTCCAATTTATTTCACTTAGAATTCTTCAAACAATATTTTCTAAAAATCCTTTGTTCTCTTTCTTCATCCCTCCTGCCTTCCCCATCCCCTAGCAACCACTGATCTTATTATTGTCCCCATTGTTTGACTTTTTCCAGGATGTCATATAGTTGGATTCCTATGGGTTTCTTTCACTTTTTACTTGGCGATATGAACTTAAGTTTCTTCCATATTTTTTCATGGCTCAATTGATTATCACTTTTAGGTGCTAAAGAGTGACCAGCATATTCATCTTGGATGTGCCAGGATTTATTTATCATTCACCTACTGAAGGGCATTTTTGTTGCTTTTAAAGTCTGACAATTATGTAGAAGCATAATTTGCTACTGCTTTAATTTGCACTTCCCCAGTAACATATGATGGGGAGCATGTGCTTTTTTTCCATCTGAATATCATCTTTAATGAGATCTCTGTTAAGATCCTTGGCCACTTTTTAATTGGGTTGTTTGTTTTCTTTTTGGATTTTTGTTTTGTTTTTTAAGACAGGATCTTGCTATGTAGCCCAGGCTGGCCTCGGACTTGTGATGATCCTGACTCCCCAGTGCTAGGGTGTGCACCACCACACCTGGCTTTTTTATTGTTCAGTGTTCAGGGTTCTTTGTATATTTTGAATAACAATCCTTTATTATCTAGGTTTTTTGCAAAATATTGTCTCCCAGTCTAGCTTTTTTTGCAGTCTTTTGCAAAAGAGAACATTTAAATTTCAATGACACCCAGCGACTTGATTCTTTCTTTCTTGAATTGTTCCTTTAGTGCTGTAGCTAAAAAGTCATGTGTCAAACCCAAAGTAATTTAAATTTTCTCCTGTGTGATATTCTGGTAGTTTTTTGTTCTACATTTAGGTCTGTGATCTGGTTTTTTTGTTTGTTTGTTTTGTTTTTGTTTTTGATACCAGGGATTGTACTCAGGACCTTACGCTTGCAGGGCAGGTGCGGAACCACTGAGCTAAATCCCCAGCCCCCTGTGACCCTGTGATCTGTTTTGAACTACTTTTTGTGAAGGATGTAAGATCAGTGTTTGTGTTGTGTGTGTGTACGTGTGTGAACATCCAGTTATCCTACCACTACTTGTTGAAAAGACTCTTTTCTCCATTGTATTGTTTTTGTTCCTTACTTGTAGATCTGTTGACTGTATTTGTGTGGCTCTTTTTCTGGGCTCTCAGTTCCTCAGTGGCTTACTAGTCTCTCCTTTCACTAATGTCACACTTAACTGTATCTTTATAGTTATATTTTGAAGTTAAATAGTGTCAGTCCTTCAGTTTTTTTTCTTCAATATCATATTGGCTATTCTGGGTCTTTTGCCTCCACAAATTAACTATAGAATCAGTTTGTTGACATCTATAAAAGCTTGCTGGTATTTTGACTGGAATTACAGAGAATCTATGGATCAAGTTAGAAACAACTGACATCTTGGCAATATTAAATTTTTGTATGCATGAGCATGAGATAAGCCTTCATTTATTTAGATTATCTTTGATCTCTGTTATCAATTTTGTAATTTTCCTCATATAGACCTGATACATGTTTTGTTAGATTTATACCTAAGAGTTTCACTTTGGGGAGTGCTAATGTAAATAATGTAAATAGCGTTGTGGGTTTTTGCCCCAGTACTATGAGTTGAACGCTGGGCCTTTGCACTGAGCTACATCCCAGCCCTATTTATATATTTGTTTGTTTGTTTGTTTGTTTATAGGCAGGGCCTCACTAAGTTGCCTAGTTTCCCAGGCAAGGCTCAAACTTGCCATCCTTCTGCTCCAGTCTCCAAGTGTACTGGGATTGCAGGTGTGCACCACCATGCCCAGCTTGGCACTGCCTTTTTAATTTCATTCGATGTATTTATTTCCAGTGTGTAAAGAAGCAGTTCACTTCTCTATGTGAGCATTATACCTGCAATCTTGTTATAATTGCTTCTCAGTTCTAGTTGCTTTTTTTTTTCATTCTTGTGGGTTTTCTACAAAGCCAGTCATGCCATTTGTGAACAAAGACAGTTTTATCTCTTCCTTCCCATACAGTATAAAATTACTTCCTTTTCTTGTTTTGTTTCATCAACTAGGATTTCCAATAGGACATTAAAAATGTGGTGAGGGGAATATCCTTGGGTTGTTCCTGATCTTACTGGAGAAGTCCCTACTTTTTCACCATTACAACGCTAGCTGTATATTTTTTGGGAAATATTCTTGATGAAATCGAGGAAGTTCCCTTCTATTCCTAGTTTACTGAACATTTTTATCATGAATGAGTGTTGGACTTTGGCAGATGTTTTTTCTGTATCTCTTGATATGATCATGTTCTTTTTCTTTAGCTTGTTAATATGATAACTTATATTAATTGAACATCAAATATTGGAATAGACTTGCATACCTGAAATATATCCGACTTGGTCAAAGTATTTAATTCTTCGTATAGAATGTTGAATTCGGTTTGCTGACATTTTATTGAGGATTGTGGCGTCTATGTTAATGAGAGGTACTCATGAAATACTGTAGTTTTCTTCTTACCGTCTTTGTGGCATTTTGGTATTAAGTGATATTAGCCTCAGAATAATAGAGTAAATTAAGAAATATTCCTCTACTTCTCTCTTCAGAAAGAGGGTGGTATATAGGAGTAATTGGTATAGTTTCTTCCTTTTTTTCCCCTCCAGTACTGGGGATCAGACCCAGGGTCTCAGAAATGCTAGGCAAGCTGTCTATCAGTGAGTTATATCACCCCTAATTTCTTCCTTAAGAGTATGGTAAAATTTTCTAGTGAACCCATCTCTGGATATGGTACTGTTTTTTGTTTGTTTGTTTGTTTGTTTTTATAAATATAGGCCTGTTCACATTGTCTATTTCTTCTTGTGTGAATTTTAGCAGCTATATATTGGTGGGGGGACAAGGGATAAAGCCCAGGGTCTCACACATGCTAGGTGAGTGCTTTGCCACTGAGCTGCATTCCAGCCTTTTGAATTTTATTTTTGGATAGGATCTCAATGAGTTGCTCAGGCTAGCCATAAGTTTGTGATCCTCTTGCTTCAGGCTCTTGAGTAGCTAAATTTATAGGTGTGTGCCATCAGGCCCAGCCAGGTTGTGCTTTTTAACCAATTGGTCCATTTCATCAAGGTTATCACATTTGTAGGCATAGAGTTGCGGGTTGTCTTCCTTTATTATCCATCTGTGTGTGTGTGTGTGTGTGTGTGTGTGTGTGTGTGTGTGTGTGTGTGTGTGTGTGTGTGTGTGTATTTTGAGATAGAGTCTTGCTGTGTGGTTCAGGCTGGCCTTGAACTTGTGGCAATCCTTCCGAGTGCTGGGTTACAGGTGTACACCACCACTACTGACTTTTATTATCCTTTTAATGCCTATGGAATCTGTAATGATATCCTCTTTTTCTTTGCAATATTAGTAATTTATGCCCTGTCTTTTGTGATCTTGGCTAGAGGCTTATTGATTTTATTGATATCTTTAAAGAATTAGCTTTTGGTTTTGTTGATTTTCTCTATTAATTTATGTTTTTAATTTTATTGATTTCTACTCTAAAATTTCTCCTCCTCCTTGTCCTCCTCTTCTTCCACTTCCTGTTTTTCTTTTCTCCGGGTGTTATTGAGGATAAAAGACATGAGTGCTCTGCTATTGACCCCCCCCCCGCCCTCCCACACGCTTAAAAATTTGAGATATGGTCTTGCAAAGTTGCCCAGATGGAACTGGAACTTGCTTTCCTCCTGCCTCAGCCTCCCAAAGTGCTGGTATCACCCATGTACACCACCATCCCCAGCCCTTTTCTTCTTCCTAATTTGGATTTAATTGGCTATGTTGGAATCTTAGGTAACTGGATTTAGATCTTTCTATTTTTCTAATACAAGCATTCATGTTACAGATCTCCCTCCTTAAAGCTCTGCTTCCACAGCATCTCACGATTTTTGATAATATGTATCCCCATTTTTATGTAATTTCTCTTGTAATCTCTTCTTTGAATCAGGTATTATTTAGAAGTACGCTGTCTAATTGTCGTGTATTTTGGATTTCCAGTTGTCTTTCTGTTGTCACTTCTAGTTTAATTCCTCTGTGATCCAGGAACAGACATGGCATGACTTCTGTTCTTTGGCATTTTCTGAGATGTGTTTCATGGCCAGAATATGAATATGTGAGGTCTGTCTGGGTGAGTGTTCTGTGTGTGTGTGAGAGAGAGGAATGTGTCTCCTGCTATTGTTGGGTGAAGTTATTGATAGATGTCAATTGTTATCAGTTGTGTCTGGTTGATTGATGGTGTCATTGAGCTCCACCACACTCTTACTGGTTTTCTAACTGTTCAATCTACCCATTTCTGATAGAGGGCAGTAGAAGTTTCCGACTACAATAGTGGATTCCTCCATGACTCCTTGCAGGTCTAGCAGTTTTTGCCTCACATTTGGACATTAATTATTATGTCTTTTTTAGAGAATTGACCCTTGACATCATTATGTAGTGCCTCTCCTTATCCCTTATAGCTTTCTTTGCTTTGAAGTCTGCTGCCTAAGATTAATATAACTCTCCCCACAATATCTTTGTTTGTGTTAGTATATCTTTCTCTATCCATTTACTTTTAATCTATATGACTTAACTGCAAGTGACTTTCTTTAAACAGCATATGATTAAGTCCTGTTTTTATACACCCTATTTCTTTTTTTCCACAGCTAATCAGTTTATTACATGAATACATTTAATATTTCACTTTATCAAATAATATATGAATATAGGGTTATGGCTTTTTAAAATTTAATTTTGTTGGTACATTTAATGTACACAGTATATGACACCCATTGTTGGAAATTTGTACATTTTACACAATCAACCTTGGTTCTTATTTTTTCCTCATTTCCCTTCCCTCCCTTCAACCACTCCCTCCCTCCCTATTTCTCTTTTAACTGTGCATTTAGATTGCTGATGCTCAAAGTTTTTGATAGAGCTAAATATCTATCATATTTGTTATTGTTTTGTATTTTTTGCCCTTTTTCTTTTTACCTATTTTTGCCTTCCTTTCTTTTTCTGCCTTTTGTGATTTTATTTTGTTTCTTTATTAATTGGGCAGGCCCTCCAGGACTGAGTCAAGAGGATTGCAAGGTTAAGACCAGACTTGGCAATTGAACAATTTAGGGAGACACTGTCTCACAATAAAAAAAAAAATACAAAAAGGGCTGGAGATGTAGCTCAGGGTGAACCCCTGGGCTCAATCCCCAATACTGCAATGAAAAACACAAGATATTTTATTTTACCTTAATCCACTTAGAAGGTTCAAAACCAATCCGACCCCAGCTCCCTTGACCAAACCCATTGCCTTTATTCATGGATTCCTTGGGAATCTCTACAACCTGTCTGTTCTCCACAGTCCTCCCTACTGCTAGGTTAATAGAAAATTCTTGTCATAATATTAGTAACTTTGAGTGGCAGATCACATTCAAGGCCTTGGTTGGTTATTTGTATTTTGTGGGACACTCCATAGAAATAATTTCCGGAGGAGAGAGGCTGGACGATGAAATGTTCATACATCATAGTATGTGTTTGGGATTTGGGCAGAGGTTGGAGACAGGAGCCTTTAAGCACCACCATCCTCTGTCACCCCCTTGCTCCTCACTCCCCTAGGCTTGATGACTGCTTGTTCCACAGGGGCCCTTGTGATCTCGCAGCAGGAAATCCAACTTGGCCCCAAGCCAAGCATCTCTTCTGTGCTCTGTGGTATCCTTTCTGCCAACTCATAGGCTCACTAATGCGTACCATGAAGCATGAGGCATTTTCTCAGGTGTCCAGCTTCCTTCTGTTTTTTACATGTATCACTTATTCATTTAACATCCAGGTATTGGGCACACACTGTATACTAGGCACCTGTTAAGTTTCTAGGGATTCAACCATGAACCAAAGAACCAGATTCTGGAGGCTATTTGCTTTTCTTTCGAGACTCCCAGTCTGGGTCTGGAGATGTGAGAAGGGAAGATCCTCCTCCTCTGCACCCTTCCTGAAAGGGTCCCTCCTTCCAGCTCCTTCCCATTCCTCCTATTTTCCATCTCTGTCCCATTGATCTGTTTTAGGTTCACTTCCTCTTATCTGTTTGCTTTGCTGTCCCTTCGGTCTTTGTCTTTTCACCTGACAGAGTGCTTTATTCTTTCTCTGCAAGGGGACATTTTCCCTCATCTCTCACACTGTGTTCTTAAAACCATGGTCTTTTTCACCTTGCCAAGGTTTGTTAGGCAACAAAAACCATTTAGCCTCCTGCTCAGCCAGAGGAGATGAGAGTCTTAAGTCTGCTTGGATTGCTCCTCACTTTCTAAACGTACCTATGAATGTAAATATTCCTTCTTGGGTTGGAGCTCACATCTTTAAGGAGATCATTTCTTGGAATAATTTTCCCTGCATCCTGCTGTAATTGTCAAAAATTAAAGCTGGAGAAATATCAACTAAAGAGCTGTAGATTGTGTTTGCTTAGATCTCCTTTGTTAACAGTAAATAGGAAAGATCAGACATTCTTTCACTACCTTCAGAGTGTTTGGCCTTTCCAAAGAGGTCTGGACAACTGTAGCCAAACAGCTGACTTCAACTCTGGATGCGGGAGAGATGATTCAGTACTGAGGGTGTAGCACCAACACCAAAATTTCCCTCTTATAGTGATTAGAAATTTGGACAGGAGAGAAATCAGTGCAGCAGATAATTCAACAGCTTGGTTTGACTTTTAAAAAATTTCCAAGTCACAGTGTCACTTGTTTGCCTCTGTAAGAGGTACTTTTCCTACTGGAACTTTGGGAGAATTATGTGTGTGTGGGTGTGTGTGTGTGTGTGTGTGTGAGAGAGAGAGAGAGAGAGAGAGAGAGAGAGAGAGAATTGCTTGCCTTGACAGTCATTTTTATTTTCCTTCATTGACCATCCATTTCTTTGTGCAGAACATTCCTCTAGCAAAATGAGGAGACAGTTTCTCAAATCCCTTCACTCGCTAGAGTAGGGGGTGTCAATAGATTCATAGACAGGTATCAATGAATTCTGGAGCTAGCATTTGTGAAGTGTTATCTTGGTTCATTTTTGATGGCAGTAAAAGCATCTTCCTAAATCATGGGCCCACTTCACGGCCAATAATAGCTTCCATCTACTACCTCTCAATTGCATACACATGTTTTGACTTTACACACATTATCTCCAACCCTTCCAATTATTCTGCTGTACGCTTGGTGGTATCTGGGTTCTGGACTTGAATTCTAAATATCTTGGCTCCCCGTTGCCTTGATTAACCAAGTCAAAAGAAGAATAGCATGTGTTTGCATAAAATTGTTCTTTCTCTAGGAAAATACCACTTTACAACCAAATGTGAAAAGAAGTCTTAGCTAGTTTTAATATAAAATTTAAATGTTTATACAGAGGTTAAATCCAGGTTAAGTTTTACAAAGGACATTTTGGTGCAAAGAGACTCCATTCTCACAAATATTTAGATAATAATTCTTGACTGTCTTTCTAGGTCACATAGGGAATAGTTTTTAACTTATCCTGGATATTTTATAAACTGTATATGGCTCTAGCTCCAAGCCTCACTAGTAGAATATCAACAGCATTTATAAAAGGCTTTTATTTAATCCTTAGTCTCCAAAAAGTAAGATACACTGTCATATGGATCAGAAAAAGGGGCTCTTTTTGCCTGTTTTCTTTTCATCCTATTATACAGGGGAGTAGAGAAACTTCATAACAGAAAATTCTTCTCCTAGTTATTTTTTTCTCTAACAATTAGCTTATAAAATTTGTCTAACTTTAGAGCTCTTGAAATCCATACATCATATCCAGAATTTAAGAACAAAATTCTGTTTTTTAGTATGAAGGGTAATACAAGTTCACTGCAGACAACTTTGAAGTGTGAATAATCTTCAAGATTAAAATAAAATAATTTGCAAGCCTTCTACTTAAAAAAATCAGTTGAAATTTTTCTATGTATTCTTCCATTAAAGTTTTTTAAATGAATGATAGTTTTTTTAACAAAAATGTATTTATACTCTATACTATTTAATGTGATTAAAATATGAAAAGTATTTAATATTTACTTTCCTGTTGATTTATTTGTATGTGTGAGCCCTAATTCCCATCTGATATCATCCTATCTGAAGAACTTCCTTTTCTGTTTCTTTTCTTGTGTGTACAGGAGGGAGTGGGGTTTCTGGGGATTGAATTTAGGGCCTTCACGCTGAGCTACAGTCCTAAGCTTTTCAATTTTATTATTTATTTTATTTATTTTAAAGTTTTATTTTGAGACAGATTTTTGCTAAGTCGCTAAATTGCCTGGGCTGAGGTCAAACTTGTGACCCTCTTGCCTCAGTCTCCCAGAGTTTGGGATGACAGGCACGTGTCATCACACTCACCTCCTTTTCTTTCTGTATCATAAGTTTCTTCACAATAAATTCTTAGCTTCTGTTTGTCTGAAAGTCTTTACCTTCATTTTTGAAAGATATTTTTACTGGATGTAAAGTTCTGAGTTGGCAAGGTTTTTTTTCTTTCAGTATCAAAAGGTGTCAATTCATATATTTTGCATAGTTTCGAGAAATCTGCTGTGATTCTTATCATTATCTCTCTGCAAATAATGTTTTTTCCCCTCTTTGCTTTTAAAATATTTTCTTTGTCTTCAGTTTTCAGCAATGTAATTGTGATGTAGTTAAGTTTATTTAGAGGAATTGGTGGGGGAGTTATCCTGCTTGGAAAACTGTAATTCTTGGATCTTGCTTTAATTTTGAAAAATTCTTGACTACTATCTTTCTTTTGTGGGGGGAGGCTTGTTCCCTCCCCCTCCCCCTCCCTCTCCTCCTCCTCCTCCTGCTCCTCCTCCTCCTCCTCCTTATTTCTTCTTCCCTCTTCCTCTTCCTTTTCTTCCTCTTCTTCTGGGATACTAATTACTTATGTGTTATATTATTTGATACTGTCCCACTGCTATTCTGTTTTGTTTCTCCTTTTTATTTTTATGTTTCAATTTGGATAGCTCCTATCGGCATATCTTCATGTTCACTAATTCTTTCTCCAGCTGTATCTGGCCTGCTGATGAGGCTAGTGGAGGAATTCTTCATCTTTGACATTCATAAAGTTTACATTTGACACTTTGATAAAATCTACCTATTCATGCATGTTATTCACCTTTGCCAGCAGATCTCTTTGACATGTTAATTGTAGTTATTTTTAAATCCTATACCTGGGCCATCTTCGTATCTGGTTCTATCAACAGCTTTATCTCTTGACTAAGGGTTTTGAGTTTCCCCCCTTGCATTTGCGTGGTTTATAATTTTTAAAGGTAGATAACATTTATGCTTGAGAACAGACACATGTCTTTTCTCCAGTCTTCAGTGTGAGGCTGAGTGGCAAGAGCTGGGGGTAAGTCAGTTACTCGGTAGCTGAGCTGGGTTTTGATTGATTTGTTGCTGTTGTTATTTTCAGTGTCAGAGCCCAGTTTTCTTCACTATTGGCCTTAAGTTGCCTCTGCAGAGACACAGCACAATGAACCTCTCTCTGCTCTCATCCCTGACCCAAGGGTGGATTCTGCAGCTTGTATGTCCAAGGGGCTTATGAAAACATGGGGCTTCTCTGTGGTCCTGGTGCAGTATGAGCCTCACCAAGCCTGCAACTTGGGGTCTCAGCTTCCTCAGCCTCCTTGTCTGTCTAGCAGTAGCAGACCTCTGCTGGGAGACATGCCAGATCCTGGGCACAGCAGATTTACTGTCCCATCCCAAGCAGGCATCAGGCACCTCAGCAGCAATGGCTCGTTGCCTGTCTGGGGTGGGACAGTTTCCTACCCCTTCTGTAGATTTGGTTATTTCTTTCTCTCCTAGAAGCATTAGGCTTGTATCTCTTCCTAGGGCGCATGAACTCTGCTTTCCCTCAGCAGCATATGACTTTTCGGTTCACAAGAGACACAGGAAGAAGAGAAGCTTTTGGCAGGAGTGCCAACCACCTCCTGCAGGCCTGTGTACACAGGAGTCCTGGGTGCATACCCTGTCCCCAGGCTTTCCTGTGAGCATCCAGTAGGGAGTAGAGGGCTCATCAAAAAGAGCTTGAGATAACTACCAACCCTGCCTCTCCCTGCAAGAAGGCAGGACGATCACAAAGCTTGTCTGGAGGCACACATTGGCAGCAGGGCACGCTGCGCTTTTCTTGTTCTCTTGGCCTGGTACTTGAGCTAGGATAGACTGCGTAGCAGGTAATACAGTCACTTCAGTGCTGATTTGTTCCATGAAAATTTCTTTTTCTAAAAAATCCAGTTAGTGCCAAACTAGAGGATAGTAGTGGAGGAGAAGTGGTTGTTTAAACAGGTAGCATCTGAAGCCACAAATGCCTGTATCTAAAGTAAGAAATGGACAGATTTACTAGAAACACATCCATTGCTTTGCCACCCAACTTGTAGTTCTTTGCAAGAAATGATCTATGAGGTTCATGTCCTTGGTAACAGCTATTTTGTGAAAATATTAAATGACTCTGGGTCCATTTTTAAAATTGAGAGACTCTGATTCATACTTATTTATGAAATTCAAGGATGCTTTCTCTCTTACTATCAGGGAGGCCCTTTGTGGACATAGAAGTAAAAAGTATTGTCTGAAGTAATGAGTTTGCTGAGAGCTATTCCATTATCCACAGTGAATGCTTAGATTAGCTGTGTGCATGCTGTTGGGCCGGAGCTGCCATGAATGATACCTCCCCTTACATAATTCATTTTAGTTCCTCAGTTCCCATCTCACCTACTGAATGTATCAGCGGTGATTAGGTTGAGAGAGATGAAGTTTTATTATTGGCACCATTTCCATAGGAGTACTAGAGGAATCAAACAGTTTCTGAATCATCATGGGTAGAACTCTCAGCTACTGTATTTATTTTATTTTATTTTATTGTAGTACTGGGGATTGAACCCAGGAACTTCACACTGAGCTACATCCCCAGACCATTTAAAAACTTTTTAAATTTTTGAAACAGAGTTGCATTAAATTGCTGAATTGCCTAGGCTGGTTTCCAACTTGTGATTCTCCTGCCTCAGCCTCCCCAAAGTGCAGGAATTATAGACATGCACCACCATGCCCAGCTTCTTTATTCCTTAGAGGTACAAAGAATGTCCTGAGACAAGGGAGGGCCCTCAACCAGGAGACTACATTACCAGATACTTTGGAAATGGAATCAAGGACATGGACTGAAAAGTCCCCTTTCCAGGAGCATATGGTTTGGCTTTGTTACATACTCATTTAAACCACTCTGTAAAGTGCTGCTCAATGTCATGTGGCCCTTCTGTGTCCTGGAGGCATTCTGAAGTTCAGAAGAGAAAGACACTCAAGGAGACCTTTAAGAACATTACATAAAGTAACAGATGTGAACTAAAAAACAAGCCCTTTCCTTGGAGTTTTTGTTAACTGTGTGCAGCATATAGAATCACAATCTGGGTAGCTCAGGTTATTTTTTCAGTCAGTCAGTCAGTCTGTCAGTCAGTCAATCAACACAAGAAGGCAGATGTAAAGGCAGTTTTGGAATCAAAGATCTCGCTTTTACTACACTGAGATTCCATTTCCACTATAACAAAACGATGATGTGCTGATACGTACCTTACAGTTACTGGGTGAATAAGTCAGTTAATATATATGAAAGAATTGAGGAGCTATGCATGAAATATTTGTGTTAACTAATAATACAGTGTTATGTAGGAGCGACTCCATTTAGAAAGTTTAGGGTCCAAAAGGCTACTCCTATGCCCATTAGAAAATAAGCCCGAGTGACTAAGAGAAGCTTAAACTACCAGTTTCCAGAAGTCTTTCCACAAATGGAGACACAGTGGAGCCATCAAAGCCCTAAAACCAGAGGGTCTTCTCTTCCTTTCATTCTGCTGCACAGCTCCCTGCTGTGCGGGCCTCTGATGCATGCTGTCCCCTTGCTGTCACCACACCAGCCACTGTGCCGACGTGGGTGGGCCCAGTGCCCAGCAGCATGGGGCCTGGGGACTGTCCTTCCTCAGCCCTTGCACCACACCCAGCCTTAGGTTCTCCAGGAGACAGTTGGCCTTCACCAGAGTGGACAGAACCTGGGCCACGGGATATCACACATTGTGTAATATTTAGCCCCAACCTCAAAACACGCCCTTTTCATCTTGCCGATCCCTGTTCCTTCTTTTTGATCATTCATTACTCTTGGGCTTAAGAATTCTTCCTGCTGTGCCAGGAGCCCCTGCAGCATTTGGCATTGCCTTGTGTCTCCATTTTGAAAAATTACCTCTACTCTTGGTTCCAGGCCAAGCATGTACTTCTTTCTGGCAGTGTTTTTATAGTCCGCACTGCTTTTATACTTTCCAAAGGACGATGTCAGCGACTCTCATGAGACGTCCCAGACCGAGCACCAAGCCACCTATTGTAGCCCTGACTCAGCCTTGGTGTGGGGCCGGGTAACTGCTTGTGGCTGCTAAGCTAGCTGGGGCCAGTGCCGGCGGGCAGCATCAGGGTTTTTCTCTGCCCTGTCTTGGTCACACCTGTGAACTTCCTTAAATAGAAAGTTTGTAAGTAGGGACATTTCTATACTAAGGGGTACATGAGATACAAAAGGGGTAAATGACACAGCCCTCGTAGAATCATAAAATTTAATTGGAAAGAAAAATTACAGTTGTTTTGTCTTTGCCTGTGTTTTAAAATTTTTTTAGTTTTCATTTTATTAGCACATGTTTGCAATGTATTATGATTATATTCCTCCTGTGGAGTTGGTACATGTACCTAATGCATCTTAATTCTTTTTTCAACACCCTTCCCCTCCCTCCACCTCTTGGACCCCTTCCTTTTTGGAAAATATCTATCTCCTACTTCCTATTACCTCTTTATTTTGCTCTATTTTTCTATTTCATGTTTCTCATACAAGAGAAACCACATAATATTTAAGCCTATGTGTCTTACTCATTTAATTTAACATTATGGCCTCACGGCGCCTCTGTTTACCTACAAATGCCTCAAGTTAATTCTTCGTTATGGCAGAGTGGTACTCCATTGTGTATAAAGGCCACATTTTCTTTATCCCTTCATTTGTTGATGGACATATTGGCGGCTTCCAAGATTTAGCAGTTATGAGCAGAGGAAAGGGCACACACTTGTAAACAGCCAGAGACCTCCGGGTCTGTGTGCCAGTGATGCTGCAGTGGGTGAGTATATGAGGGAGTCAGGTGGGGGTCCTGGAAGGACTCTGCACAGGCAGGGGGTCCTTGGTAACTGGCAGAATGAGGGCCTTTTGCTCATTGCACTCCTGCATCAAGAACAGTCCATCCTTGTGTCAAGATGTCTGTTATCTACGTCAATAAATGTTCCAAGTCCTCTGTGGAGGTCTTACATGTTTCTTGTTTGGTTGCTTTCTAGACAGTCTATAATGTTTGTTGTTATTGTCTATAGGAATTGATGAAGTTTTATCCCAGACAGTGACTAGATGCCCCACAGAGCCCGCTTTAGCAGTGGGAACAGTCACATTGCTCAGATGAGTTGTAGAATGCCACAGGGAGCCACCAGCCTGAACAGGATGTCATGTGGGTTGTTGCTCAAAGTCCCCCTGGCAGGAGATTCCCAACAGCGGACTGCTGTCCAGATGTTTGATGTAATTCAGCTCTGGATTGAAAGTTCACCTTTCTCTCTCCCTCCTTTTCTTTTCTTTTTTTTTGGGGGGGGTACCGGGGATTGAACTCAGGTCCTTGTGCTTGCAAGGCAGGCCACCGAACCGCTGAGCTAAATCCCCGGCCCCCCTCCTTTTCTTAAAGAAATGCCTCTGTGATGTCTTAGTCACTTTCCTCATCACTGGGACAAAATACCCAACACTCACAACATGAAGGAGGAGAGGTTTATTTTGGCTCATGTTTCAGTCCGTAGTCAGCATACAGAGGAGCATAGCAGAGGAAAGCAGCTCACAGCACGGTGGACAGGAAGCAGAGAGAAGGGAGGGGCTGAAGAGGGAGGTGAGCCTTCCCGTGCCGTACCCCACTGATCCATCTCCTCCAGCCAGACCCTAACCCTAACAGCAGGCCAGCTGTTTACTTATTTACTTTTTCTTGTTGCTAAGACGGAATGTCCAACAGCCAAAGTTAAAGGAGGAAAAGTTAACTTTGGCTCACAATGTGTAGCGATTTCAGTCCATAATCGGCTGGCTACAAGGCAGGGTGGCATCGCAGAGGAGAAACAGTGGGCAGAAGACAGAAGGCACCAGGCTACAAGCAAAAAGACAGGACTACAGCTCTTTCTGTCCTTTATATCCTCCCAGGCTACCCACCCTTAGGACAGGTAGCAGTCACACCCTCAGTCCTATCATCGCACCATGAATCAATCCCAGCGTCACGTCCTGGATCCCAGCAGCACAAACCCTAGATCCAGCCACCCACGAGTACGTGAGGCTTTGTGGGGGGGCATCTCACACAAGCTATAACATCAGCTGTAGTGTCGCCATGATCCAGTCACCTCCCAAAGCCCCAACTCTGAGCGCATAAGGCTTTGAGGTGACATCTCGATATAAACTATAACATACGGGCTCAGAAATGTTTCAAGAATGAAGAGGAACGGAAGCAAACTGCTTTCCAGGGGAAAGAACACCTCCTTGCAAAGGTGCCCTAAGAGCCAGATTCCTAGTCTAAAATATTTAAATTACAAAGATGAAAAGGGATAAATTCCCACTGAAAGAGAGAAAACAAGGAAACCAGTATTAACCTCAAAGCTGATGTACCCTTATCAGGAATTGGCTCCGGACCGGCTCTCCGTGCCAGTCAGACTTCTCCCATCGCCTCCTCTCCTATAAAACGATAACAAATCTGTCACCCAGATGCAAGGAATCAGTGCTGAGATAATGGGATCTGTCAGAACACGCTCATGGGCTCAATGGGAGTGCGTATCTCTTTTGCTTTCTGGCTTTCTCTTCCAAAGCTCCTCTCGGCTGTCTTCCATTTTAAAGAAGACAAAAATAGTTGCTATCAAGAGAGTTAGAGAAGCCATAGATATATGGCTCTTGAGCAGAATTTGAAAGCCTGTTTATTTATGTCTAAACACACACACACACACTTACTTTCAGATTCTACCCAATTAGTTCTTCCCAACCAAGAACTGAGATTTTTGTGATAATGAGAAATTTCACTCACCTTGAGTCAGTGTGTGCTCTAATAGATGACAAATCAGCTCACCAAACGCAGACCTCGGGGCAAGAATGGGATAGTGAGAGTCTCAGAATCCCAGGTGGTGAGGGGATTTCGGAACCTAAAGGTCAAGGGTTTCCAGAGGAAAATGTTCTAGAGATTCCTGCAGTGAATCTCTAGCTCCCACCTGCCCAGTGCATGACGCAAGGTTGAAGAAAACCGTAAGACAGAGTTCAAGAGAAAGTGTGAATTGGGACAGCCAAAGCTCCTGTGGCAAAAGGCCCTGGCCCGTCTCTTCCACAGAATTTTATTTTTCATCAATCAGGGTAAAGGTGCAATACGTGTATAGATGCGTAGTACGTGAAATTAGCATGGAAACTAATGCAGACGAGGCTTTAAAGAGAAGTCAAAGCATTTTCAAATTAGGAACAAAACAGACAAAATATATGGTTAATTGGAGCATTGTCCTTCAAGCTATGAAGGCACTGATTGGAATGGAGTTTGGGTGCGGTTCCTCTGACCTCAGCTAGGGATGTTATCTCACGGTACCCCCACAGCCTCATGGGCCCTCACTCTGGGCTCAGCTGTGGCCGTTAGCAGGGAGGTTTTGTTAACCTGGGCCCACCGCAATGCTTATGAGGTGCTTCTGTGAGTCACGGGGCTTCTATCAGACTCGCTTCTTAAAATAAGCCAATTGAGGGGCTGCAGCCTGCACTGCTTACAGCGTGTTTTGGGCATAATCAATACTGTGGGCTCTGGCACAAAAGAGGAATAGAAAGTAAGATTGGGGTGGTGGTGCAGGCCTGTAATCCCAAGTGTTCTGGGAGGCTGAGACAGTAGGATCACAAGTATGAGCCCAGACTAGGTAACTTAAAATAAAAAATGAAAAAAGGGCTGGGATGTAGCTCAGGGTGAAGGCCCCAGGGTCAATTCCCAGTCCTCCCACACACAAAAAAAAAGAAAGAAAAATGAGGGTCAGGAAGTAGGAAACACTCAAAAGCTGGTGCTCAAGCAGGGAGAGTCTTTTTAAAAATGGGAAGAGCTCTATTGAATATGCAACCGTCTTCCTTTCCTCTGTGGCCTTTGTGCTTTTGCTCATTTTATCTATATAAACTACCAGGAAAAGATAAGGGGGAGAGGCTAAGATTTAAACCTTTCCAGTTTTGCATTAAAAGCTTGAGTCCAGGTTTTATTGGAAGAAGGGGTGATCACCTTGAGGCCTGAGGTCTTTTTCTGCTAATTGTCAGGGCATCTACTTGAGTCCCCACCTCCTCTAATACTGTGGGCTGATGTCCCTTTGCATATAAATAGGAAAAAAACCTACTTTCAAGGGATTCCCATTCAGATGCTCATTTAGAATCTTTTTAACTTTTGAAAATATGAAATTCTAATAACCTGAATACAAGTCTGTATCTAATCTTGGAATAACAATGATGGCTTCCTGTTGCTGTTTTAATTATTCTATGACTCTTTGTCATGTTGATTTCCATGTACCAAGGACCAAACTCTGTCCTTTGTGAGGCAGGCGCCAGAACCACTGAGTTAAGTTCCCAGCCCTCAAACTCTGTCCTTTGTGCAAGTAAAATCCAGTTATGTATGGTACAGGGGAGGTTGTGCTATTTCAGTACATGTGTACAGTATTCACCAGGGCAACTAATTCCCATCTCTGTATCATTACTTTGTGGTTGGGGTCCTCCATCTCCTGACTCCTAGTTACTCAGAAAATATTTTATGAATACTTTTATGAACATACGCTGCGAACTGTCGTCTCCTCACTGTTCTGTAGAACACTAGCACTCACGCCTTCCAGCTACTGTGCTTGGGTCCCGGTCTCCCAAGCTTCCCCTCACCTTGACTCCCTGCAGCCTCTGGTGATGACAGGGTACACTGACAGGTCTAAAGGCCACCTGCCTTGGATGAGATATCTGGAGGCCACCACTGCAGTCTCCTGCCTGCTCTGTCCCAAGCAGCTCTCTGTGCACCCCAGCTAGCTTGGGGCAGGGCCACCCCCACAGCACCTCTTGGGACTTCTCTGTCAGTCCTGAACCCAAGACACTTCTCAGCACCCAAGTTTGCCACCAAGAGGTTTGTGTGGTGTGGCAGCAGCAGGAAGTGGGAGCCTGTAGATGCATTCTTCCCCTAAGCTTCTCCCAGAGGGCAAGTCCTGACACTCAGTTGCTCCTATGCCCTCTTGGAAGATGGTCCTGCCACATCGAGATGCCAAGCAGTGGCCACCTTCCAGTTGCCACCATCCTGGCCTCCACGCTGCTTCCTGGACCGTACTCCATTTCCAACATGGTAACACATGGGCTCCAACCTTGCTCGAGGAATCCTGCCTGAGACTTTCATCACCATCAGGAAAGGAAGGCCCAGTTTTCATCCAAAATCTCTGTTGAAGAAGGCAGGATATGGGGAATGGTTTCCACGCACATTTTCTTTTTAAGTTTAGGTCATTGAACATGCATGACATCAACTGGCAATCTAAAACCATCCTTTTTGAGGTCCTCCAGCAGGCTAGCTATGCTGCAGGGGCGCTGAATAATGTAGTAATCACAGCTAAGAGCAAATCTCATAGAGCAGGTGTTCTGGAAGAAATCAGTTTTGAGGTGATTTTTGAAGGCCTGGACAGCTTTGAAAAGACACTGCAGCTTAAACACAGGAGTGGAGCCTATGTGGTCTCTGAAAAGTGTGTGTCATACACGAGGGTCATGTCTTTCACATGTGGAATGAAGCACTCATGTTCTATCGGCCTCAGCAGCAGTCCTCCGCCCACCTGATCAATTCAGCCATCATGGTGGCTACTGATCGTGAAGGTGGCTCAGATGATGTCATTGGCTCTTTTCCCTCAAAGCTGCGGGTAAGCTTCTTCTTCTTCTTCTTCTTCTTCTTCTTCTTCTTCTTCTTCTTCTTCTTCTTCTTCTTCTTCTTCTTCTTCTTCTTCTTCTTCTTCTTCTTCTTCTTCTTCTTCTTCTTCTTCTTCTTCTTCTTCTTCTGAGGTAGGTGTTCTTGGGTCCAGCTTGGTTCGTGGGGCTGCAGGAGAGGCAGCCAGCCTGGTGCAGGTAGCAGGGCACTCAGCGAGCTTGGGGAGGTCTGCAGGAGGTGACAGAAGTCACTGGGAAGCTGGTGGCTGAAGGCTGGCATCTGGGTGTCAGCATGATTCACTGAGTGGGGGAACCTGCTCCCCAAGCAGCTTTTCCATGGGTGCTCAAAGTAGGGCAGTGCTGAGCCTGTGGGGCATAGGGCTCCTTCCCTGGGGCTGAGCTGGTCTCCTGAACTGGTGCTACCAGCCCAGGCGGGATCCTTCATACAGCCACATCTCTAGTGACCTTGCAAATGGGGTCTGGACAAGTGAGACAGAAATACCCACGTGTTGGGCAGACACTTAGCAACACCAGGAAGCTGGTAAGGTCTGGGTCCCTCCTTTCCTCTGTCCAGTGTGTGTCTGGGGTCCATGTTGACCCTTGACTGGCCAATGGCCTCTGATCTGTTACCCACCCAAGCCTAACTTTTGCATCCTGGCCCAAGAGCACTCTGCCCTACTCCTGCCACTCAAATGGTCCCAAACTTCCCTGCTGGCAGGGGATGAAGAGAGGCGCATACTTTTGCAAATGTGGCTGACAGCCTTCAGGATCTTTTGCAATTTCAAAAATGCTGTCCCTTAGCGAAATGGACATTGAGAAGGCTGCAGGCAGGCAGTGTTCTTTTCTAATTTCAACAGCTCTTTCTCATTTTCTCTATCTCTCCCCTGTCTCCTTTCTTGCCCTCTTCTCATCCCCTGCTCTCTCCCCATTGGAAGCATTTCAGACACCTAAAGGCAGTAAGAGAGAGAGAAGAAAGAAGTGTGAGAGCTGTGATAAGAATGTGTGTTGCTTTTTAAAACTCGTACAGCCCTTAATTTCTACTTCAGCAGCTCATTTTTTTCAGGACTTTGACATTCTCTTCTCTTCCCGCCTCTCTTCCTTTTCCTCCTCCTCCCCCCCTCCTCTTCCTCCTCCTCCTCCTTCTTCTTCTTTTTTTAGACAGGGTCTCACTATGTAGTTGAGACTGACCTGGAACTCACAATGTAGCCCTGGTTTCAGACTCACAGTGATCCTCCTGCCTCAGCTTCCTGAGTGCTGGGATTACAGGCATGCACCACCACGCCCGGCAAGTGGCTTCTTAATGATAGACTAAACAGAGTTTGGGAATTAAAGTTGCTCCCCTGAATGGGCATGGAGGGCTGCACTCTGTCCATCAGTGATTATCCTTCTGGCCTGAGGTCTACACGTAAGTTGGGAGGACAATCAGGAGAATGTGTGCACACACACAAACACATGTACTCTCAGGCACAGGACTAACTAGTATCACTGTAATTCCTTTTGTTATTTTTACTGCCCCCCCAAAATAGAAATGACTGTCTCATTTTTTAAAAAAGGAATTACACTGAATAAAATTGAATTTAATTTTCTTACTTAAATCTTAGAGCAGATCCTAAAGTAAACAGAATTACATTTAAATAGCAATCTCACCATCCTCGGAAAGAGTAGTTACCTTACAAACGGATAGGACTTTCAATCCTTTGGGGATTGAATGTCTCTGAGAATTTAATGCAAGCCTTTATGCCCCAGAAAAATGGAAATGCACTAATGAGATGCATTCGAATTCATGGGTGCCAATCTGGGAAAAATGGTTGCTTTGTCCTGTGGTGATCGGGCTATCCCAGAGAGTGAGGGTAAAAATGAAACACAGTTTCAGGGAGACAGAAAGTGGGAATCCACCTATTTTATTTACGGCATTAGCTTGCACATGATAATAATTGTTCATTTTAGTCACCTATTCTGTGTACCATCAGGAGCTGGTCTGTTGTCCATATAATTTATTCAGAACAACTGAAAACTAGTAAGGAAGGGAGGGGGCGAGAAGAGT
>NW_022900944.1:17352492-17367398 GCF_012274545.1 Fukomys damarensis
AAGAGTAGGAAGGAGGGAGGGAGGGGGAGGAGAGGGGGAGAGGTGGGGGGAGAGGGACCCTGGCCTAGATGACCCCTGGTCAAATCAACTTAGGTTTCTATTGAGAGGACTAGAGAAACTTTAGGCCCTAAACAGTAGAAGAAGAAGACTGAACTACTTTTGCCTAAGACAGATGGCTCCCCACCCTCTTCCTCCCGGAGCTGTTCAACAATTTGCCTGATTACTGAGTGCCTACTGCCCATAAAGCCGAAGAAAGAGAGAGTAAAATGATGACCCTTCCCTGCTGCACTGCAGGTTTGGAGGGCAAAGGTGGGGCTTTGTAGCAGCGGTTTGCTGTCTTTGCTTCCTCCCCCGGAGAGGAGGCACTACCAGAAGAAGGCAGATTATGCATCCAGACCACCGGCTAAAAGGTTTTCTGCTGAGGGAAACCTGGTCACAGAGTAGCTCAGAAGTGATGTAATTGAGGCCAGAGCTGTGTCCAGAGTCATCTGGTTACAACCTTCAGAGAAGACTTCAAACACAGCCAACGTGAATGTTTCACTTGCACATGCCGCACACGGGAGAGACAAAGTCCATTTTCAACCCGAAGAGCTTCCCCACAAATGGGCTTCTGTCTTGGGCTCTGCCTCCGAGAACAATGCATATCCGCCTCCATGGGTGATGGAGAGACAGTGGACAGGAGCCATCCATTTACAAGCTGCCTGGCTACATCATTTGTCCTCTAAAGACTTGTTTAGGAAGCATCCACATTACTCTTCCTGGTATCCTACAAAATGCAGACATTGGAGAGAAAATGAATCTCTAGCAAGGCTTTCAGTGAAATCACAAAAGCAAACATGTTTAATCAAGATGCCAGTGACAGCTCATTGTTCAGCACTGCCACACGCTGGAGGGCCTGTCATTTCCTTCTCCCCCTCTGAGGTGTTTGCTTTTCACATTCCCTCCTTGGAAGTCAGCAGGCTTCCCTCCCCTCTGGGTCTGATAGATTTCACTCAAGATCTTTCTTGCACCAGCTCAGGACTGCTGGGCTCAGGAGCATCCAGGCGGGGGAAATGCTTGCAGACTGAGCACAGCAATTTCTGTTTCATCTAAAGGAAAATCAGAGTTTTAAAGCATTTGTCACGCTTGGATTTGGGAGAAAGAAGGAAGGGAGGGAAAGAACAGAAAGGAAGAAAGAAAGAAAAAGAGAGAAAGGAAGGAAGGAGGAAGGAAAAAAAAAGAAAGAAAAGAAGTCCAAAATTTTTCTTCTGCACAGAAGTAATTTTTGATTGTAGCTGTTCTTAATTTTCCTGTTCTCTTTATTGCTATCGGTTTATTGGAATGAGGGTATTACTCAAGGAATTGGGGAAGGTTAGCATTTAGAAGAGCTAAAGCTTTCTTGGACTAGGGCATTGTTGGGTGTGAAGGCTTTTTGTGTGAAATGTCACCTTGTCCTGAGGTAAAGGCTGAGAAACATCTTCCCAGTGGTGTTGCAGAGGTGAGTGGTGTGGGAGCGGAAGGTCTATATCTGTTGCAGACCCAGTCTTAGAAGCTGACACTTAGGAACTATGGAAAACTGCACTACAGCTTCCCATAGGTGATCTAGTGCTTTTGCTTTGTGTTTCTGGCTAGAACACGTGGGTCTCTAGCTTCGGACATGTTCCATGGGTCTCTTTTGGATCCGTACTTACCTGCCCTTCCCTTCTCTCTAGTCTTCATCCCTTCCCCCTTCCTTGATGATTTTAGAAGTCTTCTGTTTTAGATCTGAGTGTTCTCAGAGAGGAAGCCACTCTCACCATTCCAAACCAAAACCAAACCTGTTGTCAGCATTTTACCATATTTGGCAGTTAGAGAAATGACCTAGAAGCCCATGGTTAGCTAGTATTCATTTAGGCAAGGGATAGGAATCCTCACAGTGCAATCCAGGGGGCTAGGTCCTGAGGACCAAGGACATTACACACACAATCCTACATTGGCACCAACCCTGGAGATAAGCATCTCACAAAGATGCCCCAAAAGCAGCCTACACATGCGTTGTGTGTGTCTTTTTTTTTTTTTTCAGCCTTAATTGAGTTTAGTGGTACATTTTAGGGATACAGTACAGTTACATTCATTGTTGGGATCTTGTACCTCCACATGACAAGTCTTGATTCTCATTTTTTCCCCTTACCCCTGCCCTCCCTTCACTCCCTCCTCCCCTTCCCATCTACAAATACTTTATTTCCATCTTTTTCATTATCTCACATTTTTTTCTTTTCCCTTATTACCCTTCCCCTACTCATCCCACCTTCCCTACACCTTTAGCTCCTTTCTTCCCTTTTTGAAATGTCAGTAATCTTATTAGAATCTTATGTATTATTGCAGATTATTCACACCAGAGAAACTATTCGGTATTTACACATGTGTGACTTATTTATTTCACTTAGGACTATATCTTCAATATGTATCCATTTTCCTATGAATGAATCTATTTTCTCATTCTTTATGGCTGAGTAATATTCCATTTTATAGAAAAACCACATCTTCTTTATCCAGTTTCCAACGAATGGGCAAATAGGCTGTTTCCAAGATTTAGCTATTACAAACTGTGCCACTATAAACATGGGTGCACATACTTCTCTGTGATATGATTCTTTTAGTTCTTTTGGAAAGATACCCAGCAGAGGAATGGCTGGGTCAAAGGGAACCTCCAGTCCAAGCTCTTTGAGGTATCTCCATATTGATTTCCACAGTGGTTGCACCAATCTGTTCTCCCACCAACAATGGAGAAGGGTTCCTTTCTCCTCACATCCCCACCAACAGTGTGTGTCTTTTTAAAAAAAATATTGGTGTTTTATCTCTTTGCCCTAAGTAATGTTTTTTATTTTCCAGAGAAGGTAAGAATTCAGCATTTATTAACCAAAGGTATCATTCATTCCATAATGCTACAGATATGTAGGAGTGCCTTCTGCTTGGGCCGGGGGCTCTGCTGGACCTTGGAGAGTCTGGCTTTCTGTCAGACCCCACTGGTGCTCCAGTGTATTCACGTGAAGCTTCCTGGGGAGGTTCATTGAGATCAACATCAGGAGCGGGAATGGGCCAGGGAAGAAGCTGAGCTTTGATTGGTCTCCATGGAGGCCTCTGCCAGTCCCTGGGCCATGAGGTGCAAGTGGCTCCTTCTCTGCCTGAGGCAGCGCTGCCAGGAGCTGGGAGCTTCCATCCTTGCCCCCTAAGAGGACATCTGAGGTCACGCTTGTGTCAGTGAAGTGTCCCACTGTGCTTCCTGCTACTCCTCAGAAAATCTTGATGCAGCTGGTATGAACGGTCAGAGATTCCTCACATCCTAAGAGCAGACCTTGGGGATAAGCAGCAACAGGGCTGGGTCACAGGGCTCCACAGCATATCCAGGGACCTTTCCATCTTCTGTGCTGTCACCTAAGGGACCAGCTTCGTTCTTCAGGCTTCTCTCCATCCCGGGACAGGATGTCCCCGTGGGAAAAGAGAAACCATCTCTGACCTCTGTGCTCTTTCTTTTCCCCCTGGCACTGGGGATCAAACTCAGGACCTTGTGCTTGCAAGGCAGGTGCAGAGCCACTGAGCTAAATCCCAGGCCCCCTCTTTGCTCTTTTTATTGTTGAGGAAAATGTTGCCCCATACATTTTTATTGTGATAAAATACATACAGAATAATATTTTCCGTTTTAACCATTTGTAAGAAAGTTTTCTGGCATTAAGTGCATTCACAGTGTTACATAATCATTGGTACTCTTTCCAGAAATTTTTCGTCATTCCCTAAGAAACCTCTTCATATCCATTAAATAACTTCCCCTCTCCCTCCTCCTTCCTGCAGTGATAACTGTCATCTTCACTTCTGTTTCTGAATCACCTATTGTAGTGGAATCCGATACATGGAATCCCATAGTCATTATCCTTCTGTGTCTGATTTAGTTCATGAATCGTGTTTTCAACGTCCGTCCATGTTGTTGTGTATGGGATGTGATGAAAGTGAGGTGAATTTTTAAATTAAAAAATGTGTTACAGTAAAAGAGACATCACCGTGAACCCCCTCACAACACCCTCCCTCGCTGAGGACACGTCCCGTCACTCCGGCCACTTTAGGAAGCAGTTCTGAAGGTGTTTTTTTCACGAGTGTCTTTATTTGTGCTGTGATAGCTCCCTCGATGTCCTGAATAAATTCAAAACATTTACCTTTCGTCGCCATTCAGACTTTGGGAAAGAGCCAGAAGTTGCATTGTGCCAGATCTGGTGAATAAGACGAATGAGGACACACTGTCACATTTTTATTGGACAGAAATTGCTGTATCAGAATCAGCGTAAAGCACAGTGGAGGACAAAACCACTTGCCCATTTCTGCTTCCACATATATCATTCCTGTCAAATAAAAAATGTTATGGCAAAGGTAACTATTTGGAGTTGATTCAAGACATAGAGGGAGCCATGACTGTACAACTAAAGTCATTCATGAAAGAAGACACCCGGAACTGCTCCAGAAAGCGATGGGATGTGTGCACAGAGTAGAGCTGCTGGGTCATAAGACAACCTGGTATTATTTCCACCATCATTTTCTGTTGTGTCTGTACCATTTTACACTCCCTCCAGCAATGCAGAGGGTTCCAATCTCTCCGTGTCGGTCAAGGACTGAGAAGAAGCTCCAGTCTAGCTAGATCAAACATAGTGTCTACTTCTGCTATTGAGATGGCCACATTTTCACTCAAATGTGCACCACGTATGAGATAAATCTCCAGGTACATTTACCTCTGTGACCTGTTCTTGATGGGCTAGCTGAGCAGGGTGCGAGAACTGAGCATGACTCCAAGGTCCAGGGTGGATCTGTCCCAGTATGGAAGTCTGATGGCTTTCTGGACCCCTACAATACTCTCGTGAAAGAGGGGTAATAAAAAAATACTTTGTGAGACTGTCGTCGAATGCAAATGAGAGGATATATGCAAATGAGCACACGAATATGCTGATTCCTTCCAAGTCTCTATTCCTGTCACCTCCTCTTCTTGGGACCTGTGGGCTCCAGGGCTGCATACCGATGTCTCTTACTTGGCCTCTGCGTTTGAGTGTACAGTGGACATCTGCTGCCCGTGTCCACGGCTGAGCTCCCATACACCATGACCCAGCCATTCTGCCTCTTACTGGCTAGTGGTGTCTCCATCCTTTGTGTCATTGTGGACTAGCCCCCTTCTCTCCAACACTGAGCCTGTGAACAAGTGCAGTCACTCTCACTGGGAAATGTATTCAGAATTTGACCATTCTCACCCATCCCATGATTCTCCTGGTTCAACTCACACCCTCTTCTACTTGGATCATGGCAACAGCTCCCGAGCAGACCCTCCACTTGGGGCCCTGAGTTCCTATCATCTTCTCTTCTACTGCCCAGCTCTCCTCCTCTTCCCTGAATGTCTTCGGGGCCTCAGTGCTTGTGGTTTCCTCTGCCTCACTTAGCCACATGGCTGACTTCTCATGTCCTCCAAGTCTTCACCAAAAATCTGCAGCATCAGGAAGGCCGTCCCAAGGTTCACTCTGTCACACGGCAGTACCTGCCCGCAATAGGTCGTTCCCCTTCCTTGCTTTGCATTTCTCCTTAGTGTTTACCACTAACCTTCCCTATATTTTGTTTAATTATGTCACTCATTATCCCTCTTTCCTGTTAGTGAAAATCAAATATGAAGGCCTCTGCCACAGCGCCCTTGCTCTGTGAGGGCAGTGATTTTTGTCTGTTTGGTTAATTTTGTATCTCAGTGCTACAGCACGGCCTGGCATGTGGTAGGCACTTAAGAAATTTGTTAGTGCAGCATTTTCCAGAAGAGAAATCTGAGGCTCAGCGCAATTAAATAATCCAGTCAAGGTCACACAACTAGGAAGTAGCTGAGTTGGGGAGTTAGATGTTCTGTGATGCTTCACAACATAAAGCACCCATTTGGTAAAGAGATAGGGCAAGAGTAATGGCCCCCTCTGGCCCTCCTCTTGGCACCAGCTGAAGCAAAGAAGTATTCTCCACGAGGTAGATCCAGTGCTGGAGGACTTGGTGGAGGTTTTCTGTGGCCCCTTGATAAAGGAATTGGTATTTGGGGTCACTAAGCAGGGAAGCTGTGGGGTGCTGGGTGGGAGGCTAAGAGGTCAGCGCCCTGGTTAAGTGGAAACCAGCTGTCAGGCATTCATCCATTCACCTGCGCACTCGGGAGGAATCCTTGCCGAGTACCAGGAGAAGCAACCCAACAGCAGTGCTGTAATTTGACCTCCTGCCTCTTTGTGGGATCTTTTTTTGTTGATCTTTTTTTTCCTTTTTTCTATTTTTTAAGCATCTTTTTTTGCAAAATATGGTGTTGCACGCCTGTAATGCCAGCAGTTGGAAGCTGAGACAGGAGGATTGCAAGCTTGAGCTATATAGTGAATTCAAGACTAGCCTGAAATGAAATACATAATGAGATCCTGTCTCACTAAAAAGAATATCTGTTGTGAGGAGGAGGGGATTTGGCTGGCCTGTGGTTGTGCTGGCCAGTGGAGCCCAGACTTTCTCTGTCACACTGGAAGCCACGTTGCAGGCACCCGCCCTTCTCAGTGACCCAGTTCCCTTGATGGAGTGGTGCCAAGGCCAACAGGTGGCTCCCAGACTGTCCTGAGGGAGGAGGCAGCGCAGGGCTGCGGTGGGAGTCCTGAGGCCTCAGTCACATCAAGGAGGCCATCGCCAGGATCAGGCAGGAGAGCAGCTGGTGTGCAGCCTCAGTCCTCCCCGAAAGCCATGGCGTTGAAGGCTAGAGGTTCTGCCTGAGGTAGCTGGAGGGTTAGACCAGGGAGAGCCATGGCACACTTAGCCCTCTGGCCTGCACAGAGCCGGCTTTCTCGGCAGGTTCTTTCTGTTACTTCTCAGGAGTCATGTCAGGGTCAGGGTCGTGACACAGAACAGGACTAGCAGAGGCTACATGGAAAGGCCCAGTGGTGACCAGAGTGCGGAAGGAAGGGAAGGAGTGCCTGGAGCGGCACTGTGCCTCCTGTCAGCCATATCAAGCTGCTTTCTTCCCTCCAAAGGGGGCAAAAGAGGAGTAGCAGCAGCCCCTGGCTCCGGGCTCCCTGTGCCCTTTCCTCAGAGGCCCTGCCCTCTCACACACTCACCCTGTCCCCAGGCCTGTGGTACATGGCCGGGTGCTCCCCTACCCACCCCACACCCTTTGCAGCTGTGCTCCAACCCCGGCTGTGGCCCTTTTTGGGCATGACTTTTGCCCACAAGTTTACCCTCCCAGGGTCCCTGAGGCCCATGGCTGCATGAAGTGGGGATACCATTCACGTGGGGGAACTCTTAGGTGTCCAGCCCAGAGTAACCCCCTGGAGGCTCCAAAGCCCACTGTGGGTAAGCGTAGCCCTCTGCCCCTTGCAGCTTCACTCCCCACCTTACAGATGGCTCTCAAAGTGCTCCCCAAAAGGCTCTGCACATGAGCCTGGGGAACCCCCTCGAAGACCACAAGTCAGCCCACTCCTCTGACCTCCTAGGTGCCCGGTACTCACGGAAGCACAGCCATCCTGTCTATCCCAGTGCCCAGTGTGTTACTATGCTGTCTAATAAAAACAATACGCTGCCAAAAATGGTGATGATGGGGACCAACACTTCTGTGCCGCTAATGAGCCACAAAGCACACTGACGTGCATGGTTTCGTTTGTGCGCAGGGCAGCATGATGGAATGCTGCCTGAGTTCGAATTTGGGGCCTACCCCTAATTAGTCGTGTGACTTCAGACCTGCCAGCTGCGTAGCCCTTCTCCTTTTCATCTCTAAAATGGAAATGACAATGAGCCCTTCCTGGGAAAGCTTTAAATGACTCGGTACATGTAAGGTATACAAATAGCCCTGCCACATGGTAGGTTCTCAGTGAGGGTTAGCAGCTGCTCGGGCCAGAAATCTAACTAGCAACGGTTAGCTTTTTAATTGTTACTTTTACGTAGCTGCGCCTGTGTCTACACTCACTGTTTATTTTTTATGCTGGCTTAAACGTAATCTCTGATGGGCAGAGAACATTTTTTTTTAAGTGGAAGGTTGCCTCTCTTTTTACCAAGCTTGGTTAGTAGAGCAATAAAGAATAAAATAAAAGATAAATAATAAGAAATAGGGAGATGGATCTTTTACAAAGGGAAGGGGACCAAGAGATGGAGGAAGAGGGAAGAGAAGACAGGGGAAAGGGAAAAAAAAGGATTAAGATGTGTTGCATACAGGTATCACTTCCTCACAAGGAATGCGATCCTTATATACTGCAAACATGTACCAATAAAAATTAAAGTTAAAAAGAAGAAAATGACTGAAGTTGACTGGCTGGTGAAATCACTGTTGGACCTACCTCATATTTTTGGCTTTAGGACAGATGACTCTCTAAGACACCCAGGTTTAGCCACCACAGTGTTGATTTTCATGGAAATTCTTCTTACCCGTGCCGCCGGGCTGGCCACTTCCCGTAGCAGTCTGTGCATCCCAGTTCTCACGTGTGTGAAGGCCCTGCCAGGCCTTTGTAGTTCGTGCAGGCATCTGTCCGCACAGAGGGACACTCGGCACAGCTCTCCTTACGTAGAAAGGGCCGACGGGCCTGAGTGGCACAGATCTCTCCTTGGTCCTCTTTCCTCTTCCCCACTCGCCCGCCGTGTCCCCCACCCTTCATCAGCTGTGCAGCGATGACAAATACCCTGCCTGCCTCACAGGTACTACAAGACCTCCGTGGTGCTCATGTGTTTCCTGGTCCCCACGCTGGTGCCCTGGTACATCTGGGGAGAGAGCCTGTGGAATTCCTACTTCCTGGCTGCCATTCTCCGTTACGCCGTTGCCCTCAATGGCACCTGGCTGGTCAACAGTGTCGCCCACATGTACGGAAACCGGCCCTACGACAGGCACATCAGCCCCCGGCAGAACCCACTCGTCACTCTGGGCGCCATTGGTGAGTAGGGGCCAGGAAGCCGAGGGAGGGAAGGGCAGCCCCGATCTTATGGACTTCTGAGTGGTGTGTGGGATCTGCAGAGAGGGAGTGGAATGGAGCCGACGTGGACGAGTCTTGTGATTGCTTTGATCTTACCTGTGAAGTGGAAAATAGCAACACCTACTTCATAGGATTACAAGGTGCAATAAAAAGTGCAGTGAGTGATTATTTTTATTTTATTTTTATTTGTATTACAGAAAAAGAGACATTGCCATTACCCGCACCCCCATACTACCCCTTGCTTCAAACACACTTACTCGCTCATTCTTCCGGAAGCAGTTCTGCGAGTCCTTTTTCGTGTCTTTAGTTGCACTGTTGTGGCTGTGTCAATGTCCCGATTTGATCCAAAACATCCACCTTTCATGGTCATTTTGACTTTGGGGAGGAGCCAGCGGTCCCACGGTAGCAGGTCTGGTGAAAAAGGTGTGTGAGGAGGGACTACGTATGAATGAGCCTGCCTTTCCATTGGGTGGCACTCAGCAGCAGCAGTATTCATTGTATTTTTTTTTAATTGAGTTTATTGGTACATTCAGGGATACAGTACAGTTACATTCATTGTTGGGATCATGTACCTTTACATGACAAGTCTTGATTCTCATTTTTTTCCCCTTACCCCTGCCCTCCCTTCACCCCCTCCTCCCCTCCCCATCTACAAACACTTTATTTTCATCTTTTCATTCTCTCACATTTTTTTCTTTTCCCTTTTTGTTCTTCCCCTACGTATCACACCTTCCCTACACCTTTAGCTCCTTTCCTCCCATTTCTAAATGTCAGTAATCTTATTAGAATCTTATGCATTGTTGCAGAATATTCACACCAGGGAAACTATTTGGTATTTACACATGTGGGACTTATTTATTTCACTTAGGAGTATATCTTCAATATGTATCCATTTTCCTATGAATGAATCTATTCTCTCGCTCTTTATGGCTGAGTAATATTCCATTTTATAGAAAAACCACAACTTCTTTATCCAGTTTCCAACGGATGGGCAAATAGGTTGTTTCCAAGATTTAGCTATTACAAACTGTGCCGCTATAAACATGGGTGCACATACTTCTCTGTGATATGATTCTTTTAGTTCTCTTGGAAAGATACCCAACAGAGGGATGGCTGGGTCAAATGGAACCTCCAGTCCAAGCTCTTTGAGGTATCTCCATATTGATTTCCATAGTGGTTGCACTAGTCTGCACTCCCACCAACAATGGAGGAGGGTTCCTTTCTCCCCACAACCCCGCCAACATTTGTTATTGTGTGATTTCTTGATAGCAGCCATTCTTTGTGGGGTGAGGTGGAATCTCAGTGTTGTTTTCATCTGCATCTCTCGAATGACCAGTGATGTGGAACATTTTTTCATATATTTTCTTGCTGCTTTCACTTCTTTGTATGAGAAATGTCTGTTCATTTCGGATGCCCATTTTTGGATCGGGTCTTTATATTTGGGGGGACTGATTGTTTTGAGTTCTTTATATATCCTTGATAATAGTCCTTTGTCTGAGGTACAGCTGGTAAAAATTTTTTCCCACATTGTAGATTGTCTCTTAGTTCTGCTAATGGTTTCTTTTGAAGTACAGAAGCTTTTTAGTAAGATGAGATCCCAGTTGTTGATTCTTTCTGCTAGTTCCCGTGCTACTGAGGATTTGTTCATAAAGTCTTTTCCTATACCAATGTCTTCCAGAGTTCTGCCTAACTTACTTTCCAGCAAGTTTAATGTTTCTGTTTTAATATTTAGATCTTTAATCCATTTGGATTTTAATTTAGTGCATGGCGAAAGATAAGGGTCTAATTTTAATCTGTGACAGGTTGATATCCAGTTTTTCCAACACCATTTATTAAAGAGGCTATCTTTCCTCCACTGAGGATGGTGAGCTCCTTTGTCGAAGATGAGGTAGCTGAGTACATCTGCATTTGTTTTTGTGTCTTCCAGTCTGTTCCATTGATCCTCAGGCCTATTTCTTTGCCAGTACCATGCTGTTTTTATCACAGTGGCTTTGTAGTATAGTTTCAAATTGGGAATTGTTACACCTGGTGCCATGTGACTGTTGCCTATAATGGCTTTTGCTATTCTAGGTCTCTTGTGGTTCCAAATGAATTTTTGAATTCTTTTTTCTAGTTCTGTGAAATATAGTGTTGGAATTTCAATTGGCATTGCATTGAATGTATATAGCAGTTTTGGTAGTATGGCTATTTTCACTATGTTGATTCTTCCTACCCAGGAGCAGGGGATATCTTTCCATTTTTTTATATCCTCTTCGATTTCTTTCTTCAGAGTGCTGTAGTTTTCAGTGTAGAGATCTTTTGTTTCTTTTGTTAGATTGATTCCTAGATACTTCATTTTTTTGGCTGTGTATTTTTGATTACTCCTCACAAAGACATGAAAGAAGTCTTCCAGAGCTGCTTGGGAAAGTGGCAAGAGCGATGGAATAAGTGTGTTTGAGGAGAGGGGAAGTATTTTGTGGGGTATTCATGGCAGTGTCTTACTGCAATCTTTTTCAGTGTAGAGATCTTTTGTTTCTTTTGTTAGATTGATTCCTAGATACTTCATTTTTTTGGCATTGTATTTTTGATTACTCCTCACAAAGACATGAAAGAAGTCTTCCAGAGCTGCTTGGGAAAGTGGCAAGAGCGATGGAATAAGTGTGTTTGAGGAGAGGGGAAGTATTTTGTGGGGTATTCATGGCAGTGTGTCTTACTGCAATCTTTACAATTTAAACATTCACTGAAATGTTTTGATCACACCTCGCACTTACTGTCGGAATAATTCTCATCTGCCTCTTCCGCACTCCCCCAAGAAGCCTCCCTGTCCTCACTGCAGTCCACGGAGACTAGTCTCCATCCATGAGCACACGTCACAGTGATAATCTGTTACCAGCCGTGTGGCACATAGAGCTCAAGCTGGAGCTCTACAGCAGTCTGCAATTCCCATGGGAAAGTCAATCCAGGGACTATGTTGTTTTTCTGTTCAGATTTAATTTGTCAGCCAGCTGAGGAATTGCTTCTGGGGGTTGGAGCCAAGTCATTTGTTTCCCAGTCTTTGACATATGGTAGACCCTTAAAAAACAGGTGATAAAAAGTCTGTGCAGGGAGGTGGTAATGGGGTTATTTCAGTGCCACTTTGTGTTTCAGGCGAAGGATTCCACAATTACCATCACACCTTTCCCTTTGACTACTCCGCCAGTGAATTCGGCTTGAACTTCAACCCAACCACGTGGTTCATTGACTTCATGTGCTTGCTGGGGCTGGCCACTGACCGGAAGCGGGCGACCAAGCCCATGATCGAGGCCCGGAAGGCGAAGACTGGGGACGGCAGTGCCTGAAACTGGGACCGTGACCACCATGATCCATGAAGACAGCTGACCGGTGGCTTTTGTCACTATAGTTCTCTAGTTCATGGAACCATCGTTGGGGGTAGAAAGTATGGAAGGAATGGGATGTATCTGGTTGGAAATTTTTGTATTTGTCTCAAAATAGCATCAACTACAACTACCAGTGAAAAAACTAATTTTAAGTCAATACTAGTACTGTGATTTAACATTAGACTGTAGACATGTGATTTTTCCACTGTAGGTACAGTATGCAAAACATACATTGTCATGTGCTTGTACATGATGCTAACCCAGGCAGGATGAATATTAAATTCCTCAGTGACCCAGGAAACACTTGTTTTGTTTAAATCAGGAACAGAAAGACAGGGTAGAAGACAAAGGCGGTGGGGTGGGGCGCGACTTCAGAGTAAATGGAAAATGTTCCTGGTTGTAATTACCATGTCTGTTTGTTTAAATGAGAGAATTGAAAACCTTAAAAACTGAGGATACAGGAAACAGCTCTTGTATTTTTTTTTTACCCTGTTTGCAACTTGCCAATGTTCACTGTCTTTCTCTACCCAGCTAGCTATTTTTATGTCCTGAAACCTACACTCAGCCCACCCTATAAATCAGTACCTGTTTATGTGTTTGAGTTTATTCTCTTTGCTATTGTTGTTTCAAAGGTGTATAACTCAGCCATGCCAGCCATCAAATTAAGCTTAAATTAAGCTCTCCTTTAAATGTTTAGACAGCTAATTTGTATTCTAATTGATTGCAGGCATCGATGCATGTACTTTAGCTGCTTCTACTAAATAAGTGTATTAATTTTCCACGCGAGGCTATCAGGTCTTAATAACCGACAGTTATCTAGAACTCCATCTCCTAATGTTTTATCTGCATGAGGCCATCATTGATTTTGCAGCAAAACAGAAAGTAATCAGTACATAGAGCCTGGATAAAACAACTTCGGTGTGCTCAGTTGCCTTGTTGAATTAATGGATGGCAGGCTGGTCCTTTGTTTTCAATGTTAGAGTAAAAGAAGTGTTGGTATCAGAGTTCTTTGATGATAGATATTTTCCAGAAATTTACATTTAAAATATACATTTAAGGAAAAGAAATGATACTAATTAGAAATTGTCGTAAGGAAGTTTCTTCATACAGCTGAAGAATGTTTAACAGTGTTAATTTTGCCATTAATAATGTGTGAAGAATGAGTAATTTACAATAAATGAGTATGCATTCATTGGTGTTTGCAGCCAGATACTCGATGTGTGTTAGCTCCCAAGAGGACGTGGTGGTTTAGGGTGAGCATTTCACATGGGCTCAGGACTTCCAGAAACTCAGGGGCTAGGTCTGGCGCATCCCACCCGCGGGGTGCACGACCTCATTCCTCACTCTCCAACACTCACTCTTGCTCTGCTCTGGCTGATAGACAGGAACTTCTCCTCCTCCCTGTCACCCAACACAGCATGAAGGACACCCCCAAACTGCCAGTGGTGACCAGAAGGGCGGGAGGTGGACTCTCATTCTCAGCCCAGTCCTGAGTCTCTCATCTTTACCCCTGTACCTCCCGAGTCTTTATCCTTTGCCCCAAAGCTGCAGTGCCTTCCATCAGACAAGGACTTCCTCGCTGGCAGAGGGGGATTCCAGCCCCTGGTGAGTGCCAGACCATGGCAGAGTGTCGTTGTGTTTCAAGGTGAGCTTGAGTCAGCATGGCCTAAAGTGGCCCTGACTGGGAACGGTTGTGTGAACGTTTGATCCCCAAAAGGACTAAACGGAATTTATCTGCAAATAGAAATAATCACATTTGGAACAGCTAGTTGAAATCTCCCCATAAAGGAGGATATACCCAGCAGGTCCGTCCAGACTCTCTCTCCTCTGAACCTGACTGTTGTCTCTATCTGCAGCAGTACCTACAAATGCCTCGAGAGTGGGATGAAGGTTAGAATATTCTAAGGCCTTCCATATTAATGTTCTCTGTGGGTCTCTACAGGAGGAAAGAATCCCTGGCAGGCATTTCCCAAGCCAGTCCCAGATGGCGCCAGAGACACTGCTACATATTTTGAAAGGTTCAGGATAAGGGTGAGGGAATGGCCTCCCCACGTCCCAGATGTAATCTCAGCTCTCCTTCTGCGTTCAGAAGCACCCACCCTTGCATCTAGTCACCTCCGATAGTGTGGGTGCCATGGCGGCTGTGTGGAGCTGGGCCAGGACAGCAGAGCCAACTCAAGGGCACAAGTCCCAGGCATGCTACTGGCCAGCTGTGTGACCTTTAGAAAAATAGTTCTTGCTGGATCTGCTTTACTTATCTGCAAAGAGAGGGAATTAAACCGGACCCTGTCTAAAGTCCCCTCAGCTCTAACCTCAAGTGGTAGCAATAGGCAGGAGAATGCCCCTGACCTCACACTTGAGACAGTGCTCAAGTTAGCACCATCCTTTCTGGAATTTGGAAGGTCAAAATTGAGGAAAATACTTGAGTCTAAGTAGGGCAAGAGAGACTGAGGCTGAAGTGTAGAAAGTTTTTATAAAAGGAAAGAGGAAAAATCTAGGTATGGTGGCACATGCCTATAATTCTAGCACTCAGAGGCTGAGGCAGGAGGATCGCTGTGAGTTTGAGACCAGCCTAGGCTACATAGTGAGTTCCAGGTCAATCTCCTAAATAGTT